>NC_138225.1:44112616-44343854 GCF_964197995.2 Scardinius erythrophthalmus | reverse complement strand
CCTTGTCTTTGCTGTGCAAGTAACTCCATCATGATCAATGGCGTTTCTCTCGCTTCCTTCAGCCCTGATAGTTTGCTAAAATGGTTCCAGCAAAGCTCATTACATTAATGAACTTTTTAATTATTTGTCTCATTTGAGAGGGATGACATCCATTAGCAGCTGTGATTACCTACATTTACTAAATCTAGCTTGCTATTATAGCTCACGGGCACTTTCTGCTCCTGTAGACTCACTTTCTCTAAATTTAAAACGAGCAATTTCATTCCGTTCATATTTTCTATTTTATGAAATCTTTTTTTATACATTTTTCTTGAGTGTTCATGTGGTGTTATTGAATGCAGATTTATTTGCAAATAAGAAGTGTAATCAATGTTTATTTATTTATTTATTTTTTGGCATCACGCATTTGTACAATAACATTTTTGTCTTTCATTGGATGGAAACATTGTTTAGTTTAACTTTGTTTAATGTTTTTGCATTTAATATACTAGCAGCTGCATATGGAATTGTGAAATACATTAGGTCTCTTTCACTAATCTCTTTTGTGGATTATTCATATTTATATGCACAGGGGAACTTTTCACAAAAATATTTTAATGATATAATAATTTCTGAATTTCTTTTGAATTGAGCCATTCTAATGAGTGACTGCATACCCGAGGCTAATCATTTACATAAAACGCAGCCAAACCAGCTCAATAATAAGACCTTTTCTTTACTGCCTTTATTCACTATCAGCAAACATACAATGCTATCAGGTGTCCCAATTGTTTTTGTAAATTTAGAATCTGTATGAAATGTATTGATAAATCATGATTTGTTCGTGAAAACTGTTGCACACAGATTTCACACATAAATGTGTTAGTTATTCACAGTTAGTGAATGAAATCCAGTGTTTTTGACTACAGCTTTATTGTTCTTTTGATCTCAGTGAAACAAAACAGAAAAATAATAATGCTTGGCCTCCTTCTTTTTAAGTGCTTTTTATAGTTTTTTTAATACATATTTATAGTGTGAAGTTCATTTTAATAGTTGTTTAGCCAAGCTTTATTTTTGTCTCAAACAGAAGCTTGTACCAATTTTGTCAATCCCTTTTTTCAGTTTGTGGAAGACCGTATCTACAGGCACTTGGAACCCGCTTTGGCTTTCCAGCTGGAGCTCAACCGCATGCGTAACTTTGCACTGACGGCGATCCCCTGTGCCAACCACAAAATGCACCTGTACTTGGGAGCCGCCCGCGTGGAGGTGGGCACCGAGGTCACTGATTACCGCTTCTTTGTACGAGCCATCATCCGCCACTCGGACTTGGTCACCAAGGTAGGAGCATCACTCTTGTAATAAACATGGTTAGGCGTGTGAGCCTTTGGATTTTCACACTGCACTTAAACCTGGGTTATCGTCATTCAAAACCCCGCTTTTAACCCCGGGTAAAGGAACAATTCACACTTATAATTTAGAAGCTGGATAAGAAACGCATTTTAGCCAGGGTTATGAAACCTTTCTCTGGAGCAGGGTTAGCACCACATTTGCAATGTTAACCCTGCATTGTAGTGATAAACGTGTACATTGTGAAACGAAGCAGTGTTAGAATTAGGGATGTACCGATATGAAAATGTTGGCCGATACCGATAATTCTTTATATTTGATAACCGATATATTGGCTGATAAATCTAAATCCATCTAAATTGCCTGATTTTGTACATCTGAAGTGTCTCAGCTGAAGGAAATAATCCAGTATTTATCAGCTTTAAAATATCGGCCTAATTTTCAAAATGGGCCGATAACAATAACATTAAAGGTCCTATTCCATGGATTATTTAATTAATTTATAATGTTTCCTGGGGTGCCCTTATAATGTTAGTATGTTTTTTAGATCAAAAATTGTTATAATTTAGAAATAAAAGGCATATTTCCTAGCCTGATTTCATCCCATGATTTGAACGCTCTGTTTGAAGGGGCGTGTCTGCTGAGAGACTTCAGCGTAAACGCCCTCTGCTGTGATTGGCTGACATGCTTGCATATGAAATATCTGGCATTACATGTGTGGAACTATCTTAGCCTGGGAACACCCAGACTACTTCCGGCGAATTTTAATTCTCTCTCCAGGATAGTCTGGAGAAGAGCCCATTCAAACTCATTTCTGTGCTGCCGAAATCGCGGCACCAATCAGAAACGTTTGGGGAGGGATTTACATGATGATGACAGCGCAGCGACGCTGAAGGAGTTCTCACGCAGTGAAAAATACATTGCGGAGCAGAGAGGAGTCTGACAACACGCTGGCAGACAGGACAGAGCAGCCTACTTTTCGGTTACGTTTGATATTAAACAAAGTCTCAGCTTTCAAATGTGGTAATTTTTTAAAAGAAATTTAAACAATAAATACCGTTTTGTTGCTCTTTAATGTGCCGTGACAGATCGCTGTAGAGCATCAGTTAAAGCTGTTCTTGTGAACCGATCATCTCTTCCTTCTAGTTAATTTATAGCCTCAAATAAACATGAACAAACATAAGAAGGAATGTTGTTTTAACCACGGAAAGGCGTCAGTACACTCCGTTTTTCAAGTTCAAATCCTCCTATGTTAATTTACTCTCCTCAATGCTTTGTCGGACAAAATGGCGGATGGCGAAGTATGATTGGTCAGATCACCTGTCAATCAAGCTGAGCTACGTCGGTTGGTGACGCCCCTTTGGAAATGATTTGTCTACATAGCTTCTCCAGACCCTACACTCAGTTTCAACTGAGAAGGGTCTGGTTTTAACCAGGCTAGAACTATCTGGAAAACTTTTACTATTACAGCTATTACACGTTTTTACTATTACAGCTATCGGGATTAACGAATCGTGAGAAGTTTTTTTAATTATTTAGATCTATTTCAATCACACAAAAGGTTGCAGTGATGAGCATTGAGCAGATGACAGTCTGTTGATCGCGTGAAAAAAGATCTTATCATTGCAACGCAGTTTCTGCACTCACTAATGATTTCACCAATGCAAACATGAGGTATATAAATACAGTCAGAGCTTCGTTGTGCAGTGTAACAGCGTCATTGATTTCATAACGAGTTTTGGCAAGTGTCCAGATAAACTCGCGCTGTGTGATTGACAGCTTGGGCGATTGGAAAGGGGTTGTTCTTTGATCGCTTTCTGTATATTAATCACAGTTTAAGTAAGATTATTTTCATCCTACTAAAAGAAACGAGGTGAAGTTGATCGCTACTTCCATAGTAAATCACTACTTACCGCTTGCTGGAATATAGTTGAAATTGCCCCCTTCGTCAGTATGAAATGCTGAGAGAAGCCTGCTTGATATTATCCCAGGTTAGAAAAACAGTCCGTGGTGAAATGGACAGAGCAAACTAACAACTTCGAATGAAACTTTTGCGGTATCCGATTATAGATAAACATCAACCACGTCTGTTGACATTTCGCCATCAATACGCCTGTGTTCCTGTGGGCGGAGGTTAGTCAAAACACGGTTTTAATGACGTCATTAAAGAAGGAAGTAGAGGGGTGTAGTCCAATCCAGCCGTTCGATGTAGTCGACTTCTGTTAAATAAAATATCTCGCTTGGCATTGAACTTTGAGCTTTATAATTTTACAGATATTATTTATACTCTAACAACAACATTACACACTAACTAAAGTTTGAAACATGGGATCACGAAGAACGGGACCTTTAAAAATGAACATATATCAGCCGATAGCGATATGGTGGCAGATATGTTGTGCATCCCTAGTTAGAATGTTATAACTAGATGCTTAGCCATTCGTGTGCTTCATTTTCACATGCTTTGGACTTTCACGGAAACATATGTTGTATAACCCTCTGGGGTCTGAGGTGTTTTCTGGGTCCTGGAGGTGTTCTGACATGCTCTGACATTTGTGCTTATTTCTGTTACTTGTGACATTTTCATGGCTAAAGTCTGATTACACTGTATTCAGCGCAAACTAAAATATGTAAGCAGCATGTATGTAAAAGTTTGTAGTATTGAGATAATGACATTTATGCATGGTTTGTGAAAAAAACAAACTGAAACCCATACTGATTATTTCTTCACAAGACTTTTGAAAATTGTATCACATAGCCTAGAGTGTTTGCTTCAAAACTATGTGAAAACCATCCTGCCTACTCATTCAGATAAAACAATATATTGATTTAAAATTTGTAAGACATGTTTTGTGTAAGAAAGCTTTATGCTTTATGCGAGGAGGCGTGAATATTGATGTGTTTTACATATGAGAAAGACAAAGACCCTTCCATAATGGCCCTGTCAGGTGGGGACTGTGAGAGAACCAGAACGAAGAATGAGTAGAGAGTGGCTTTTTGATTGTTTGGATTTATTTACATATAATCCAAAGATACACAACAAAGGACAAAAAAAGCACATTATTGAACACACTGATCTAAAGACAGAGACTTGAACAGTCACATAACTTTGTGCCTTTATATATATATACGCGTTAACGCAAAATCATATTAACGGCACAAATTTTTTTAACGCGCGATTAACGCAGCGCGTATTTTCTGTTTGACCCGTGGCCCAACCCCTAGTTGGATAAATGGAGATACACAGTGTTGCCAAGTGTCTCGCGCTGCTTAATTCAGTTAAACACAGATATTATGTTGCTTCTCTAATTTTACATGCAAGTATAGCCGAAATCACAGCACATATTGTCTTTATCTTATGTGTATTTGATTTCATCAGACGACGGCTCGATTATCATGATTTTTGTGCAGATTAACATCTTGGAAGGGAGAGTTGGTTATGTCTTAATGGGTCGTGTTTCAGTCACCATTTCATATTCATTCCGTTGTTTGACAACAGAAACAGTAAAATATACCAATGAAACCAGTTTTATTGAGAATTTAGCTTCATCAAAATGGGCACAGAGAGAGACAAACTAATGTAATAATAAAAAATAAATGTACATTTAGCATTTTCAGAAGAGCTGCCCTGTCATGCAAAAATCTAAACATGTTTGTGTTGGTAAATTGCTCAGTAATGGGAACCTGGTATTTATTTGTTCTTTCTAACAAGTTCTTTGAAAACATCTATGACCTTTGAAACATGTCTCGTCTTCATGCTCATGCTGTTGACTATGGTTTCAATAATAAACATACATTTGCATAAAGCATCCATATTTATCCATGCCCATGTTGATTAGAGTATTACAAACTTGAAAAGTAATCATTTAAGGTACGTTTAGAACAAATAAAAAATGTGCGATTAAATGTGATATATCGCGAGTTAACTCATGACAATCAGGCGATTAATCACGATTACATTTTTTAATCAATTGACAGCCCTAATAGTCGTGCTCAGAATTAATCATACCCCTGGTAAATATGATCAAAAATGGCTGTAAAAAATAAATCTGCATCGTTTATCCTTTTGATCTTGCATTCAACAAAATTGGCAAAAATCTAACCTTTCATTGAAGTAAAAGAATTGAAAGTAGGGATGGGACGATTACCGGTTTCACTATAAACCACGATAAAATGTACTGACGGTTAGTATTATCGTTTAAAATTGAATTATCATTACAACCGTGTTTGATTATCGCGACTTTATTAACTCACTGTAAATTCTGTCCAGCCAGCAACAGTCTGACGCAGCGCGCAATGTTGTTGTTTTTTTATTCGAGAAGGAATGGCGGAAGGCAGATTAATGTTTTAAATCTTACATGATCACAAAAATATTATCAAACTCAGTAAACAATAAATCAACTCTGATTTCATTTTCAATACAATCGAAAAGGGAGACGCAAGACGGCAAGTTGCATTTGAATGAAACGAGAGAGCTCGTCTGTTGTGATACATGTGCGCGGTGTTATAATGCATTGCTATTGACGACATTGACGTCATTATAAGGAAGGAAATGCCACAGAATAGAATCTTGCTTAAAAAAAAGTGCACAGAGCTGCTTGTTTTATTTGTTTGTTGATTTTCAAATATAAAACTTGTTGAAATGTTTTCAGTGTGAGCATCAGTTATTTTTGAACACTTTCATCTCGTTTTAACAAAACCGTGATAATATTGATAATCACAATAATTTTGGTCACTATTATCGTGATATGAAATTTTCATACCGTCCCATCCCTAATTGAAAGTGGGGGGGAAATCACATTATGAAATAAATGTTTTTCTCCAAAACACGTTGGCCACAATTATTCATACCCCTAGAATTTTTATGAATAAAATATCTCTGAAGTATGTTCCCATTAATATTTACCTTTTTTAGCACACCAGGGTGACTAGGAACATGAAATTGTCTAGCTATGACTTCTTGTTTCACAGGAGTTTAAATATGAGGAAGCACAAAGGCCAAATTCCCTGAATCATCCATCACAATGAATAAAACCAAAGAATATAGTTCTGATGTGCATCAAAAGATTGTTGAGCTTCACAAAATAGAGAGTGGCTGTAAGAAAATAGCTAAAGAATTGAAAATCCCCATTTTGACCATCAGGGCAATAATTTTTAAGTTTATAATTTATAATTTATATCAACTAAAGATGTTACGAATCTGCCAGGAAGAGGACGTGTGTTTATATTGTCTTAATGGACGGTGAGGATGAAAGTTTGAGTGGCCAAAGACTCTCCAAGGATCACAGATGGAGAATTGCAGAGATTAGTTGAGCCTTGGGGTCAGAAAGCCTATTAAAAAAGAAATCAAACAACCCCTACATCCCCACATGTTGTTTGGGAGGTTTTCAAGAAAAATGCTCCTCGCTCATCCAAAAACAAACTTCAGCATATTCAGTTGTCAGACACGACTGGATCTTCAAATAGCACAGGGTTCTGTGCTCAGATGAAACTAAAAAAATAGCTTTTTGGCAGCAAACACGCTAGATGGGTTTGGTGCACACAAGGATAAAAAGTACCCCATGTGTACAATTTAATATACCATTGGATCTTTAATGTTGTGGGCATATTTTTCTGCTGGAGGTCCTTATTCAGATACATGGCATCATGGATTCTATCAAATATCAACAGATAAAAAATCAAAACCTGACGCCTTCTGCTAGAAATCTTATAATGGGCCGTGGTTGGATCTTCCATCAGGACAACGATCCAAAACAAACATCAAAAGCAACACAAAAATGTGTTAGGGAGCACAAAAGCTTCTGCCATGACCGTCCCAGTTCCCTGACCCGATGAGTGGAGTGAACTGAAGAGATGAAGCACAAACATGGATCTGGAAATCTGAAGGATCTGGAGAGATTCTGTATGGAGGAATGGTCTCTGATCTCTTGTCAGTTGTTCCCCAAACTCATCAGGCATTATAAAAGAAGACTCAGAGCAGTTATCTTGGCAAAAGGAGATTGCAAAAAGGTATTTAATAAAAGGGTATGAATAATTGTGGCCAACGTGTTTTGGAGAAAAACATTTATTGTATATATATATATATATATTATGAGGGGATGGGGCGTTTACAGGTCTGCGTTCCTTCACGTGGACGATTTGCATGTTAATTGCTCTTGCGCGCTTTGGTGTGGTCACATTAGAGCACGGGCTGGAGAAAATGTCCTTACTTTCATTCTGATTACTTAAACAGAGAATATTTGTTTTTGATAAAATATACATCATTTAAAAATAGAGACTTCAAGCTTTGTAAAGACACATCTCTCATGTTAGTGTGACAAGTATTCACTGAGTTACAGATCATTTTCTGTCGCGTTTCAGAGTGAACTTCACATTGAGAGAGACGGCAGAACGTGCATCATGTTTATTAACATTTTGTTTTTAGTATGAGTGTACGCAAATAAAAGAAGACCTTTAACAGTTTTGAATGATGTATAACACTTATATTTAAGATCAAAATCAACAGAGCATTTTGAGTCTCTTTTGCACTGATAAGAAAAAAAGTGTGCTGGTCTCACCGGCGCGACCGCCGACCCCACAGGGATAAACAGTAGGCTGTGTTTCAGAAAAATTGTGACAGAAAACGCAACTCGTGCTGCAGTCATCCAATCAATAATCTCGCGTAGCCTGAAATTCAGACTTATAGCAGAAGCTCTGGACTCCATAGCAGCTTCCATTGGCCAAGGACCGCCCCGGGGGCCGTCTTGACTGACATGTAAAGGAACCAGTCACAGTTTGTTTTGTTCCGTGTCATGTTTAGGGTTGTGAAAATGTTATGTCAATGTCTCTACGATTACAAACTTGTGTAAAACTCTTGGACGTATTTTAAAGAGTCTATGCCGCAAACTTTTCATACTTAACGTACTTTTGAAAAATCCAGCATTTAGTTGATCCTGAAAAGCGCTCATTGTCACAGTTGCAAACATCTTCCATGAGGGGGTTTGGCGTCAACGGCATTTTAGTTTCTAGGCGGACCGTTAAATAACTCGACACGCACGTCTCCCGGACATCCTGTAGAATTAAACCAATCAGATGACGATTGTGCAAATCCTGGAATGTTTCCAGTTAAGTGTGCCATATGCATCAGATGTTCAGCCAGCGGCCCACGTGACATCTGAGGCTGAGACTATCCAATAAATGACACTGACACGGCAAATATGCAAATAAAAATGTTAACCCAGGGTTTAGGGATCTAAAGGTGTGAAACGCCAGCTTATGAATACCAAGGATTAGTTGTTATCCCCGGGTATATTATGAGCAATGTGAAATGTGAAGCAAGATAACCCATGATTTTGTTTACCTGGGGTTTAGAATGACCCAGGGTTAACCTTTCAAGTGTGAAAAGTCCCTGTGTGTTGTTCTCTGCTGTGTAGGAAGCATCGTTTGAGTACCTGCACAACGAGGCTGAACGTTTGCTGCTGGAGGCCATGGATGAGCTGGAGGTGGCCTTCAACAACACCACAGTGCGCACAGACTGCAACCACATCTTCCTCAACTTCGTCCCAACCGTCATCATGGACCCTTCTAAGGTTTCAATGAGTTTCAATGCAATTTTGTTTTAGGAAGGTACATCTTTGCATGTGTTTTGAGCTTTTGTGTTCTCATCAGATTGAGGAATCCGTGCGCTCCATGGTCATGCGCTACGGCAGTCGTCTGTGGAAACTCCGCGTGCTCCAAGCTGAGCTGAAGATTAACATCCGACTGACGCCCACTGGCAAGCAGATCCCCATCCGCCTCTTCCTGACCAATGAGAGTGGCTACTACCTGGACATCAGCCTGTACAAGGAGGTCACAGACTCCCGTACAGGACAGGTGGGGCACAAAGACCGACAGGTGGGGCTCACGTGTCTCTCATTAACACGCACACACACATGCATACACAGACATCTCAAACTGAACTACAGTATTATGCCTTTGTCATCCTTCATTGTTTGTTAATCATTGTTAATTTTCTGTCGATGGTAAATTCACTATTAGTCAAAAGTTTGGACACACCTAATTATACTTTATTTGGACTGTTTTTTTTGTTTGTTTTTTACATTTTAGAATAATAGTACAGCCAAAGCTATGAAATGATACAAATAGGAATTTTGTAGTGAATGTTGAAAAATGTTTGATATGTTTTACCTTCTTCAGATTCGACACGTAGACATTCATGCGTAGACACAATTTATATATATTTGTCTGCAAAGCTAATTTCAAGCATTTAAGAATAGATCAAAATGTTTTATGACATGTATAATTAATGATAAATATAAAATTTCACTACTGTTCAAACTTTTGGATTCGGTAAGATTTTATTAAAAGAAGTCTCTTGCATTTGTTTGATCAATAATACAATAAAAACAGTAATATTGTGAAATATTGTACCAATTTATAATAACAGTTCTATTTTAATATATCATTTACTCCTTTGATAGCGAAACTGAATTTTGAGCAGCCAGTACTCCTATTTTCAGCAGCCAGTACTCCTATCTTTAAATCAATCTAATATGCTAATTTAAGTGCTCAAGAAACATTTCTAATTATTATTAAAGGCACAGTATGTAAGTTTCGCCAGTAGAGGTCGCTTTTTCAAAACAATAACAAAGGCGTAGCTTGATGACGCCGTGAATGAGTGTGGAATCATAGGAGGTGTCGTCTTTACCTCCACAGCTGATGGAAAGCAATCCGACAGGACTCAGGCAGAAATCATGTTCATGGGTGAGCTAATGTATTAAAGTTTTACTTATGTTATTGTGGTATGAAGCAGGGCCGGGCCAAGAGCCTGGGACATTTTACGTTGCTGTTTTATTATTGCCTATATGCCGCAGTCGGACTCCTTTCGTTTTGTTGTTTATTTTATGACTAAAGATACATAAAGAACATTCATAAAGAAGTGCTGAATTACTACTCATACAGGTCAATTTGTCTGACGAATTACAATTGTAGGGCAACGCAGCGCTGTTTTACTTGGTCAAAACAATCATACTAAATACATTTGAGTGTGTCGAAAGTTATCTTAACGTTACTCTGTGCGTTAACTCGATGGCTGGTATGAGACACATGCACACTCCAGAAAGCTAGATCGAGATTAGAATATCATATTATTATTTAAAGGTGGATGACTTGTTGCTAAGCGAGATGCAATTTATTTTAAAGTATATTGTATGATAGAGAAAATGATGTATTACCGTTTCTTCAAATAAAGCTCTTTCTGATTTTGCTATGTTAGCCGCCATGGTACAAACATGTTACTCGCTGTAAATTATTAGAAGAGATTCAAACAATAAGTCTAACCGTGTTGAACTATATAACGATGATTAGTTTTCTGTCGATAAAAGTGTCCAAACAGTTGCTCACTTGTCTAATAAAGCACATAATATATTAAAGCGTCTTCCATGGTTTCTACGGAAGTAAACAAAAAAAGAAAAGTGAAGTCCGCACACTGCAAGCTACTCCAGATAAAATTATTGAAAGCATAATGTTTCGACTATGGTCGAAACGTTGTGCTTTCAATAAATTTATCTGGAATAGCTTGCAGTGTGCTTCACTTCACTTTTCTTTTTTTGTTTATGTTACTTTGATGTCCTGCACCTGAGCCCAATCTGGGTGTTTGGGATGTGCACACCAGTTTTGTATTTTTGATTATACGGAAGTAAAACCAGAAATCAAGGATAGCTTGGATATGACGTCATTGACAAGCGACGCAATGGCACGGGCCGTTAAAATAGCTGATTTCTCCAAATTTAAACATGTTGTAAACATTTGGGATAATGTAAGTACTCAAGTCAACAAAATATATAACATTGTTTAAGTGGTTTTTGGATATTTTAATCCAAAAATCTTACATATTGTGCCTTTAATATTGGAAACTAGTTGTGCTGCTTGATATTTTTGTAAAAACGTGATACTTATTTTATTTTTTTCACGATTATTTGAATTAATAGAAAGTTCATAATGAACAGCATTTATTTGAAATAAAAATAATTTGTAATATTATAAAGGTCTGTCACTTTTAATCATTTTAATCCATCGTTAATAAAAGTATTAATTTATCAAAAAACGCACTGACCCCAAACTTTCAAACTGTATTGTATATTTTTATAATATGAAAAACAATTATATTGAACATCTTGATATTCTATTCATCTTAAATTATTTTATGTATATTTATTCTTTTATTGTTTATGAGAAAATTTTCAGTCTTGTGACCAAACATTGTACATTGTACATTGTTCAATGTACAATCTGCTGTTGTAGTAAGGCAGAAGTTACACACTAGGTTCAGTAATATCATTCTTTAAAATTTTGGCGTTCAGTGATTTGCCATTGTGCTAGTTCACAGTTTCGTTTCATTTGTCAGTGATGTGCTGACTTTTCTGTCTAAATATAAAAAAAGAATTGAGTTTTTAAAATGTTTGCAAATCACCTTTAGTCATTGTTACATCAACTGTCCGTCTTTTTTGTTTCCATCATTGGGCAACTGTCATCTGTTTGTCTATATGCGGGGATATATTTATATTATTTTTGTGGTTAATTGTATAACTTTAACTCTGCCTGACTGGCTGACTCTTTCTTGCCCTCCATCTCTCTCCTCAGATCATGTTCCAGGCGTATGGAGATAAGCAGGGTCCTCTTCACGGCATGCTCATCAACACACCCTACGTCACTAAAGACCTCCTGCAGTCCAAACGCTTCCAGGCCCAGAGCCTCGGCACCACTTACGTCTACGACTTCCCAGAGATGTTCCGTCAGGTATCGTCCACAAGCTGAAACAGTAGTCTAGTGATGGCTAATATTTAAGAAGCTCAAGATTTGATTTGAATTCAATTCAGAGCATCACATTGCAATTACAAAATGATTAATGCATCTGTACATCTCAATTTGTCAACAATAGTTGACAAATCATTAGGGTGCAAATATTTTGCCATAAAACATGCAAAAACAGCCAATCTATCTAAAACTATATATATATATATATATATATATATATATACACATATACTGCTGTTCAAAAGTTTGGCATCTGTAAGATTTTTTATATTTTTAAAAGCCTCTTCTGCTCACCAAGGCTGCATTTATTTGATTAAAAATACAAAACACCCCCAGTAATATTGTGAAATAGTATTACAATTTAAAATAACTATTTTCTATTTGGATATATTTAAATATAATTTAATCCTGTGATCAAAGCTGAATTTTCAGCATCATTACTCCAGTCTTCAGTGTCACATAATTCTTTAGAAATCATTAAATATGATTATTTGCTGCTCAAGAATTTTTTATAATTATCATCATTGTTGAAAATGGTTATATAGTATTATTATTATTAGTATTTATTTTATTTTTACAGAATTCTTTGATGAATAGAAAGTTCAAAAGAACAGCATTTGTCTGACATAGAAAGCTTTTGTAACATCATGCACTACTGTTCAAAAGTTTGGGTTCAGAAATAAAATAACTCAATACTTTTATTCAGTAAGGATGCATTAAATTGATCAGAAGTTGCAGTAAAGACATTTATAATGTTACAAAAATTCTATTTCAAATAAATGAAATAGTACTTTCTATTCATCAAAGAATCCTGAAAAAAAAATGTACACCACTGTTTTCAAAATTGGTAATTGTTTACGAATAAATTCTGAAATCTGAGAAAGTATTGCATTGCACCTGTAAATAAAAAAATTCTTTCATGTTTTTAATTTTTTAAAGAGCACTTGAAATATATGAACATAAATATTTATTGTGATTTCATAACTTCTTACTATAAATATTTCTGAGTGATTAGTTTCTTTTCTCTAGTCTCTAAGGAAGTTATGGCAGTCCATGGATGCACACGCCAACTTACCCAAGTGTCCTCTTCCATCGGAATTGCTCACCTTCACTGAGCTGGTTCTAGATTCTCAAGGTCAGCTGGTGCAGATGAACCGCCTACCTGGAGGAAATGAGGTTAGGTTGCACCATCTTAATGATACTGGCTAACTGGCAAAATATTTTCCTTATCCTAAACACAACTATGCACTTCACAACTTCATCTTAATTTGCGTTATCTTGCTCCTTTTCAACAAACCATCACATGCAGTACACTTTGCACACTGTAGGGGGCCCCTTTGCTTCTTAAATGTTTGTGAGGCTCTGCAAGCATTGATTTAAAATGAATTTATTTGATCACAACTTGCTTAACACTCATGATTCTTCAATTGTCTGATTCACTAGATTGGCATGGTAGCATGGCGGATGACTATCCGAACCCCTGAGTACCCGGCCGGCCGTGAGATTATCGTGATCAGCAATGACATCACACATAAGATCGGCTCCTTCGGGCCACAGGAGGATGTCCTGTTCCTGCAGGCTTCAGAAATGGCTCGGGAAAGCGGCATCCCGCGGATCTATATCGCTGCCAACAGCGGAGCCCGGATCGGCCTGGCAGAGGAGATCAGACACATGTTCCATGTGGCTTGGCAAGATCCGGCGGACCCATACAAGGTCTGGAGTGGCTCCAGGGGAAGGGATCAGAGATCATTAATTTAGTGATTATCTTTTGGATGTGTGTCATAATCATTGTGTTTTTCTGTTGATTCATAGGGCTTTAAGTACCTGTACCTCACACCTCAGGACTATAAGAAGGTGTCTGCGTTGAACTCAGTCCAATGTGAACATGTAGAAGACGAGGGAGAATCCAGGTGAGTTACTTATTATCCCATAAACAGTTGTTTAGCTCAACTTTTTCAAAAAATAATTGTAGGTTTCTTTTTTCGCAAAAAAAAAGTGTACTTTATTCTGCACAAAAAGGTTTTCTGCACCAAAAAAAAAAAATTGTTCCGCATTAGCAATTTACACCCTGTGTCTTATTATCCATTGGAAGGATCACTAGTTATATAAAAATGTAAAAAATATATTATATTCTTCTGCCATTTAAAAATAAGTTTCTTTCCTACTTCCCATCAATTCAACATTACTGGCATGCTCAGTTGCTGAACACAGGATAGGAATTGTTACTTCTTTTATATCTGATATTAGAAGTCATTTTTGCTGTTTAGTTTCAATAAGTGGTTCGACTGGAAGGAAGTTTTGAGTTGTGAAAGTAACAGGATATTTACATTGTACATTTTTCTGTCATTGATTAAGGATTAAATAAATTCTCCTCTAATGGAACCTGTGTGTCTTTGCAGGTATAAGATCACTGATATCATTGGTAAAGAGGAGGGGTTGGGTGTGGAGAACTTGAGAGGTTCTGGCATGATCGCAGGTGAATCATCGCTGGCGTATGAGGAAATTATCACCATGAACCTGGTATGCTGACAGAACACACACACTTGTTACAAACCATGGCAAATATTTGGCAAAACATTTGGAAAAGTTCCACCTTTGAATACTCATAAAAGCGTATAAGCAAAATGTTTAGTAAAGCAATACTGTTCAAAAGTTTGGGGTCAGTATAATTAAATTGATCAAAAGTTATAGTGAATACATTTACAATGTTACAAAAGATTTCTTTTAAACTTTCTATATGTCAAAGAATCTGAAAAAATATGTTTCCACAAAAATATTATAATATTCCAGTTATTGTAATAATATTCCACAATATTACTGTTTTTACTGTTTTTTCAAATAACTGCAGCCTTGGAGAGCATAAGAGACTTCTTTAAAAAAATGACAAACTTACCATCCCCAAACTTTTGAACGGTACAGTATATAATAGTGTTTCTGAGCCTCTGTGTCTTCGGTGGTCCTCAGGTGACATGCAGGGCCATTGGAATCGGAGCGTACCTGGTGAGACTGGGCCAAAGAACCATACAGGTGGAGAACTCTCACATCATCCTGACTGGAGCTGGAGCTCTTAATAAGGTCAGCAGCCGTACATAAACGTGTTTTGTATTTTGTGGTTTAGAAATAGAATCCACCACATGCCAACTTGTGCCTCCTCGAAGCAGTTTTCTTTTGCCTAGTCTGCTTTGTATATTTTCAAAGGTCTTCTCTGTTTAGTTGCTGCTATGAAAAATGGCATTTGCGCATAAATTATCTATTCACTCAGCTGATAAGGGCACTTTAATTGGCCTCTCTTTTAATTGTGTGAAGTAATTTGATTGGGCCGAGGCAGGAATGGTGACAGGGTAGCGTGAACTCTAAAAGCCTGGTGTGCGATCAACTATGACCCAAATAAATGAATCCCTAATTCATGCAATTACCACGACTGCATTACAATATGACTTTTATGAATCAGCCAGTTTCTTATTTTACTGGTGACAGGGATTGGTTGTGGTCGGCTGTGCGTTCAAGCATGTGTCAAAGGAACAGTTCACCCAAAAATGTAAATTCTTTCATCGTTTATTCACCCCTCATGTCATTCCAAACCCACGACTTTATTCGATAAGACACAAAAGGAGAAAATTTGTATGTACAAAGTGTGTACTGGTAATGTTTTTATTACCATGCAATTGTCTTAATTTTGGGTCTAGTGATTTCAAGCTTTAAAAAAGGAAGAAAAAGCATCACATGTGCCTTATTGGGAACAGAAATTAAATCAGAAATAAATTTTCAGAATGAAAACTGATATCACTGTATAAAGACAATGAAAGTCAATGGAAAGTCACCTGCCATGATTGAAAAACAAACGTGCATGTGTGCGTTTCTCTAGGTGTATAATTCACCCCTCAGTGATTGCCATCCCCCCGCATCTCTCTCTCTCTCCGTCTCCTGTCATGATGCTGCAGCTCCTACAGGAATAATAGAAAGAGAAGCGTGAAGTTGTTATTTGCATAGAAATAGGTTGATGCCTGGGGCTGAGACCGGGGAGGCACTCCCATAATATTCCTCTGAGAACAGAATTGAGCACTTCTACTGCTGCAGATATCCCTGTCTCGCTCTGCCTTTCCACCATCACTCTCTGCAGCAGTCCAGATTGGGGTTGGGAACCAAGAAACAGTTTTTATTCAGAATAATTTCCCATTAGCAGTTTGTGAATGTCTATATCCTTTCACTGGTTTGGACAGAAAACGGTATTCAGATATTTCAGGCACGGTCATGATTTGCCACGTCCAGTGTCCGGTTGTCCTCTCTGGAACCGCAGGAACACCCCAAATATTATCATCTGTGTATGTCCTTTACAGTCCTATTACTGAGTTAGTTAGATCAGAACCATGATCTGCTCGTTTACGAATACCGATGATGAGCATCGCAGGTCTGCAAGTGATTCTGATTGTTGTGAAGACATCAGTCTCAGAGTTGTTTTTGTGTGGATGTTCCAACCTCAGTGATTCTGTCACCGTTGAAGGTATGGAAGAGTTCAGTCTTTTATTAACCACTGGAACAAAAGGGAAGTATGCCACAATAAAAAAACATATAAGTTTGGAGTTGAAGTCAAGGGCCAGACAAAAACTAGGTTCCCTGCATTCCAGATCTGAATCTTATAGACCTCATGGACTCAAGATCCAAACCAAGACTGACCCTAACAAAGAAGTAAAGTTGAAGAATTTGTTTTATTGAAAATCAAACAATTTACCTTTTAAGCATTGTGTTTAGTTTTCTTGCAGGGCAAGCAGAAATCAGAGAAGCCGAATAGTGATTTTCTGTGCCACTAGCGGCACCAAACACACAATTGCAAAAAATCTGTGAAAAAGGTGTCCTGGACACACACATTGGACATTCACGCCATATACCATTGTTCAGCCAAACTGGTAGTCCTGCTTCAAACTCGTGCCATTCATTGAACCAGAAGTTGTCAAGGAGCTCAAAATAAGCAGAAATGCTTCACAGTGTTTACACTATTTATGGCCTGTGACACCACAGAAACATTGCATTACCTCTACAGAAAGCATTGTGTGAATGAATGGTGGAAGGAAGAAGAAATCTGAGTATTGATGGAGTCCCAGAGGCATAAATAACCCCTTACTCTCCCGCACTGACCACTCAATGACACCGTCATTCTTCCCGGGTCCCTGACAGCATTGAGCGGAAAGCAGACTCTCCTCAGCCTACAGCACTGGACTGACTGCCTGTGTGATGGTATTGATCCGCAGCCCCAGGACCTCCGCTAGCATCGTGCCATTACACACATCTTGCTTCCTAGTTCTATGATGTTCTTTCTCATGTAAGAAGCACAAAGAACAGTTAGTGACATTACTTTTTTGATTATCAACATATTGTAGTTTATTCTGGCCAAGAATCCCCCAACCAGTCTATTTCCAAGGTGTCACCATCCATTTTATTATGACCCTTTCTGACCTTTCAAACAATTCCTATGACAAAGTTGAAGTTCTTTGGACTTGAATTGCAGGCAACTTGACATCAGGGGTAGCGCTATAGTTTGACTCTTGAATCCATAGAGACAGTTCATATTTTTTTTTTATGTGATGTTTAAGGGCAAGGGTTAATATGAAATTGATAGTTCCACAAAATTAGACTGGTGTGGAACCAAGTTATTGCTAAATCACATAATGGCATATCAGTCTCCGTTAGTTCTACAGACAACACTGAAGAAATTTCTTTAAAAGCTGTTTAGACTCAAGACCTCAATGTACTTCAAACAAAATGAAGAACGCATGGTTGTAAAGTCATTTTGAACAAAATCTATCCAAAACAAAGGTCTTCGTTTCAGTGTTTCTAAACAGATCATCAGTGTAGACTTTCTGGAAAAGTTAACGCTGGCTGTTAATCACTTTCGAATTGCCATCGGTTCGTGAGGATTGTTTAATAGGTGCGTGTGCTCTAGGACTCCATCTTTGATATGGAAATCTTTTCAGGTTTTCTTTTCATTTATTCACTCGTTCAACATTCCCAGCAACGTGACTGGAGGTGAAATGTTCGCAAACAGTACACCGTTGCACAGCTACATCAAACTTTGCCCCTGAGTGATAAGTGTAGAAGAACTTTGCCAAAAATATATTGGGGCCTTAACTCGTCTTCTGACTTTTACGGACAAAACTCTGCAACCAAAGCATAATGTGAAGTTCTTGAGGATATCTTGGGGATATATTTGCACTAACAGCCTTAAAATGGTTGCGTATCTGGTTTGAAAGTGTCTTTTGTGTGAGCTGTGCTCTCCAGTTTTTGTGACTCCAGTACTTTGTATGGCAGCCAACCATTTACTCATTCACCTTTTTGCTCTTTCTCTTCAGGTTCTGGGTCGAGAGGTGTACACCTCCAATAACCAGCTAGGTGGAGTACAGATCATGCACAATAATGGAGTCACGCACACCACTGTGTGCGATGATTTTGAGGGAGTGTTTACGTTACTTCACTGGCTGTCCTACATGCCGAAGGTATGCAGAAAACACTGTGACATGTAACCCGGAGAATGTGATTTCGAGTCTAACAGTGCTATTTTCCTTCAGAATATGTCCAGTCCTGTTCCAATGCTCTCTGCTAAAGATCCCATTGATCGGCTAGTGGAGTTCATTCCTACCAAGGCACCTTATGACCCACGCTGGATGCTAGCGGGACGTCCCAGTCTGAGTGAGTGGATGCTAGAACCCTAATTCAATACAAGTACAGCTGTATTGACTGCATCTGTGCCACGGTGCCAGTTACCACAGGTCTGGTTATACCGTACCAATGTGAATGATGTGGGTGAATTACAATTAGAGTATATTATCACTGATACAGAAACTTATTTACTTACTGTCAAACTTCTGTTGAACTCAGAACATAGGATTTGTTGATGCTTCCTACAGCGATATCTTGAGTTTTGTGTATTAATTTGTGTTGAGGGATGTGTTGTTAGTTGGGAGAAGTATCCAGTAATGGATGGCTGTGGTCTGAGGGTTTATGTTTGAGGCACAGCACTAGGTCTCTCCTCTCAGAGATAAGACACTCTGGGATATATGGAGTGTTTTTTATTGGCGAGACAGATTACACATCACTGTAATTACCACAGTGAGGTGGGGAGATATCGAGAGTGGGTGGCAGGGAGAAGAATCTTTGTCTCAGTGCTGAGACGGGTCTCAGTGTAATTGAACGGTAACCTCTTCCTGCAGCAGCTTCCCCTCGGTTAAGATTGGGTGCTAATGCAGCTCTGATGGTCTCTCTCCTTCCATACAGACACTAAGGGTGCGTGGGTGAGCGGGTTCTTCGACCATGGCTCTTTTCTGGAGATCATGCACCCGTGGGCACAGAGTGTAATCGTAGGACGGGCTAGGTAAGTAGCAATTATCAATACAGCGGCCCCAAAAGTATTTAGACTCTTATGCAAATCTTAAAATTGTATGAATGTCATTGCAGATGCCACTTGGTTTGATATTTTGTATAACAAATGATGCTACTGTAGAACTGACCTTTTAAAAAAAATATGTTTTCTTGAAAAGTGTGCTTATGTTCTCTTTCTTAAAAATAAATGCCACATGCAATGACATACATTTGGAAATAGTGATTTTTCTAATGATTAACCATACAATCTCAGGCTTTACACTCCTCAGTGAACTTGTGTTGACCTCTGACCTCAATGCCTAAAGGGCAGCGTTTGTCTATTGGAAAGGTCTTGGTCTGATAAATGCACTTTGAAAGCTCCTGTGGGGAACATTAGTTTTTCATCAGTCTTCTACTCAATTCTCTTTTAGTTGTCTAACACAATACAGACAATGATTTTTATTTTTTTATTTTTTTGTCTGCATGAAAAGCTTTTTTGTATTTGCTCTGTTATTTTTTTTAGAGTTATTTTAAATGATTTCAGTATTTTAAACTTAAATATTATACAGTATTTTATACATCATTGGAACCTTTAATGTTATTAATTTTAAATGAATCACTAATAAATTAAGAAATGTCAGTACAAAAACTAGTTAATTTAAATAAAAATTGCTATAAATTGTTTTAAAAAATGCTATATATTTATAAAATATTTTGTTTGAAAGCCTTACTTTCATTGTTTACATTTTCATTTGTGTATAAGACAGAAATTTTATGTAAATATTTATGTAGTTGAACTAAACATGTTTCAAGAATATTTTGATGTAATTTATCTTATCCTTCACCCAGCTGAATATGTATCATAAACATTACAATATAATGACACTTTAAAAAAAAGAAAAACGTTTTTTCAAAAAAAATTTTTTTTTTTTTTTTTTTTCAAAAATTTTTTTTTGTTATTGGTGTGTGTTTGTTTTATTCTGTTCCTTTGTAACAATTAGTCATTCTTGGTAATTGAAGGTTGGGCGGGATCCCGACTGGAGTAGTTGCAGTGGAAACCCGATCGGTGGAGCTGTCAATCCCAGCAGACCCAGCTAATCTGGACTCGGAAGCCAAGGTGACCACTTAGAAACACTTCCAGACTCTCAAGCCTTGTTCAGACTGTCAGTCAAATACGATTTTTGTGCATATCCGATTGGAATCCAGTCGTAGCAAGTGTGAACGGCAAAAAAATCACATGAAATGCGGTTTGTGGTTTGAATGTGGTTTGAAATCCTATTCAAATCGCTTTTCTGGAAATCAGCTTCAGTCTGACCGCTCTGATTGGTTTTTGCATGGTTTATGTAACTTTCTCACGCCACATGTCAGACGTTGTTATAGGAAATATGCTGAAAGTCGCTGCATAAACAAGGTTGTGTTGCTGCTAAGTGCCTGTCGAGCTGAAAATTACAACAGCTTGTAAATGGAGACATGTTTTGAGACCGGCGGAGATAAAAGCACGGAATAAAGCCACGCACACCAGCCTCCTGCGTGTCTGCCACTGCCTCAGAAGACGCCGATATCCAGCACAGCAGCAACACATTGTCATGTTGTAAATAAGATAACATCTCTATTGCAAACCCCTCCACATTGCTGTTGTTGTTTTTTGGCATATGCCTACCAACGCAACGTCATTGCCATAGAAACCAATACAGATTATCTGGCAAATGAAAGAGCGCCACAGGTCACCCACACCGGATCTGCATAGTTGCGATACATAGTGTGGACAGTCAATCATTTAGACCAGATTCCAGTTGGATACACAAATTATCTGATAATCTGGCAGTGTCAATAGCCTCAGTCACATGATTTCTGTCAGAAAGATGACCAGTGTTTTGTGCTGTTTCCTATAGATCATTCAGCAAGCAGGGCAAGTGTGGTTCCCTGACTCTGCTTTTAAGACTGCACAGGCCATTAAAGACTTCAACAGAGAGGGGCTTCCGCTAATAGTGTTTGCCAACTGGAGAGGCTTCTCTGGAGGGATGAAAGGTCAGTGATATGGGAAGAGAACTGGTATGTGCTTTAGTGATCTGTGATGGTCTCTGCTAACACCTCTCCTGCCTTTAGACATGTATGACCAGGTGCTAAAGTTTGGAGCATATATAGTGGACGGGCTGAGAGAGTACAGACAACCAGTGCTGGTGTACATCCCACCACAGGCGGAGCTCCGGGGAGGATCATGGGTCGTCATAGACCCCACCATCAACCCTCGCCACATGGAGATGTATGCGGACAAGGACAGCCGGTAAGAATTAGGATGTGGAACAAATGCTTTTTTAATTCTTTTTTTTTTTTTGTCAATGTACATTGCACCTTTTTTACATTTTTTGGAAACATAACAGTAAGCACTGCGTTAAAACAGAAAACAAAACACATACACACAAATGAATAAATAAAAATAATAATAAAATGAAATGGTCATGGACATAAGGGTTTGTGACGGTTAGTATATAACCGTGAGACCGACGGTTATAGTTGAACACCGTCATTAGATCTCTATAACCGCCAAAACCGTGTTATTAAAATATTTTTTACAAACATTTTTTTATCATAGAGAATGTTTAAACACTAATTAAAAACAATTGTTAACAGTCTGTGTCATTAATGGTCTACGTCGTTTCCAACTGTATTTGATTCTTTGCCAAGTACCAACGCAAGTTTTGTTTTGTAAATCGTCAGACATGATTTTTACCACTTCATTAAGTTTTTCTTATATAAATAAAGATATTTTCTTATCTAAATAAATGTTTCATCAACCAATTGCATGTATTTAATAAATAAAAAGCAAATATAGTAGACAATATAATAACCGTGACATTGAGGCGCCAGCGCGCCGCGTTCACTTGCATTGCATTGTTAAAAGCCTTTCTTTAAAGCGAATTTCGTTTTGTACAAATTGTATCTTAATTTTAAGAAATGTTTCATCAACCAATTGCATGTATTTAATAAATAAAAAGCAAATGACAATATAATAAACGTGACATGGAGGCACCGGTGCGCCGCGTTCACTTGCATTGCATTGTGAACTAGAGCGCATCTCATCGTAAATGAATGAAACTCAGCGTAGGCCTATGCCTCATACATTAGCATTAAATATCTTTGCTGCATCCTTTCTAGAACAGACAAGGGCTTTCTTGCGGCTCGCATCAGCAGATCATTGCATCGTCCATAGACCGCAAAACAATCAGCGGATGGCGGGCAGGTGCGGCTTTGAAATTTGGTCAAAAAATGTTGGTGCAGATGATGAGTTTTGTGATGCGGTTGCGGATGAAATAATACCCCATCCGCGTATCTCTATCGATAACAACATTAAACACTACACAAATATTAATATTTTTTTTTGACACTATTCACATTATTCAAACTAAGTTGTCCTATAACAGACGAACATCGCAATGGGAAGGCTTTATTTGAATCCTTAAACTACATTTACAAAAACATGACAGTAATAGACAGCAAACAGTAATAAAATATGAACAAATAATCAAATTGTATCATGAATAAATACAATAGAATAAAGAGAAAAATGAAATGAACATGGTTTTAAGTTTTTCAGGTGGGTCTAACAGTAGTATTCAGGTAAGAAATACTACAGAAATTAAATCAAATGTAAAATAACACTGGATAGTTTTCATTGTAAAAATTAAAAACAGATTAATGCTTGCAATTAAAGTTCCAAAAGTTATTCAGTCAAGAGCAGGGAATGATTTTCTCTTTTGTTCTTTGATTAACATGACAGACTGCAGCAGGGTTATTAGGCTGCTGTCACTTGAAGAGCTTATGCACGGATCCAATTTACTGTTACACAACTATTTACGTTTCAAAACTGACTGTATTTACCTGAATACTTGGCAAGATGGGCATTTTGACATAATTTGTCTTTGTATTTGACCGTAAAAAGAAGCCAATTTGGTACTCGCGATCTGTTTGAGAGCTGGTTTTATGAAAGCGCCACTTACATAGATCAGTGGTGCACATGCTTTCGGCGTGAACGCGAAACCTGCGAGAATGACTGACTAAAATTTTGCGCAATACAAGCAGTAGTCAACCGGAACAAATGAGACGAGTGAGCGACAGGAGGCGGGTGTCAATTCGCAGTTGTAGAGAAGATTCAACAAAAATGTAGTTCAGCCCTCACAGATAATTTTTCATAGTAAAGAAAAATATACATAATAACTGAAAAGGTGTAGGCTGAAGCCTATGCTTATTATGCCTTTATACATAATTATTTAATGAGCGTCACTTTCCTCTCTGGATTCGTACAAAATAAACAAACAGTTACATAAGACAATTTCCAAAATTTACATAAATTATTACAAAGGTACACATATCAGATATTATTACAATAGTTTACATATGACATACACAAATTATTCATATTGAGTTATGTAATTATTTATCACCTTGTTTTTAAACATTTTCTTGAATTAACCGAGTGAAGTACACAATTTTAAATCCTTATCACAATTGTTCCATAGGTTTACCCCTTTAACAGATATACATCTATTTTTTTGTATTAGTTCTTGCCCTTACTTTTTTAAACATATACATTCTTCTTAGTTTACAATGACTTTCTCTTATTTCGAACAGCCTCTGAATACAATTTGGAAGTAAATATTTCAGATATTTCAGTATCGATACATATCGAAATTTCGATATTTTTGACAACACTACGTCAGACCTTACTAGCCGGCCAATTTGAGTGATGATGTGAGAATAGCATTGTACCAGTGTTTCAAACAGATGCATTGTAATGGCCAGAGTGAGCTGATTCATCAGTGTGTGTGTTCTGCAGTGGTGGTGTCCTGGAGCCTGAAGGCACGGTGGAGATCAAGTTCCGTAAAAAAGACCTGGTGAAGACCATGAGACGGGTGGACCCTGTGTACATGGGGCTTGCAGAAAGACTAGGTAAGTTATTCACAGTGCTCTCGCTCTCCTCTGAAATCGTATTTTGTTTTATTGGGCATGTATGAGTGTTGTATTAAAGCACATCATCGCTGCGTTCTGCTGATTGCGCCGACCCTCTCTCTCTCTCTTTCTCTCTCTCTCCTCCCTGAGGAGACGTGTCAATCACAGGGGTCTCAGATCAATCAGACCCCGCTGCTGTTCTGTACCTCCTTCGATCGATTACCCCCTCAGCAGTCACTAAAGAGGACTGTGTCACATGCAGCCATGCTGAATGATTGCCTCTGATGTGATCGATCTCTCTCAAACAGCCACAGGGTGATGGGAGATCCTGGAGAGCTCCTCGGTTGGGCCGCACTGTCGCTGTGTGATCATTCTGGCTAATTTTCTTGTGTAGAACAAGGGGTCAACACACAGATGCCTAAACAGTAGAATTGTGCCAGTGTGCTTAAAGTTGCAGTAAGCGAGAAACGCTGTTGATATTCGAAAACACTAAAACAAACACATCATGCAACACAGGCATCTCCCCCCTAATGAGTGTATACGCCCCTTACTTCTGATTGGCTACAAGTGTGTTTTGGTGCTCGGTCCGATCAACAGCGTTTCTCAGAAATCACTTACTGCACCTCTAAGCCGACTTAAGGGGGTCATATAATGTCATTTTTGTACAAGCTAATATGATTCTTTAGGGTCTAAATTAAAAGATTGTAATATACTTTAATTAAAAATTCTCATTAGTATTGTAAGAAAACACTAATTTTACCTGGTCAAGAACAGCTCTGTTTTCAGCACGCCGTTTAAGTGCATGTGTCTTTAAATGATAATGAGCTTTGCTCACCCCGCCCCTCTGTTCTGTGCGCACACTGTTTGTAGCACAATAACCATAACGCGTTGTTCATTATAAACATGGGATTATGAATTATATTGAGAACGTCATACATAGAAAACATGCCGTAATGTACCCTGAGTGTAAAAATAGCCGCATTCATCGTGAAGCGTGCAACAAGCGATTTGCAAAGATTAATATAAAGGTTAATAAAACGTTACACTCACTTCAGTTCATCTGGAGGTGCAGCAGGAACACGAATAGTTGGTACTGATCCTTTTTTCAGGAGCAGCTTCTTAGCAAATAACCAGCTTTTTACTGATCCTCGTTTATAAAGCAGTCTGGTGTGTGAAATGATTCGCGCAAACATGAAAGCATTGACGTTGATCGTGGGGAATATTCCCTTCGAAAACAAAACTCAGCCACTGCGTTCGGTGGTTCGGATTTAGGAACATCAATATGATGCCTTGTTCGTTACTACACCCAAGAACAGAACACCACAATCGCTTAGACGCCTTTCTACTCAGTGCTCCAGCGTATCAACAATGACCGCGCCGGTCCGCGCGGGCTATGACAGACAGCTCGCTCACGAGCGAGGGCGGGTCTGTGTTGAAACGCTGCTGTCAATCAACCATCGTGGGAGGGGCGTCGATTTTGTGACGTCACAAAATCGAACAGCTTGATTTGAGAGAGGGGGAAACATATAAGGAGATTTTTAAAAAACCACTGGATGGATTTTTATCATTTTATGATGGTTGTGTACAGGCACTGCCAACACACATTTCAGTACAATCAACTTGTAAAAGTGCATGTACCATTATATGACCCCTTTAAATTCAAAATGGACTTACTTTCTTAATATACTCTTTTTTACTCTTAATATACTTTTTTTTTTTTTTTTTTTTTTTACTATTCATCAGTGCATATTACTCTAAATAAAATATAGAATTGTGATGTTTCGTCAAAATGTAATAACTTGTTCCCAGTGTTATTTTAGTATCATTATATATTATAATATTTATTAATATTTTGAATTAGAATTTAAAAAAAAAAAAATTATTAGTTTTTGAATGTATCTGTTTATATTTTAAATATATTTATTAAGCTTAATTTTTATTTTAGTTTTAGTCATTTTAGTACTTAAACATTGAAAGTTAATCTAATTTTTATATTTTATTTTATTTCAGTTGATGGAAATTAGTTTAAATAGTTTTAGTTAACAATAAAAACGCTACTCGCTCCACCTCTGAAACAAAAAGATTATTACCCATAACAGCAA
Source organism: Scardinius erythrophthalmus (assembly GCF_964197995.2). Taxonomy (NCBI): domain Eukaryota; kingdom Metazoa; phylum Chordata; class Actinopteri; order Cypriniformes; family Leuciscidae; genus Scardinius; species Scardinius erythrophthalmus. Next base: position 44,317,335 of record NC_138225.1, on the reverse strand, counting down.
AATTGCTATTCAGTTGTTTTAAATCTAGTCAAAAATAAATCCATTGTAATAACTATTTTTATAAACATAAAAAAATTATTATTAAATAAAAACAGTAATTTAATGGCAGTTAGAATGTCTTGAACTTTCATGCTCACATCTGAAAAAAGTTGCCTCAAAAGTTATAGAAATATTTCAGGTGGGCAGTTGTCTTCTGAAACGGCTACATATCGGCCCGACTAATATATTGCTCTGTCCCCATTTTTAAGCTACCCATTTTTCATACATTCTACATAAATTTGCTGTGTGTGTGGTTTCAGGCACCCCGGAGTTGAATGTGTCTGAACGTAAAGAGCTGGAGAGTAAACTGAAAGAGAGAGAGGAGTTTCTGCTGCCCATTTATCATCAAGTAGCTGTGCAGTTCGCCGACCTTCATGACACACCGGGCCGCATGCAGGAGAAAGGAGTCATCACTGTGAGTACTCAACTTCTATTATAGAAGATAATAGAAGTCTTAGAAGATAATAGAAGAACTTATGCTTTTCATGCTTTTTTCACTTTCTGTTGGAACCATTGATTTTGAAATTCATATTTCTTCATTGTTGAAGAATCAAAAGCTGAAATAAAATAAGACTTAAATGAATTAAATGAATCTGGATTTGTCCTTTTATTGTTTGCGTTTAGGACATCCTAGAGTGGCCGACATCTCGGCTGTTCTTCTACTGGCGCTTGCGGCGATTATTGCTGGAAGACGCGGTTAAGAGGAAGATCCAGTGTGCTAACAGCGAGCTGACGGACGGGCAGGTTCAGGCAATGCTCCGGCGTTGGTTCGTGGAGGCAGAGGGAGCTGTGAAAGTATGTCACAAATAAAAAAAATACTATTGCTTTAAAGGTGCAGTAAGCGATTTCTGAGAAACACTTGATATTTGAAATAGACACCCAAACAAACACACCCCTTGCTTCAATGCTCCGCTCCCATGATAGTGAACATGTTATGCAACACGGGCAACCACATAATCCTGGTGCAAGTATGGAAGAATCTGTCAATTCAAGTCACCTTTATTTATATAGCGCTTTATACAATACATATAGTTTCAAAGCAGCTTTACAGTGATAACAGGAAAATGAAGCTGTTCAGCTGAAGTCAGTTCAGTGTTGATTCAGTTCTGTTGTAGAGATCATTAATTGTTAAATCAGGTCAATTCATCTATAAAGCAGTTCTGTAAAAAATGAGGTCATTATACAGCTACAGTATGTTTAGTTTTCATACAACCGCATCAGTACAGTCAGATCAATAATATTGTTGAATATTAAGTGTCCCCAACTAAGCAAGCCAGAGGCGACATTGACAAGGAACCCAAAATCCATCAGTTGACAGAATGGAGAAAAAAAACCTTGGGGGAAACCAGGCTCAGTCAGTCAGGCAGTTCTCCTCTGGCCAACGAACAAACAGTGTGATTGTGATTCAGACGGAATCACAAGTCAGAATTCAGATCGGGATTGGTAGCATTCAAATATTAATCCAGTTTCTTTAGCTTGAAGATTGGATTCATTACGCCAGTATAGAGACAGCTGTTGAATCAGCTGAGATATTCAGCATACATATAACAGCATATCTTGGTTCTGTAATACAATAAATATAAAATAAAAAAACAGTTATTCGTGTATCGAGCAGAAACAAAGCAACCTAAGTGTCTGTTCTTAGGCCTTCCCGCTCTCTAACATCTCTCCAGCGCTGGAAATCTTTTCCAGTATTACATTTATTTAATTGTTTTCAGTTGCTAACATCCTTTTGTCCAATCTGTAGTCACATTTACACTTTTCTGAAAAGCTGATAAGCATTTTTATGTAACAGATCACTGTAATATTGAGAAATAGCTGGATCCAATCTCAGTTGGAGGTGTAGTCAGGTGTTACATTACATGGACATACACAGTAATAAAGGGACTCTTTGAATTGGTTTTATTCAATGTGGATGCAGAACAACTCAGAGGAGCAGTGAGAAAAAAAATAATGTCTGGAAGAGGAATAGTTGATGGAGGGAGAGCAGTACAAGGGAGAAGAAGGTTAGAAGAAGGAAATTTGTCTTGGATGGGAGAACTGATGCAGCATCAACCCACCAAGAGTTAGGGGAGAGGAGTAAGAATGTGTGCTGGACTGTGCAACCTATGAAAGCTTATGTCTGCGATGGAATAGAAAATAAAAAAGGTCATTATGACCTTTTTATCTCACAATTCTGGCTTTTTTGCTTCTCAATTCCTAGTTTATATCTCACAATTATAAGAAAAAAAACTCAGAAACTCACTCCTTTTATACATATTTCTTCTGTGGCATAAAAAAGCTTCCATAGTAACCAAAGGTCATGTATGTTGTATTCGTTGTTGATCAATGAGTCAACTGAACCCATTTGTCCAGTGGCTGCCCTAAGCAATTGTTACTTTATTTTTTTTATGTTTCGACTGTACATTCTATAAGGTAATGCCTCATTCACTTTTAGATAGTTAGATAGTAGATAGATTTTCATAATGCCATCAATTGTTAGTATTTGGACAGTCGTTGTGCTATGATTGACTATATTCATGTTGGATAGAAAACTAGTGCTAGTGTTTTGACAGATTGATTCAATTTTGAGTCGGGTTTGCTGTGATAGAGTTAGTGTATGTAGAAAGTGTGTGTTTTTTTTAGCATTTTGAAATGTAGAGTTTGGTTTTATTTAACAAAATGTTTTTTTTTTGCCAGAAAATTAACTATTTGGCCAGTTGTGTGATGTAGGTGTGTTGCTGTGTAAAGAGTTTACCCTTCCTCCAATTATATTCCTCTGACCTAAGTAATGTCCTGCTTGCTCACTCTCTCTTAAAGGTGCTGTATGTAACTTTTTCACTCTACTAAAGCATAAAAATACCTATATTTAGGAAACATGGTAAATTAACATACTCGTTTCTCTGAAAAACACTTGTGAGTGTTCTGAAATGTGCGTTCCGTGTTGTCATTCGGTTTTTGTTTTGGTCTGTGTGATCTCCCCCACTCACTGCCGGTTCACCCAATAGTATTTCGACACCTCGGGATGCCAGTTGGCAGGAAACGCAGCGTATTGCAGACAGCAAACAGACTGGGTTCAAGATTGCAGATTCCACACAACCTAAAAAGCCTCGATATCCATCTAAAAACCTCTATGACAGAGCATATTAAAACGCGGATAAATCAACTCATTAACTTACTGTGAGTAAGTCTCCTTGGCTTTCATTGTCAACTGCGCTCGTTCCTGTTGCGTGTCCTCAAACAACCCGCATGACCGTCGAGTCTGAGGAGAAGGGGGCCGGGGAGACAAGGATCTCCGATATAACTCTAGCTGTCATTCTTACAGACTGCACTTTTAAATCGCTTACTGCACTAACAAATCTCCTCTCCAGATCGCCAACAAAAATCTTGTGAAGAGTTTGGAAAATGTGACCAAAGTATTGAGAAATGTGTCTTAGCAATTGTAAAATTAAGTCTTTCTTCTACTGAAGTGGATTGTGGACCAGGGAATATATGACAATTAGAAATGATCGGAATGGATGAGCTCTCCCGAGCTCCGACAAGGCCTCCGAAGAGTCGCCACACCAGGTCCTGGAGCAATGCCAAGTCCCCAGGGCAGGTTAAAGGATCTGCAGAAGACGGTGTCTGGACCACTAATACATTAGCCCAATCTGAGCGAGCTATCTTAAGCTACAATTAATCTCCACCCTGCCACGCGCAGATAGCAGAGCAACACGCTGTTTCTTAATTAAAAGCAAACGGATTAAAAATGATTAATATGGGGCATTAAATGTTCTTGCCGACTACAAGTGCTTGCGGTTTTTAGAAGCACGGAAGCCCATTAATGCCTCGACAAATCTTCACAAGCACAAGTCCAGCTTTGTTTTTAGATCAGCCTGATGTTATCAGTCTAAGCCTAAACGAAGAGCCGTCGATTAGGATTGTGATTTGGTTTTCAAATAGAAACATTGTCAAAGTTTGTTTGGCAAGATGTTTCAAGCGAGCTTGAGGTGTTTAGAACTTTTTACTTTTGTTCTTTATGTTTATGTATTATTTGTGTGTGTGTGTGTCTCTTAGGCATATCTGTGGGACAGTAATGAGGATGTTGTGGAATGGTTGGAGAGGCAGCTGGCAGAGGAAGAGGGTGCCAGATCCGTCATCGATGAGAATATCAAATATATCCGCAGAGATCATATCCTCAAACAAATCCGCAGGTAACATCCAGACACCAGCCTTAATGTGTGTGTGTATATATATATTTCAAGATTCCAGAACTTTTAAATAATTTTAAGTCATTGCTGTGATTAACTCTCCTGCCGTTTTTTTTTTTTTTTTTTTTAAGTTGCCAGCCACCGCCAGCGTTTTTTACCATTTTCACAAAACATTTTATGTCCCCCAGAATATTTAGTTTTATGAATATCTGAACATGCAAGATTTCAAAGGAAAGAAGACCGCTGCCTAAAAAAAAAAAAAAAAAAAAAGTTTTATTCTAGCTTCTTTTTTCTTTTTTTTTAATCAAAACTTGAATGTGGTTTCATAAAAAAGCAACATTTTGAGCAAAAAGTTTGAGAAAGTCATGTTTTTGTCAGACTACATCTGGATCAGATTCAGAACAATGATCAAAACATAGATGGAGTAAATCGAGTCCATCAACACCCCTAATGCTTGAACAGTCCTGTAGCTCATCCTGAGTCTACTTTCATTTAGTAACATTAGGCAGTTTTGATATACGCTTTTTAATGTTGATGATCGTGTTATTTTGAATATGCATGATTACACATGATAGCGCTTGTTTCTGCTATTTCTTCGCACGTATTTTAATCAGGAGATTCTGAACTCTTTCAGAAAACACGGAAAGCTGGAAATTTCTGTCAATGGCGGGGAAAGAGTTAACTAATCAGACTCAGTTTTCCAGGGGATATATATATATATTTATAATAAATCGATATACAGTGAGGAAAATAAGTATTTGAACACCCTGCTATTTTGCAAGTTCTCCCACTTGGAAATCATGGAGGGGTCTGAAATTGTCATCGTAGGTGCATGTCCACTGTGAGAGACATTAGCCGCTTTCCGACCGGAGGAACCTTTTCACAGTTCCTAGAACTATTGGCTATAGTACCCGGATGTCGGCGTGTTCACACCGCAGGAACTAGGAACGATTTTAGTTCTAGGAACTCCATTTGTAGGAACTAATTTAGGTCCTACTTCAGAGTAGGGTCTAAACCAGCACTATAGGAACTGTCTGTGACGTTAGTGTACGCTGATTGACCGAACGCACGCGGAACACCAGCACCCGCCATTTTTAAAACACCTATAATGTAAACACATTATAGCCTATATATTTACTCCATAAACTAACTATACAAACATGGAAAACAGTGATAGATGGGTCTCTAAACCTTAAATGCTGAAGAGAAAATCCAACGCAACTTTGAGGGGACCAAGCCAAACATGATTATGTAGGCTACTAACCTTTTTTCATATACTGTCTACTTTCTATAACAGTTCTGTCTAATAAGATATTAAACAGTACTGTGTTAGACAGATCGCTAACTAATAAACACAGAGAATGCGAGCATTGTTTGCTCTGGCGTTCTCAGCGCCGCCAAAATTAAGGTCCGTCGCGCCGTCAAAATAAAAGTCACCGTGCTTGCGTCACTCCCTTACCCCTCCTACCAGTTCCTATGGCCACTTGGCCAGTGCGAACGCAAACAGCAAAACCGAGTTTGGGGGAGAGTAGTTCTTAGAACTGTTTAGAAGTGGACAGTTCCTAGAACTAAGTTCCTAAAACTACTTGGTCGGAAAGCGGCTATAATCTAAAAAAAAAAAATCCAGAAATCACAATATATGATTTTTTAACTATTTATTTGTATGATACAGCTGCAAATAAGTATTTGAACACCTGTCTATCAGCTAGAATTCTGACCCTCAAAGACCTGTTAGTCTGCCTTTAAAATGTCCACCTCCACTCCATTTATTATCCTAAATTAGATGCACCTGTTTGAGGTCATTAGCTGCATAAAGACACCTGTCCACCCCATACAATCAGTAAGAATCCAACTACTAACATGGCCAAGACCAAAGAGCTGTCCAAAGACACTAGAGACAAAATTGTACACCTCCACAAGGCTGGAAAGGGCTACGGGGAAATTGCCAAATGGTCCACTGTCGGAGCAATCATTAGAAAATGGAAGAAGCTAAACATGACTGTCAATCTCCCTCGGACTGGGGCTCCATGCAAGATCTCACCTCGTGGGGTCTCAGTGATCCTAAGAAAGGTGAGAAATCAGCCCAGAACTACACAGGAGGAGCTGGTCAATGACCTGAAAAGAGCTGGGACCACCGTTTCCAAGGTTACTGTTGGTAATACACTAAGACGTCATGGTTTGAAATCATGCATGGCACGGAAGGTTCCCCTGCTTAAACCAACACATGTCAAGGCCCGTCTTAAGTTTGCCAATGACCATTTGGATGATCCAGAGGAGTCATGGGAGAAAGTCATGTGGTCATATGAGACCAAAATAGAACTTTTTGGTCATAATTCCACTAAACGTGTTTGGAGGATGAAGAATGATGAGTACCATCCCAAGAACACCATCCCTACTGTGAAGCATGGGGGTGGTAGCATCATGCTTTGGGGGTGTTTTTCTGCACATGGGACAGGGCGACTGCACTATATTAAGCAGAGGATGACCGAGGCCATGTAGTGAGAGAATTTGGGGAACAACCTCCTTCCCTCAGTTAGAGCATTGAAGATGGGTCGAGGCTGGGTCTTCCAACATGACAATGACCCGAAGCACACAGCCAGGATAACCAAGGAGTGGCTCTGTAAGAAGCATCTCAAGGTTCTGGTGTGGCCTAGCCAGTCTCCAGACCTAAACCCAATAGAGAATCTTTAGAGGGAGCTCAAACTCCGTGTTTCTCAGCGACAGCCCAGAAACCTGACTGATCTAGAGAAGATCTGTGTGGAGGAGTGGGCCAAAATCCCTCCTGCATTGTGTGCAAACCTGGTGAAAAACTACAGGAAACGTTTGACGTCTGTAATTGCAAACAAAGGCTACTGTACCAAATATTAACATTGATTTTCTCAGGTGTTCAATTACTTATTTGCAGCTGTATCATACAAATAAATAGTTAAAAAATCATACATTGTGATTTCTGGATTTTTTTTTTTAGATTATGTCTCTCACAGTGTACATGCACCTACGATGACAATTTCAGACCCCTCCATGATTTACAAGTGGGAGAACTTGCAAAATAGCAGGGTGTTCAAATACTTATTTTCCTCACTGTATATATTATGTATGTATTTGCACTGATAACAGTTCAAGTGCAATTCCAATTCTTTACTAAATTGTATGATGTAAATCTGAAATTTGGTCACTATTTGATTAAAGTTTTTGCACGATTCATAATTCGGTAAAAAAAAAAAAAAGCTGATACAAATGCAAGTGGATTTAAGAGACCAATGCCTCCACACCAGAAGTACATTGGGGAACTGGATTTTATGGATGCCTACTACAATTGTTTGCTTACTAAAATAACTTTATATGCCAATATAATTGAATTTTGGAAAATAAATGGTCAATTCATTTTATTAAATCACTGCATTGAATTTTGCAATGCAATGCATTTTTACACCCGTATTTATTCACTGTTAAATTCATCTTGTGTTTTTAAATGAACACTTTTTTTTTTTTTTTGTTATTTCTTGTTTCTTAGCCTGGTTCAAGCTAACCCAGAAGTGGCTATGGACTCGATCGTTCATATGACCCAGCACATTTCCCCCACGCAGCGTGCCGAGGTGGTCCGTATCCTGTCCACCATGGACGCCCCTGCATCCTCGTAGAGCCCTGTCAATCATCTCAGAGGCCTGATGTTACTGGAAACTGGAACAAGAGGAGCCAACATGGCAGTGCCGTGACTTACTTCACATTGTTGGCTATGAATCTGAAATAAGAGTTACAGCAAAGATACTCTGTGTTAGTACTTATCAATGCACATAAATGCGCACCTTCAGAAACACTAAAGTAAAAAAAAGAGAAAGTACTAGTGTTGTCATTTATAGTTTTGCAGTCTAGTCAAGTGCACTTTGAGACTTAGATGAACGGAGACCAATTATAGAAACAAGCTTCCCAAAGCTGTTAGAGGATTTCACTTCTTTTTTTTTTTTTTTTTTTTTTTTTAAAGGCAGTAGATTACTTTGCAAGAGAGAACGTTTGCAATTTCATAATCAACTTTATACTTTCTACTACAACAGTCAGGCTATAACACCGGGCCACTCTAAGAACGAGCCATGTGACTAGATCACTCCTGCTTCGCTGGTTATAATGGGTGTGATGTAGCTGTTGTCGTATAAATTGCAGTTTAGGGGCAGTATTATTCTTCACATGCAGGATGGTCCATTGAGCCATATGACCACATCATTTTGACTGTGCTTGTTTCATTCGTTTAACCAAAAAATAATATAAAAAAAAAAAAAAAAATGTCAATCCACTGGTGTTGTACTTATATGCTGTTGTTATTTTTTTTTTAGCATAGATAAAATATCATGAGAATATATTAATAACTTATTAAACAGTCATCTCTAAAAACAACATGGTACATTATAATGCAAGTGCGTAACTAGAACATTCAACAAACGTTTAGGTTAGTTGAATTTGATTGTTACCATATACATATTCTGGAAAGACTCACCAGGAGTGTAGTGTAGAAATGTACTAAAAGCAAGCAATGGAGGGGGCAAATGATACTTGAGAGAGGTGAATAGAGTATTATACACGATCTAAAGATGCTCTGTTGTATCCTTAGTGTATCATTGACATGATGGTTTGTAGCTACTACCGGAAAACCTCAAGCTGCCACTACTGCTTGACTCAATGAAAGGTGAAAATCGTGTCAAGTTTGCTGACATGCTGTGACCCAAATGGGTGATGAATTGTCTCATGTATCTGTAAGCATTGTTAAACATGTTACTGAAGTGATCTGAAGCTGTCTCTCCATGTTCAAAATGGAGAATTTCCTGTTTACTGTGGCAAACTGTGATTGCCTCTGAATATTAACTGAATAAAATCGAATTATCTTACATGTACTTGTAGAGGCACTTTCTTGATTGATTGTACAGGGTCATATCATGAAAAAACAACAGGATTTTCAGTTTTATAGTACATGCTTTCTGGTTGAAGTGGTGTGTTTATCCAGACCAAGATGCCCACTAGACAAGCTGAGAGCTGTGCTGGCATGATAAATAGAGCTGCTTGTCACTTGCTTAGCAGGGACGTCCATGTGCTTGAATGACATGTCTGTGATGTGTGTGAAAACAAAAGGGCCAAGTACCGAACCCTGAAGTACACCAGTGGTTAGTTGACGTGAGTTAGGCACCCCCTCCTCTCTGAAATGCCCTGAAGGGTCTACCTGCGAATTTGACTCAAACCAGAGTTTGGGCTCCCCAGTTTGTTACATCTTTCGACAACTAAATCACAATGTAATGTGGGAAATAGGCATTGTTACTCATTTACAACCAAAATGCTAGCTATTAATGATGGGTTATAGATGTCATAAATATACAGTAACAAAAACAGTTGGTTTAAATATCCGGATGTTAAATAATAAGGATCAGAGAGGGTGGAAAATTACATATAAGTATGCAAATAAGTGTGGCCTGAGATGAAATCCTGAATGTTCAGTGACTGCATGTTTCTAACAAGAAATAATCAGTGCTTGCCTTCATGCTATTCTTCGGTCTTGAGAGAAATCAAATGACAGAAGGATCTGGGAACACACTTCCATTGATTTATCAATTCAGCAATCATTCTCTCATCTGGTCCCCTCTGTGTGGGTTTCACAGTCTATTCTCATACTACCTACCAACAATGACAAAGGCCAAATTGAATCACAGCAATTCAATACCCAATTAAAATTATGGCAGTCACAATAGTGAAAGCCTGAGGTGGATAACCTAGGATTCTGTGATACCTCCGATCAGAAAACATTACAGAATGCTTCCAGAGACAGAAATTAAAACATATTGGTTTTATTATATGTGGTCATGTACTGAGTGTAAAATTAAGGCATCAATGAAGACATTTACAAAACACACATTTGTTGACAAAATGGTATTTTTAATTTAAGGGCACTAAAATGTGTCATTTTACAAATAAAAAGAAATGGTTAGTTTCATTTACAGGAAAAAACAAACAAAAAAAACCTAGGTTTGAGTCTGAGGTCCCGGAAGGATTTCACCAGCAGAAGTGTGTGAGAACAGTGCAGTACATACACACACTGGGGTTTAAGCGTGTTGAGACAGATGTTTCAGTGTGCTGGACCATTTGCAAACAGGGAACGAAACAGCTCAGACCTGAACACAAACAGAAGAAAATAGGTTGAATAAATTACTGCATTTCTCAATTCAGAAAATGTCATTAAAAAAAAATATATATATATATATATATATATATATTTTTTTTTTTTTTTTTTTTTTTTTGGTGCTGTGTACCGAGTGCCATGTTCATATTAAAATACATACACCTAGTATGACAATACACTACTGTTAAAATTTCAGGGTATATTAAGATAGACAATAAATAAATTGACAATAAATTGTTCTTTTGAACATTCTATTTGTCAAAGAATCCTGAAAAAAAAAGTATCATGGTTTTTCAGAGAAATATTAAGAAGCACAACTGTTTTCAACATTGATATAAAAAATTAAAGTTTATTTATATATATATATATATATATATATATATATTGAAATTATTTTTGTTGTTATCCGCATTATGCCTCACAATTGAGCTTGAATTTTATTGAACATTGTATGCAACCATAAACATGGTATAGTGATGATATATATATATATATATCATCAAATATCAAATAAATAAGTTTATTTGATGATATATATATATATATATATATATATATATATATATATATATATATATATATATATATATATATATATATATATATATATATCATCAAATATCAAATAAATAAGTTTATTTGATGATATATATATATATATATATATATATATATATATATATATATATATATATATATATATATATATATATATATATATATATATATATATATATATATATATATATATATATCATCACTATACCATGTTTATGGTTGCATACAATGTTCAATAAAATTCAAGCTCAATTGTGAGGCATAATGCGGATAACAACAAAAATAATTTCAACTTCACCTCAAAGAAAGAAAGATCAAGGTTATGATGAGGCACTTACAATGGAAGTAAAATTTTGGGAAGATATTAACTCATTGAGGATTAAAAGCAGAAATGTAAAGCTTTTTTATAATTATACTGATAAGAATGTGTATTATTTGAGCTGTAAATTTGTTCTCATCACTTAGATTTTTGTTTCAAGGCAACAAAATTGTGAAATTGGAAAACAAAACTGGTATTAAACAAGAGAAGAGAATCTATATACAAGTGGCATGAAGAACTAAATCTGTTCATCCATGACTAAAAGCCACAAATCCTAATAGATAAACTGTGGCCCTATTTAATGCAGAGACGACAAAAGCACACATGAACGGTCCTGAGACTGAGGTGCTAATGTCCCAGAGGGCCAGGGCTGAGACCAGGCTAACAGGACCATCCTTAATCCCAAATCCCTGTTAGAAATGCACCACCAGCGTTCAGGATTACAGCACGTAGCGGCCGTCACACAACGCATACAATCTGATCCAAACAGAACCAGGAGAAGCAGAGGGCTGAGGAGAGATCCTCAGGATCAGAGGGAAAGATGAGACCCATCTCTCCTGATGAGGTTTACCCAGGACCCTCACACTACCCAGAGTCCCTGGCTCGTCCCATCACCCCATCAGGGACAAATGCATTGAGATTATCTCTTAAGCCCCCACAGAATTTGTATGCTGCGTGTCTTCTTGCTTGCGAGAGAGAGAGAGGGTGTAGGTTGTGTGCGCGCTATGGTGTGTGTGTACTCCCCATCCTGCAACGTCAACATTAACATTCATGGGGCCAGTGGTGCATGTCGGTGTTATAGAGCCGGTGTTAAGATATGGCAGAGGGGATGTGTAACCAGGCGAGGGAAAGTGTTTATGTGTACGAGTGTATCTGGCTGCACGAGGAAAAGGTCTCCTAGAATCTCTCTCTGGCAAAGGTCACTGGTCACTCTCTGATGCCATCGGCATACATCATTATAACTGTAGTTCACCGATTGTTATGTAAATAAGACCAAGCACGTGTTACTACGCATGTGTGTGTGGCTGGCAAAGGTCAGGCCTCATTTTGTGTCATCTGTGGCTCTGATAACGGTCACAGTGTTGTTATCAGTATGTTGCGATTAAAAAAAAAAAAAAAAATTGACCACTATCATAATATACTGCATGCACTCTTTGCCATGCAGCATTATTACACTAACTAATTTCCCCCATTAAAAAAAAAAAAAAAAAAAATTATATTGTGAAATTAATGCTACACACATTACTGTATGAGCAGATTGCGAGTCTTAAGATTTGATCTGTAAACACCTCACATTATCAGATAATCTGGGCCAAACATCGTAACCGACCAGGGTCCTGGACAAGATTTTTTCTCTGATTGTCGGGAGGGTGAAATCGAGGATAAATCAGCCTTAAACTCAAGGGGTCAAGGTTAGAATTTTTTTTTACGTTTTTGGTCTCTTATGCTCACCAAGGATGTATTTATTTGATCACAAATACAGTAAAAATAGTAATATTATGAAACATCACAATTTAAATGAACTATTTTCTATTAAATTTAAAGTACTCCAGTGAGAGCAAAGCTGAATTTTCAGCAGCCATTACTCCAGTCTGAAATCATTTTAATATGCTAATTTGATGTTCAAGAAGCATTTCCTATTATTATCAATTTTGAAAAGAGTTGTGCTGCTTTTTCTTTTCTATTTTTGGTGAAAACTATTTTGTGATACAGTACATTCTTTGATAATTAGAAAGTTCAAAAGAACATAATTGACTTAAAATGGAATTTGTTTGGAACATCATAAATGTCTTTACTGTTACTTTTAATCTTTTTAACACATCCTTGCTAAATAAAATAATTCTTTTATTTTTTTCTCCCCGCAAAATCCTAGACCCCAAACTTTTGAACGGTACACACACACACACATTACATACATACACACACACACACACACGCACATTGTTTTAAGAAAAAATTAAGAAATATTACATACAGCTCTCGATGTTTCTGGTCTTTGAATAAGTTTTCGTTTCATACGTATATGCAGGAAGGAAAATGTTACTCGACAAAGCATTCTTACATAAATTACTGTGGCTAAAATCTAGTTTTGAGATTACAGATAATTCAGCCATTGTTAATCAAAATACGTTTAAATGACCTTCTGAGAAGCATACACACATTACAATGCAAATAGAGTTTGACACAATTGGTTCTGTTGTCTCCTGGTCTTCCTAAAGATGTGTGTGTGTGCATTACAGTTCAGCATAATTCATTTCATCTGTCACCTCCTTGAGTGCTTCATGTTTTCGTCCTCTACGTGCTCAAGTAGGACAGCACTGTGACCGTGATCACCAGGCCAAGTCTATCCTTCACCTCTTCATCAATCCATCCTCTCCTCTGTAATCCTGCCTCCACATCCTCCATCTCTCTCCTCTACACCTCTCCAAACAGCACAGCATATGCTGGAACCCTTAAAACCTCCTCAGGAATAATTACTGTGAGTGTTTGAGGAAAAGAAAACAATAGAAGACTACAGAGAGAAGATCAGTGTGTTCAAGGCTTGATTTTGTAGGACTGTGATATAAAAAAAATTGGATTACTCGCAATTTCCTACTTCTAAATTCTGAAAAAACTGAGATTCTAATTATTGGACAAAAAACTTCCTCACGTAATAACCTAGAATACTGTCTAACACTTGATGGCTGCTCTGTTAAGTCTTCGTCGTCGGTTAGGAACCTGGGTGTGCTCTTTGATACCAATCTTTCATTTGAAAGTCACGTGTCTAGTATCTGTAAAACCGCATTTTTCCATCTTAAAAATATATCTAAATTACGCCATATGCTCTCAGTGACAAATGCGGAACAATTAGTTCATGCGTTCATGACATCAAGGCTAGATTATTGTAATGCTCTACTGGGTGGTTGCCCTGCACGCTTAATAAACAAACTACAGCTAGTTCAAAACGCAGCAGCTCGAGTTCTTACCAGAACCAGGAAGTATGACCATATTAGCCCGGTTCTGTCAAAACTGCACTGGCTCCCTATTAAACATCGCATCAATTTTAAAATATTGCTGATTACTTACAAAGCACTGAATGGTTTAGCTCCGCAGTACTTGAGCGAGCTCTTAACGCATTATAGTCCTTCACGTCTATTGCGATCTCAAAATTCCGGCTAGTTGATAATACCTAGAATATCAAAATCGACTGCTGGCGGTAGATCCTTTTCCTATTTAGCACCTAAACTTTGAAACAGACTACCTAACATTTTCCGGGATGCAGACACACTCTGTCAGTTCAAAGCTAGATTAAAGACACATCTCTTTGACCTAGCATTCACATAATACATTATAGACTTCTATAATTCAATGTTAGGCTGCATAGATTAGGTCAGCTGGAAACGGGAACACTTCCCATAAATCCTGATGTACTCATTACATCATAAGAAGAATGGCATCTACGCTAATTTTAGTGTCTTTGTTTATCCCGAGGTTTTCCCGCAGCCTGCCGGATCCAGGCCGTATCCAGATCTGATGAAGGACCTTCGCCTGGACCTGATGTCAACGCAGTGCTGAAGTGCCAACTAGTCTCTCCCTATGGAGGATCCCTTTACCACTCTACAGATAAAGCGTCGTCGGGAAAACTCAATTCGCGTATCTACGCCGAATTGATAAAATAAAATTCTGTATCAAAATTATAAGGAAACACCAGTAATTTGTTTAGGCTTGGTTTGTATGGAATTCCAAACCTGCGCACATATATTCAAACGCACATAACTATAGAACCAATTCTTAATGCACATGTGAACCCCATCAGCGTTCCTCACAGGTTCGCGTTTAAAGTCTGTGTAGAGAGAATGGTGTTGTCTTAGCGGCCCCTAATTTAATAACAAATGATCATTGCGACAGAAGCGAATCAATCAAAACTAACTTTAGCTGGAAAATAACTTTATTAAAGAACCGCTATAAAGCCAAAACAATCTTACCTTAAATTATACGTTGATCTCTGTAAAGCTGCTTTGAAACAATCTACATTGTTAAAAGCGCTATATAAATGAAGATGACTTGAGATTTCCTGTTTTAGGTGTATACAATTTCAATATTTTTCTAAGGAATTTCACCCAAAAATGATAATTCTCATTCACTCTCCTTCATGTCACTCCAAAACTGTGTGATTCTGTTCCGAGGAACGCAAACACAGTTATTTAGCAGAATGTTCAAGCTCTTATTTGTATAAAGAAAGTGAATATTGACTGCTGTTTTCGAGAGTCTTCTAAAGTCATTTGATAATTTTGTTTGAGAAACACTGGGTAAAGTACTGGGGAGTAAACTATGGAAACTTGTTTCCACCACTGAATAAAAAAGAAAAAAGGTAAGTGCGACATCGCACAATTCTGGCTTTTTTTCTCACAACTCTGACTTTATTACATGCAATTTCGAGTTATAATGTCAGAATTGCAAGATAAAAAGTCGCAATTATAACAAGCTTCCATAATAAACAGATCAAGACTGATTTTTGTATCTAACAATATCTGATAAGCATCATGAAAAGTGTTTCTGCACCTGCACAAAATTAATGTGATACCATGTTACAGTGACAGGAATATCACAGACTTACTACTAATATATACCATGGTACTGAATGTGTGTCATTGATGTACTACATAGGATTTTAAGGTACTTTGATGAATACCATGGTATTACCCCAAAAACAGGGTAGTTTAAGGTATATTTTTGCTTGGGTAGTCCATATATATATATATATATATATATATATATATATATATATATATATATATATATATATATATAAATAAATGCAACTTATAGGTTGATTAAACAAATTATTATCAATGTTGAAAACAGTTGTGCTGCTTAATACTTTTGTGGAAACTCTGATATATATATTTCGGGATCCTTTAATGAATAAAAACAGAAATCTTTTACTTTTACTGTCACTTTTGATCAATTTATTGTGTCCTTGCTGATTAAAAGTTTCTTTTCATTTCTTTACAAAAATAAATCTTACTGACCCCACTTTGAACAGAGGTGTATGTATGCTGTTTACTATGAAAACATTATGTTTTGATCACTCATAGGAAAATGAAAAAAAGTAACTACAAAACACCTGATATGTACAACAGTCTTTGTCAAACCATGAGAAAACATACAAATATGAGAAGGGGGATTAAAGTGAAATCTTTGACGCGTGAGTGTTTGTGTATTTGCATATCTCCAAAGTGTGTTTGATTAGCCTGTTCTCTGTTTGAGGAGGATTACTGTTGGCTGACAGGACAGAGAAACACACAACTGAACCATTAATTAAACGCATGCGCGCGCGCACACACAACTTTCTGCTGGTGTCCTTACAACACAGTAATACAGTAAAAGTACAAACACAGACTGGCACACAAAAAGCCCACTCAAATCATGCTTTGACAGTTAAAAGGACAGTTCAGTCAAAAGTGAAAGTTCAGTCATCATTTGTTCACCCTCATGTTATTCCAACACCATTTTTGTTTTCTTTTTCCATAGAACACAAAATGAATCATATTGCAGATTGTTCTAGCTGCTATAAAGACAGTTTGTCTGTTCCTCACATAAAGCTATCGTATGGGAATGTAGCGCACAATGCATGTGAAGTGCTTTTCTGATGCTGCTTTGTCCTTTTTTTCCACATCTACTTTCCCTGTATGGAAAACAGCAGCTGGGATTCTCTGCTAAACATCTTTTGTTCCACAGTATAAATGACAGCATTTTCATTCTTGTGTTAACTACACTGTTAAACAACTTTATACACCATATGAATATGATTTTACAGCAGAAAGAGAAAATCAGACATGAGAAGAACATAAGACGTCACTCACCGGGCTTCATCACTCATGCTGCTGTTGTCCATAGGACCCATGAAATTCATCAGCTTACTGTGAATGTGAAACCTGACAAGAAGTTTGAAAGAATGACATGTATAAACACAAACAGTCTTGAGTAAATTGAATTGTGAGGTTTCATTGTGAGTGATTTTGAACTCATTTACATTACAAACACACAATTAATTGAGATGTGTGATAAGAGATGATATCTGGTGCTTAGTCAACAGAAACAACCCACCTCATTCCTGTCATATCATCTATCTGGGCGTAACTGAATTAAGCTACCAAATAACAGCATATGACTTGATGCCAAAAAAAATGGCTTTGTAAGCTAATAAAATAAAAGCAGTGTTATGTTAGTATCATTGAGATACTATTATAGTTCTTAAAGGGATAGTTCACCCAAAAATGAAAATTAGCCCATGATTTAGTCACCTTGAAGTCATCCTAGGTGTGTATGACATTCTTCTTTCAGACGAATACAATCAGAGTTATATTAAAACATGTCCCGGCTCTTTCAAGTTTGATTGACGCACAACGTAATGATGAACGCAATAGCCCAGCCCTGTGTGTTTGAACCGCGAGAGGCGTCAATTGCCGTCATTACGTTGTGCGTCAAGTTCAAGTGTTACTCTTTTGGCGTAAGTCGATGCGTACGGCCGTCTGCCGGAAGCTACTTATTTTAGTCGATAAAGTTTTAAATATGGGTATTTTTCTTACACGAACGCATCGCTTCACTACAGAAGACTTTATTAACCCCCTCTGATCTGTGTTGAGAACTTTAATCATGAATAGATGCGCTTTAATGGACTTCCAAAGTCAAACTGCCATTCACTCTCATAATCAAGCTTGGAAAAGCCAGGACATTTTTTAATATAACTCAGACTGTATTCGTCTGAAGGAAGAATGTCATACACACCTAGGATGGCTTCAGGCTGAGTAAATCATGGGTTAATTTTCATTTTTGGGTGGACTATCCCTTTAATATTTTTAATTAGTCTTTATTTTTATAGTTTATGTTTTCATTTTCTCTTTTTTTCCATTTTGAATTTGTTTTTGTATTGAATAACTAAAATAACACTGTATCGAAAAGCTGCGATAGTTGTGCTAGTGTCAAAACAACATTGCCTGAACATTTTAATTTTTAGTATTTCAACTTGGCAACTAGTTGAAATAATTTATCTTTTGAAATATTTTATTTCAGTTAATGACATTTTTGATGGCTTTAGTTTACAGGCCATTACTAACACCAAGAGTAAAATAAATTCAATCGTTTTCTTAAAGCAAAATTGAATTAAAACCGATTTGTTTATAATTTGTTAAATTACAATTAATTGATGACAGATGAGACAGACAGAGAAATGAGAATTTGGGTGGAAAATGACTCATGAAAATGTCACATTAAATATAATTTCTTAATTTTTCTTTTGATTTTGGGTGGAAATATGGCTTGGAAATTTCATAGACAGGTTTTGTGAGTTCTGAGCATATCTCGAGTCTTTCAGCAGTGTTACAGCTTACCTGATCTTCCTGCCTTTGCTGGCTTTGGTGTCCACCTTCTTCTTGATTTTACTTCGTAGTTTCTGGATGGCAAGCCACTGCCTGTGAGATCAGAAGTTGAGTTACTATGGCCAAATACACGCGACGCATGAAAAATTTACATGCACACACACTCACTTTCCCATGGCCACTTGATCATTGGGGTCTGTCGCACTTGTTTTGCGCTCAATAAGCTCTCGAAGTAGCTGTGAAAAGAGAGAGAGCTTCCTGAAATCACCTCAGTATGTCTACAATCTCTTTATAGCTACTCATCAATGTACTCATTGTTGTTGACAAATAAACTGCATAATAACAATTCATCCTGTCTGTTTTCTTACCAGGTGATAAAAGTCATCGTCATCAAAAATCTCCTCGTCCATATCTTTGAGGTGCACATTAGCTTTCAGTGCCAATTCAGCTGCCTAAAACAGAGAGTGAGCTCAGTCAGTCTTCAAGCATGAGATTACTTTTAAAAGTAGTTTTACATTATTGTGTTACTCCTAATACAATTACACTAACAGAAATATAAAAACTCATTTTCACCTACTGAACTGGCTGGCTTGACTAACTTAAAGATGTTTTGCTCTTAACAATGCTATAGCAAATCTACAGAGCAGTATATTCAATTAAAACTCAGAGCCATGTCTTACCTCTCCCTCTGTGACAGTGCTGTCCATTTCAGGCGCGATGGGCTCCGGCTTCCCCAGAACTCTGTATTCAGACCTGCGCGTCTGTGTACGTCTCACCAGCCTCTCTTTGTCCATTAAAACCTGCTCCACCTGTGTCAAGATGTTCCTGTCAAATGCCCCAAAACCCTGTGTGATGGAAAAGACAAAGACATTGTAAATTACTAGTGAAGATACACAAGCAGTTGACAAATCAAGAAGCGATGACGTGAGCAGTGTGACGTTATATTCAATCTAAAACTAAGCCCCAGTTTCACAGACAAGGCTTAAGCCTTAAATGTCCTAATTGAACTAAAGCCTAATCCTGGCTTAATCTAAACCCTGTCTGTGATACCGGGCCTACATTAAACAACACATTTCTTCTATATTATTATAAATGCAGTTATGATAATTTAAGAAAAAACAAGTTCTGTGATTTTGGGATACAATCCTTCTTAGTGTTCAATGGTCCCTATCATTCACTTTCGGTTTTCGCCCACTATTCTTCTTCACTGATGAAGTCTTGCCATCCTATGTGTACAGTTATAATCGTAAAGATTGTTTTTAGAACACCAAACAATTGGGGTGTTAAAGGGGTCATGACATGAGACATCAAATTTCCCTTGATATTTTGACAAATAAGGGGTCTTTGTACCATTAAAACATCCTGCAAATTTCATAGATTAAAACATCCTCTTAATTATAAACCAACAATTTATTTAATAAAGCTTCAAACACGTCTTGTTTTGATATTGTGGGATCTGTGACATCAATTTTATATGCCTGCCTCCAGAGCAAGACATCATCGCACCATAGGCCCCGCCCACTGGCACCATTTAGTCGCTTAACGACTGACATTTGCCAACACTGGATGTGAACGTCACATCAAAAGCAAATAGAACCCATTATAAATCACTGACGCTGTCTACACTGGATACAGTAAACAGATGCATGTTCCATTCAGTTAAGTATATCGTAGAGAACATTGGTGGCAATGGTCTCCACAATCAACTTGGGCTCACAATATGGGTATATGCAACCCAGTTCAGTTCAGCTTGGAAACAAGTGGGTGGTTTCTTTTAATAAATTTCTTTTTTATGGATAATGTTTTCAAAACACTTAATCATGTTCAATTGCGAGTGACGCGCCAAGTTGTTCCAAGCCTGTATGATTTCCTTTCTTCTGCTGAACACAAAAGAAGATATTTTAAAGAAGGTTGGTAATTAAACAGTTGCTGGTCCCCATTGACATCCATAGTATTTTTTTTTTCCTACTATGGAAGTCAATGGGGTCCATCAGTCGTTTGGTTACCGATTTTCTTCAAAATATCTTCTTTTGTGTTCAGCAGAAGAAAGTCATACAGGTTTGGAACAACTTGAGGGAGAGTAAATGATGACAGAAATTTCATTTTTGGGTGAACTATTCCTTTAATGACCTTAAGTTATTTATTTTTTTCTACATTAGCCCATCATGTATCTAACCATCCAAAAGCAGATTCGGCATTAAGAGCTGGAAAGATCGCCTTAACTGGCAACTCCGCATTGAGTCACTGGCAGCGGCATGCACAACTTTTGTTTCAATCGGATTGAATTCATACCGATTGATAAATCTGAATGTATTGTTTACATGTTCATGTCGTTTGTGGATGAGAATCTGAAACAAGGACATTTGTCCTGCTCCACTTCACTTCTCCTTCACACTTCACAGTGAAAGGAGAATTTTAGAATGACGGGACACTCATTTATATGACACTTTACTCAACAGGAAGAACAGCTCGTTCTACGCGTCATATGTTGTCCTTTCAGTTTCGGGTTTCAATCCGATCAATGGTTTATATGTTCTCTCGATCGGATTAGAAAATGAATAACCACCCCTTTCAATCTGATCAAAATTATTTGTAATAGAGCAGACACTGAGTTTTTTAATGGGTTATGTTATAGCCCTACTTGTTTTTATGAAATATCTGTATTGACTGCATGATCATATGACTGTACTATTTACCGCCATGCGAGCCATAAATTAAAGCTTGGCGAGCCACGCAATGAGTAACACTGGCATATATATTTGTTTTTTGATGTAAAAAAAGAAAACTAACTTTATGAGTGAACCTCAAGTAACATATTAAAATAATAAAAAAAGTTTATAAACTTTTAGGTTATAGACACTATTTTTTTTACCTTATTGCTCTTGCCCGTTGTGAGCCGCGTCTTGTCATACCATTTCTGCAGGGTGGCATCACGGTAAGGCAGAAAAGCGGCAAAGCGTTTGGCCATAAAGTTGGGATACTCCGCCATTTCCAGTTTTCGTTTGGGGGGTCCCTTCCGAACTGCTTCCTGTTCTTCCTCTTGGCCATCATCCCCATTTTCCATATCTACCTCACTGTTAATTTCTTCATCATCTTTAGGACTGCTATATGTGAAAAAAAGAAAAAAGAAATTCACATAAGGAAATTAGATGCTGACAGTTTAGACAACAGAAGAACGATGACATGTAAGAAGCATCCCAAAAGTAGTAACCTGTGATTAGTTCCCATTGATAGATATAAATAAAGAATGAGAACAGTAATTGATATTACAATACCATGGTTTTTTGGTTCATTAATAAAATGTGGAATCATTCCACGTGGACGTGGAATAATTCAGCCAAAAAGTAACATTCTGTCAACATTTTCTTAATAAAAATGTATTTTAAAAGCAGAATTTGGTACCTGCTGGCTCCCCAGGTCTTGCCTTGAGAAATAGCTCTGGTTTCAGGGTTTTGATAGAGCAGCAGATCTTGGAGTTCCAACAGAGACCTCTGTAGAGCCTTCAGGGCTTTATGACCTACCACACACAGATATGAGCTTATCATACAGCATGTGTCAACCACAACATTAAGTCAGCACACTTCTGTAAACACAAGGTCATTACAACTCACCTCCTCTGATCTTATCATTTCTCCACTATACTAATTAAAAACATCAAAAAAAAACACAAAGAAATAAATTCTACAGCCCATAGCATACAAGCCATAAAACAAGATACTGACTCCATGGTATAAAAAAAAAAGAAAAAACAAGCTTAAAGGTTAAGTGTGTAATTTTTCAATTTTAAAATGATGTCAGAGACAACTAGAAGTTAGTCATTTGTGGAGAGGTATGAAATCAGATTTAAAATCCATAGACGTACATTGGAAGAACAAGTGCCATTTCTAGCACAAAAGTTTACCCGTAATGCCCAAAACCATACCAAAGCAAAAACAAAACCTAAAGCGAAAAAATTAACCAAAGCAGAAAAAAAAACTTATCCTGTTAGCTATAAAAAATAAGTGACTTGCTATTATATAAAATATCCTAGTACTAGAAAAATCCTAGAATTCCTGCAGAACCAACATACGAAACACTACTAGCCTTGAAACAAACCCTGAAGCCTATGTTATAATTTACTTTACATAATAAAGAGCAAATAAATAAAAGGACTGGTGTGTGGGTGTGTGTGTGTGTGGGGGGGGGGGGTTGCACAGATTGTGTCATCTTTACAGCTAATCAGAAGTATGCACACACAGCACCCTCTCCTTTCACCCCAAAGCAACGTGCTGTTCAAAATTCAGGAGGACGGTCCCACATCAATCATTCGCTGGCAAAAGGACCAATGCAATAAATATGCAAATGAGGAGCAGGTAGTCTCTCTAAGCACCCAGATCTGCCTGAGAAAAAGGTGCACAAATGTATTAATTGCTCAGAGCTAGAAGAATCCTGATATTAAAACCAAAAGTGATTTTGGGGTTGTGCTTCCTTAGGGGATATTGGTTAACTGCACAGGTTTAAATTATGATAAAGGCAGAAATTTAACTGTCTGATCATATAATTCCTCACTGACTGTGGACTCGGAAATAGACACAGGATGGGAGAATTACAACGAGTTTCATGCCTTTTGTTCATGTCGGTTAACCGGATACAAGCATATAAACTACCTTTAAAAGATTTAGGGTCGGTAAGATTTTTTTTAAAGTAGTCTCTTATGCTTACCAAGGCTGTGTTTATTTGACATTTGAAATATGTGTGAAATATTATTATTACAACTTAAAATAACCATTTTTTTTACTTTAATATGTTTTAAAATGCAATCCGTTTCTGTGATGGCAAAGTTGACTTTTCAGCATCATTACTCCAGTCTTCAGTGTCACCTGAATCCTACAGAAATCAATCTAATATGATTTGAAGCTCAAAAAACATTTCTTATTAGCAATGTTGAAAACAGGCGTGATGCTTAATGTTTGTGGAAACCATTATACAAATGAAACAATTTTTCAAGATTCTACGACGAATAGAAAGTTTGAAAGAACAGCATTCATTTTTTTGTAACAACATAAATGTCTTTACTGTGACTTTTGATCAATTTAATGCGACCTTGCAGAGTAAAAGTATTCATTTCTTTAAAAAAAATCTTACTGACTTCAAACTTCCCTACTTTGCGTAGTTGACCAATAAATTAAACATTAAATTTAAAATGTACTTTAAGAACAATGGAAAGGAACACCTTTATAGTATTAAAGTTACAGTAAAATCAAAATTGAAAATAAAAAAAATCTTTTTTTTTTTTATTCATGTGCATACTTTAATCAAAATAACTTCCACTCCCTCTTGCAATGATGATTTCTTCTCTGATGACATTTCCTGGCTGAGGGTGGGACTTCAACCTCTCCCATTCAGTAAGCTGTCACTCACATGGGATTGCAGCAATACTAAATGACAACGGTCCAATCAATTCCCGATGGACAAACTCAAGTCCCGTCCTACAGATTTTCTTGTTCGAGAAGCCGTTTCTCTCGTCACAAAAAGGAAGACTTCCACTTCATGCCAACTTTAAGTGAAGTATTAATATTTGACGTCCGAATTTGAAACACAACATTTCAATAGGTAATGCGTCAAAATAAAAAAAGAAAAGAATGTGGCTAGAAGTTGACCCATGTTCTGTGAAATTTCAGACATATGCACATTTGCAACTACCAAAGTTGAGTTAGGATTAAGGAATGATTAGAAAAACACGGTTCTTTTTATATCACTGTTAAATGGAGTCAATGCACTTACTATTTTTTAAAGCTTCAGCGTATTCAGCCCCTCCTCTGCTCTTGAACTCTGGGAATGTCTGTGGCTGTGGAAGCTGATTGGCTGTCACAAGAGCCTTCTGCATTTTGATTCGCCTTTCAAGCATCATGTCCCAAAGAGCTGGAGAGATTTGAAAACAGCATAAAGTTGAGTAGTATTTTTCTGGTATTTTTCTTATAATATATATTATAAATGTATTGTTGTTAATCATTTATTTTTAGAGCACATTGTGAATGTGCTTAAGTATCCATACCGAGTTGATTTTTCACTGCTTTCCCTTTCTCGACCTCTTCATCAACTTTCTCTTTAGAGAAGGTCCTCAAGGCTGATTCCTCTTCTTCACCTTCCTCAGAGCCTACCTCACTCTCTCCTTCACTGGCTGTTGAGTCCTCTTCTTCCTCACTGTCTCCCAGATCATCCATTGCCTCTGTGAGTTTCATAAAGTCTGTGCCCTTCATTTTAGAAACCAAGCTGGACATCTGTGAACTATCATCTCCATTGAGATCCTCCTCGACATCGGCGTGATCTTCTTCATCATGGTCACCATCTTCATCCTCCTCCTCCTCATCATCATCATCATCTTTGATGCACTCCATGTACTTGTCCAGCATTCCATTTTCTTCTTCTTCATCATCATCATCATCATCATCTTCATCAGCTAAAAATTTGCATATAAGTTAGTTCCTCATTATTATGCACAGATAGATATATGCAAGTTATTCATTAGTTGATATAACCAAAAAGTGTAAACCCTTTAGGCCGCAGGGGTGGGCAAACTACGGCCCGCTAGGGTAATAAAAATATCACCTCACCTGATCCATCCAACTCTTTCTGTAGATCTTTTCTGGATGTTGCCTTTCCACAATATCGACGATCACCGTCAGCCAGAATGGCAACGGAGCGCCTCCGCAGATTGCCAGATAAAAGTTCGGCATCATCATCTTCATCCCCACCTTCATCAAACTTCTCTATGACTTTGGCTTTCGTCTCTGCAGTTCAAATAAATGAAATATTATTATTTATTTTAGCTAAGTACTCATGGGAGTTTACAGTTAATCATTAACAGGCAGTGATACATTTGTTATAAATAAAACCTGCATATAAGGTAAAAATATTGACTATATCACCAAACCATAATAATGACTATGTCTATAGCATAAAAACAATGCCTTTCACATGTGTTGTAGTGTAATTATCAATAGGTCCTGCTGTAATAAGTTTCCTCTTAATATGTTCTTATAATTAATGTTGTAGTATCATGGTACAATGATGGTGTCAGATAGTAATACCATGGTACTGAATGGTTACCATATTACCAAACAAATACTCTACCATAGTATTTCCATGATACTTTAAAGAATAACACGGTACTACCACGGCAAACAAAACACACCATGATACATTGTGTTAGTGGAAACTTAAAATAAGTAAACATTTGAACAAAAATAGCAGTTATTTAGTATTATTTAATGTGTGGTTATAGTAATTATTAGGAATATCGTATTTATTACTAACTTACATCAAATGTTATGAGTCGTTGATCTTAATAAGTGTGAAGTAAAGTCAGCTCTCAGTACACTGAGGCATGCAGACACATCGTGCTTGCAATGGAGGTGACAGATTGGCCATTATAATAGCACTAAAATGCCTTACAACACGTTAAATTGACGCTTATGATATGTATGTACAATACCTTCATCTTGGTCGTCCTCGGGATCCACGAAGTTTGGTAAAGGATTTAACAAATCCTCGAGCTGCTGTGATATGGAAGCTGCCATGTCTGTCCCACGCTACACCTCTAATGACATCATCGGAGCGCGCCCGAGGAGCCGTCTCGTGACGCGCACACAAAATAGGCTGGTGTTTGTTTGATACGCTAAGTACACAGTCGATTGTCTTACTTTTCTCAGACAGAGTGAGTTTAACAGAGTGTTTAAATCATTAATACTGCACATTGTTATGTTCTAGGTAAACCTGCCATAATCAAAGCAGTGGTTGTGTGGAGAAGAGAAATATTTACCCGACAGATCGAGGATATAATTTTTAAAAGGATAGTTCATCATTTACTCACCCTCAAGTTGTTCCAAACCTGTATGCATTTCTTTCTCCTGTTGAACACAAAAGAAGATATTTTGAAAAATGTCTGTAACCAGACAGATGGGCCATAGTATGGAGAGAAAAAAAATACTATGAAAGTCAGTGGGGCCCATCAACTGTTTGGTTACCAACATTCTTCAAAATATCTTCTTTTGTGTTCAAGAGAAGAAAGTAATTAATACATTTTCCTATAATGTTTTTAATATAGCTAAAAACAAGCATGTTAAGGCAAACAAATTGAGCTGTAGGTCTATACAAAAAAGTGAGATAAATATAGGCTATTTTGCTTTCAGCACGATAATATGGAGCATTTTACATAATATCGAATCAATAGCTGCATGCTAGTATATTCGAAATAAGTAGCTTACATATTTAAAGAAAATGCCAAAGGCATTTTATGGCTATTGTCTACTGATTTGCAGCGCTTATTTCATTTTATTTTACAGCCAAATTGACACGTCTAAAACATCATTAGATTAGATAAATAATGCAATTTATGCTCATGAGAAATATTGCAGCCTATAGATGTGATTCTGTTATTCTCGAATAGGCCACTGTCAGTGAAAGTTCATAAAATCTAAATTTTGCCAGTAATATTTCTGGATGTTCAAAAATATATTGAAAAGTTCAGGTTTTATGAACGTTCATATGTTTTACATTTATTACATTTAGCAACAAGGATGACCTCCTAACACTGACATTATCAAATCCTCAAATAAAATCCATAAAAACCCATCCTTTTGCCATTTGTCCCACTATGAATGCCTCTGTGTCCTCTCAGTTTGTTTTAACAGTTCTAAAATGACAGATTATCAAATAATCCTATGCCAGTCGATCTCAAAAATGTACATGTATTTGCGCTTCATTTGTCAACATGTATTTATGGTTTTGTTTAGTGTATTCTTTGTGCAAACACAATATCATACAAACTAATACAGCGAATCACAAGATATAAATTGAATCAATACAAAAGTTTGGTTCCTTGCTTGAAGAAAAAGTTCATGTCAGTATCAAGAGGGTTGATATTTAAACCCCTGAAGAAAATATACGTAAACAATTGACTCCTCTCTCTCCGCTGACCATATATGAAATGATTTATAGAAGGTAGACTTTGTCTTATAATTCAAGTCATATTTCATTTCAAATAAAGGGTTTGTCCCAACAATTTTAATTTTCCCTTTTAAAGGCAAAACGCTCAGAGACTTGGTGGAACTCATAACTCCACCGCATGGAGAGCAGAGAAAGATTTTGGTGTGAGATGATTTCAAGTGTCATTATGGCAAAGCCTCAAAAGGCAAAGAGGTCTGAGTCGTCAGGTTATGATACACGTGTGAACAGACACACCAGGTGTTGTAAATATAAACATTCTGTTTCAGCTTTTCTTAAACTGTCGTTGTCTATAGCACAGCTATAAGGTCTGCAGACCCATATTTGACATTCCACTTTCAAAATACACAAATGCTGCTTAAATAGATAAATACATTAAATAAATAAGTAAACGCATGAACAAATAAATAATGTCAATAAATAACTAAATAGACATTTCGTAGCTATGAAATCACACATGAACAGACGTTTGTGTCCTGAATTAGTCTGTTGTTTGCTACCACACCGTTCCCTCGTTCATCTCTGAGGACAGATTGCTGTATCCATTGGCACTGAGAGAGTTCAGGGATGTGAAGGGTGGAGTGGAGTCACACATGTCAGAGATGCTGTGGATGGAGGTGGGTGCGCTGGGCTCTGGGCTGGGGGAGTCCCCTGGGTGATGCGATATCATCTCACTGAAGCATTGTGTCTCATTGGAGGGGTGGTGTGCTCCGTGATGATGGTCCATGCTCCCGAGAGGGGTTCCAGCTGGGCCAGAGGAGGTCATGAATCCTAGATCACCGGGAGTCTGGGCTTGGGAGGACGGTGGACCCTGAGGGAAGTAGTCGTAGTTTGAGCCCGGGCCATAGTACTCGCCTTGATAGTCTGTAAGAAAGTGGAGATCATCAAATGATCATTACATGCGATCATTCAAAGCCTTCTCACTTGACTTCCTCACAAAGGCGAAAAGCCTGACTGCACATTTGTCGACTGAAATCAGGTCAGTCAGGTGTAATATTGATGTAATTACTGACTTTTGACTTTGTAGGGCAGTATGGGTGAAAACTGAAGACTGTATATCAATACATTATGACTGCTCAGTATTTTTGTGTATTTTCATATTGAAGGTCTATGTCTATCATTAAAAAATATATCAGCCTTATATTTTAACAAATTTGTAAATATATATATATAGCTACAACACATGTAAACAATTTTTATTTGTTTTTATTTTTGTAAGCATGGAATTTAGTTTTAGTATTAATGATTGTGTAATAAATAGTTTTAAGTTTTGTATACATAGCCTATATATTAGCCTATTGTCAAATAAATGCTTTAAATTAAATGCAATTGTATAATTGTTCACACACACATTTATATATGATATAAAATAATAAAATAATATGTAATAATAATGTTTTCTGCGTGTTTGGTTTTATTTTTGTAAGCATGGAAACATTAATGATTGTGTAATAAGTTGTTTTAAGTTTACAAACATATAATTATATACATGTATAATTATATTTATATTATTTTAATATTATAACATATAATAATAAATTACCAGACTTAAAAAATGTTATTTGCGCAAAATGTAAAATGTAAAAATGTAAAAGCTTTTTTTTTTACAACATGGAAACATTAATGATTGTGTAATAAATATTTTTATTATATATATATATATATATATATATATATATATATATATATATATATATATATATATATATATATATATATATATATATATATATATATGCCTTAAGGCCTATAATAACTGTAACTTACTGCTGCATTCCAAAGAATATATTAGTAGCCTATATGCTATAGATGCATTTTTGTTTCTAGTTAATATTCATGAATATTAACTAACCGCCATAAAAAGAGAAATGTCCGTTGGCCATGAGCTCTCCTGGTTCCATCCGATCGCCCAGCGCCCTCATTCTCCTCGGACTGCGGAAGAACAAGTGTCTTCTGCCGCCCAGCGCGCTCAGCTGCTTCATGCGCCTCTCTTTAGAGCGCCGATTCTGAAACCACACCTGCGAGACAGAAAATACGCACATTAGTTTCCATATTAATAAACCCCAGACACTGAGAGTAACGTTGTTGTTTGACAGCACGTGGAAAACCTAACGACTAAGAAAAAAGAAAACAATGAACTGCAATAGATAGCCTATTTAGATGAAGCACGTAAACATCGCGTGAAGTCATATGTAAAAAAAAACAAAAAAATAAATAAATTTGGAGAATTTGATTTTATACCAAAATCACTTGTCATTATTTCTGCCACAATAAAATAGAAATAATGACATGCTCTCCACGTTTAATATTCCAACCCTATTCGTCACGACGGGTCGTTACTGCAGACAAGACAATTCAGCACTATTATCTACTGAATGTCATTGACTTTTTTGTCATTTAGACATCACGTCAGACAATTGCAGGGGACATATTTGCATACCATCACGCCTATTATCTGGAGTAGGCCAAATTATACAAAGCTGTCAGTGCAGTTATTTTAACTACACGGAAATATTCTCCCACTTACCACTTTCAGACATTTAGGCCTACATTAGGCTATTTTTAGAGACCTTTCTAGTTGTTAGGCCTACTTGTTTTAACCAAGTTGTTCATACGCCACCAGTAAATACTGACATATTAAACGAACAGTTCCCACTATGAGCCGCGGTCTATGCGTAAAATAGCCAACGCACACCTGTGCGCATTCATCAGATAAACTCTCGCTGCCAAGTGACTTCAGTATTCGAGTTTTAGGCATACTTGCCTGAATGACTCGCATATTGAGGCCTGTTTCCTGCGCCAGCTGCTCTCGTATGTGTCTGGTCGGTTTGGGGGTTGCGGCGAAGGCAGCTTTCAGCGTCTCCAGCTGCTTGGCTTTGATAGTAGTTCGCGGCCCGCGACGTTTGCCACCCAGATTCTGCTCGTCGTTTTCATTGTTGCAGGTTTCCTTGTCTGACATGTGTCCAGTCTCAGAGTCTTTATCGTCCTGCGGGTCTTGAGATTCTGGAGATAAGCTCGGGTCACTGCACGTAGTAACTGTAAAGAGCACAGAAAACATTTAGTCATGTCTCTGTCATATTATATGGATACAGTTCTAAATAAATGCGCAATTTATATTTTCTTTCAAAATGTGCCACAAATTCGAAGACAACACACATTTACATAGCCTATATAGGTAATCAGCAGACACTGAGAGAGAGAGAAAAAAAGCTTAATAGCCTTGAGTTTATTATTAACACTGTTCGTGTAATTCATCGAGCAGACAAATTTATAATCTCCAAAATGACTCACCTGACAGAAGGGTTGCGTCTTTTCCGACGCTGTTATTCACGTAATCCTCCTTGCAGACAAATTTGTATTCATCCAGTATGTAAAGTTCTTCGCCAGTGGAAAGCTGTTTATTGCACATGATGCAGGTGAAACAGTTAAGGTGAAAGACTTTGCTTCGCGCTTTCCGAACTAGATCACTGGGCGAGATCCCCTGCGCGCAGCCTCCACATTTAGTGCCGTAACGTCTGCGAGAAGAGCACAGGCATTAAGATATAATAAAGCCATGGAAGTCAAAAAAGCGAGTTAAAAACCAGTCTTCAAACTTCACAAAAACAAACGAATAAAATAGATACGAAAATGTAGCCTGTGAGAAAGATTGTTGGCACTGCAACTGTTTCATGAAAGCAGGTTCACCCATACTGATTTTTTTTTTCTTTAAAAATTCTAATTTAATTCCTGATTCCATAGTAAGTTTATTACATGACATGTCTACACTTTAATTCACAGTTGTTTGCCAGAACCACCATAAAAGGTGTTAGCATTACAGGAATGTTGGTGACTGTGCTTGTGGATGTCATAAGATGATATAATATTAATGTAGGGTACCAATTATTATTACCATTATAACAATGTAAGTCAGGGGGTATTGGCTACAACCAAAATCCGTATGATGGCAATACATGTCAAAATTGGCCTCTCCAGCAAATATGGTAAATAATAAAGACAGAGCAAACTAACATAAGAGAAAGACGCGCGACACTTAAATATTGCAATAAACATAAACAAATAAAATAAAAATACAACGAAAAACATTCCAATGCATAAAGCTGATATATAAGGTACTATAGGGTGACACTTTATTTATAAAACATTATTTTAACAATTGCATATTGCCATGTTAAATGTAACATAAGTTAAGTCTTCCAGTTTTTTACATCTAAAACATTTTTACAATATTTTATTGCACAATGATCTTTATAATAATTGTTTACACTATGTGGAAAGGTAGGTTTACCAATTCACTTGTTTTTACTGTTGTGTTTTACATTCTTGTTCTCTTAAATTGCATTTTATATAGGCTAAATCCATTTTCCACCCACAAAGATGCATATATAGTGTATGCAGAATTACTCAATTTAAATGTTCAGGAAAGAGTTGCTCATATGTTCAGCCTTGATTTGACAGAATGTATTAACAGAATAAACTTCACAAGCCACAATATACATTCTTTTGTCTCTGCGCTTGCATGTAAATGCAGTTCGCTGAAATGGTTATCAAATGCGTTCTGTCTGGATTTCTGTGGCTTTCCTCTCGAGCTCATTCATTATTCAAATCCACTTATCGCATCTTTGCTCGAGCTTTTGCAAACAAACGCGTGCGCTGCGAACGATTGAGGCGAGGCAGGGAACGCATCCGTCAGGTGCTGCTGGAAATCTCATCCCCTCGCCTGACACTCATACCATGTAAACAAAGAGAACTGTTTTAGTCTGTCACGTAACAAGTTGTCTAGTAGCCTATTCGGGGGGTTAAAATGTGATGTGCACCAGTCGTATCGAAATGTCTCTTTTTATATTTCATTGTGCATTTATTATTTAGCCATGTTGAATTTTATAGGCTACATGGTGTGTATGGATTATATATATATATATATATATATATATATATAGGCCTTTATATAATTTTGTTTTTTCATGGGAAAATAATCTAGTTTAAGACTTCCTTCGATTCAAATGCTCACCTGAAAAAGTCGTTTTTGCAGTAGAGTCGTCCTTCTCTTGAAAAGCATCTATCAGTTAAATTGCATTTACAGTCACAACATTGCACGCATTTTGCATGCCAGGCTCTATCCAAGACGTTGAGAAGAAACCTGTCCAGAATAGGCCTCTCGCATCCAGCACAGTGGATCATATTTTGTGACTCCAGTCACTGTGTTGCTATCCTTGGTGAGAGGGTAAAAATCGGTTGCCAAAAGTTAGAGAACACTACGTGGTCCTTGATCCAAGTAAACAAAAAGTCATCAAAAAGGCAGGCATTGAATGTATTGCATCCCAAAATTTTGCCTGAAGATGACAGCACAGAAACGGACAAGTGTCAGCTCCTCTTTAGACGATTAAACATACGTTGATGGTTTAGCATTAAGATGAATAAAAACAAACTTTAGTTGAAGTGTTAGTTCAATCTAACGTGGAATGGATACTTATTCTACATTTAAATCAACAGAGCGCGCGGAATCTCCAATGTGCCCAGTGCCTGAACAGGAACAATAAACGCGTAAGGGTGTTTAATTCGTTTTTTTTAAAGGTAAATTCAATGATTTCAAAGTATATCACATATATTCCTGGTGGTTTTGTTTGATTTCCACTTGCATCTCGCTCTTCTTCAGTCGCTGGCATGCGTTTGGATGCTGCCGAGAGACCTTATTCCCTGCGATCTGACGTCACGCTGGAACAGAACCAATCAGATTACAGTAATTTAGGTGGAAAACACTTTCCCCTGCAATTTCTGCTGCCTATACAGTCCATCTGGAAACAACACAGTGAGTATTAGCAAACAAACTTGCATGTTGACTAATTACATTTTAAAAATATAGTGGAAGTATTGTGTAAAACATTTTTTAATGCAATGATATTTGTCTATTTTTCTTCATTGATAATAAATTAATTAATTGTTGTTAGAAATTAATAATTCACACGAAATGCAAGACATGGATTTAAATCAAGCACCTTCACTTTCATTCTGAAGGCTACTGGCGTTTTTTTTTTTTTTTGTGAAGAACGACAGATTGGATTTATGGCATTTCATGACCCTTTAAATCTCAGCATAGAAGGATCTGCAGAATAATGGAAGCTTGTTATCAACTAAGCAATCCTTACCTGAGGCAATTTGAAGCAATTTGATTTGATATTTAATGCAACATGAAAATAAGATTTTTCTTTTAATTATAGATCACTTATTGCTTAAATAAACAGACTGCATGCGATATTGTT
Organism: Scardinius erythrophthalmus; assembly: GCF_964197995.2. Lineage (NCBI taxonomy): Eukaryota > Metazoa > Chordata > Actinopteri > Cypriniformes > Leuciscidae > Scardinius > Scardinius erythrophthalmus. The sequence goes on along the minus strand of NC_138225.1, from coordinate 44,283,490 downwards.
AGGCCAAATTATTCTATTAATACAATGTTATTTATTATATTAAACATTTTTATATAGCCTACTACACTAAAATTTCGTTTTGTCCGCCAACGTTTGTCAGTAACGAAATGTAGGCCTTTTTTAAATATTTTACTTTGGCATATATATGTGAATTCATAGTGATAAAAAAAATTATGCACAATTAGAAGAAAAAAAAAAACAACAACAACACGACCTCGACAGCCATGTGGGAAAAGAAGGACACGGCCGTTTCCAGCTCAGATTAATGTTCCTCTGCGATTGTTCTTCAGTACGGGTGAGAGGGCAAGGATCACTAATGATTATAATATAAAGTCTCTCCGGCTGCTGGAGATATTATCAGCGCGCTGGGAACCACTGGAGGAGCTGCACAGAGAGATATGGCCACAACAGACAGCGAACAAGCCTCATGCCTGGATGCTATAGATATCATTAGCCGTGGGATTTGATCATCAATGCAATGAGAGAACGTGTTCTTACGACTTTATTGTTTTATCAAGACAAGTCATGCGTGCGTGCTTTACGCGATATCTAATCTTACAGCAGAACTTAGAGCAATGAATCATGCAATAGGCCTATGTGAAGTAAATAACCTCGGAAACTGTCAAAACACTATGCCATCCATAAAAATAAAGGTTCCAATTGGGTTTTTTTTTGCCAAAAACAGCAATGTCCTGCTGATGTAAAGAACACAGGGGGGCTTTACTTATCCTTTGTTAATGGATGATATGCTATTTAGAAAAGGCTATAACTTAATCTCTGATTTAAACTGTAAATATATGGTGCTAAAAAGTCTCTTTTTTACGTTTCATAAAGAGAAGTGCTTATATTTTTAAAAAGAAGATTTCTAGGGTTAAATATGGTTGTACATTTAATTATTAAAATCATTGAAGCACTTGGATCCCTCTTTTATTTTTTTTTATTTTTTTTACCAATAATAGGCTATAACATCAAGAACTCTATGGAAAATTTGTTCTTGATAATATCATTCTTTGATGAACCATTACACATGTTTATTTGTATTTTTCATAAAAAAAATGTTAGGAGTTCTGCAGAAGATCAATGTGCTGTTACAATGCATCTTTGTGAAGAAAGATGCATCAGCCTTTAAATGTGAAAGAGGACATGGCTTTATTCTCACAGGGAAAGTGATATCTCACCGGTGTCCGACTTGCACTTTTATGCCTGCGTGGAATATTTGTCAAGCAGATGAAAAATATAGCCAATACAAAAGAAAGGGTTGTGGTCAGCTTGTGCAGTCAACTTGAGAGAGAGAGATTGTAAAACTTAATGTCTTTTGTGCTTGAATGGGTGTAAAGACATGGTGAACTACAAAGCCAAGTAAATCAAACACCACGAGTGCTTAAACATCATACACCATCTTGTTTATTATTTGCCATTGCTTCAGCTCGGTTTGAAGGATTTGCACGAGTAAGATTGCGTAAACTATTGTTTGAATCCTCTAGCTAAGACTGTTGCGGTGAACCTGACCTTCTGCGTTCAGCCTCTGTTGCTGTTAGATATGAGGCTGAGCTCCCACTGTTTGTTTTGGATTCCACTTCATCTCATTAGCACGTGTTAATTACTGCTAATTGAGTTCAACAAGATGAGATGGCAACCCAGAGGGACCGCTCATTCACATAATTTGCCGAAAACATAATTGATTATGATTTGCCAAATGAAACCACTTAGCGCAGTTGTAGCCACACACAGGTGGTTGAGTGAATGTGTTTTGTGACTCTGCATATTTTGGGGGGGTTGTAAATATGTTTGCCTTACTGATAAAATTTAAACCTTCAGTCTATTGCTCATTTCACAACCAAGAACAGTATGCGTTTATGATAAAAGTTATGGGCTCTTTGTTGCCTACATATTTGTCTAAGAAATATGCTCGATTTTATGCACCTATTAGTAATAAAATAGCCAAACCTCTTATGCCTGCGTGTGATTTTGGCAAAGATCATTACAAATCATACTGTATGACATGGTTGTAACAAACTTGGGTACATGTAGACTGTACGATGATGACATTGAATCGTAGGCTACGACAAGGTATTATAGAAGAATAAAATGTCATCAGCATGTGCTAGTGCTAGTAAACAAATAGAGCAAGATGAATCACTTTGGCAATTGTGTTTTTTATGTGCACTAAAAAAAAAGGAGTAAGCAAAAGAGAAGAATATGGATGCAATCATTTCTTAGGGAAAAGAGGCCAAATAGAGGCAAGTAAGTTTTAGCATTGTCACATTGATCAATACGCCTGTCACTAGGATGAAGACGAAGGAGAGTTCGAAAAGGTTGCTTTAAACAAAATGGTTCTTTAATGAAAACAAACTCAGGTAATCCACAATGACAAAGCGAAAGTAACAGCGTGTGCACACAAACAACAACCGACAAACACAGAATGAAGGTGAGGAACTTAAATACACAGTGATAATGAGGAGATGACGAACAGGTGTGATGATCTAATGAGTGTCCATGACAACTGATGTGGGGCAGGAAAAACAAACAAAGGAACACATGTGAGGATTGAAAATAAACTGAAAGTCCATGAAAGTGAAACTAAAGATAAATAAGTCCAGATAACTGTGACAACGCAATTTCATGTTGCATTTTTATTGGCTAGTCAGTAGACGTACGTAGGTCGTAGCAGCAAACAACGTGTACCTGGTATTAGAAAGGAATGTCCGTATACTTGCACTCTAAAAAATGCTGGGTTGTTTTAACCCAATGTTGGGTCAAATATGGACTAACCCAACGTTGGGTTAAAAAATGCAATTTAAAAATGGACAAATTGCATTTTGGACAAAATCAAAAATGGACAAAAATGCTATTTAAAAAAGGACAAATTGCATTGGTTACATTAAAAATGTAACCCAACGGCTGGGTTTGTCTATTTTTAAATTGCATTTTTAACCCAACGCTGGGTTAGTCCATATTTGACCAAACATTGGGTCAAAACAACCCAGCATGGTCATGTAGTGAAGAAAAGTTACATCAGTGAGACTAGTTCTTAATGCAGGGTAAAGGGTTTTGCTTAGTGAATGGAGAGAGATCACCATGGTAACCGTTTGTCAAAAGGGAGCTTGAGGTCAGGCCGGTTTTGGTGTAGTGGAGAGCAGGTTTACCTTGTGCTTTTTATGTAGATTGCCCCCAGTGTGGATGCCATCATAGAACTGAGGTTGAATTGGAGCTTGGTGATCTTAATATAAGGCCTTTCACATATCTCCTTATGTATGTATTCAATTATGAATTAGACCGTTTCATGCTTGTCGGTCAGTGTGATAAAATATAGAAACAGTTATGATGCAAACTGTTCACCAGCTACTGTATCTCTGTGAACCCACTAAGGCAACTGTTAACCCAGCACACTCTCATGGAAATTGGTTACTTTTTACGTTTTGCCGAATTGAATGTCATTCGTACGTTTTCATACAATCTGCTCACGCCCCACTGAGGGTTAAATTTAGAAGTGGAGTTAGGGGTGGACATTCATGCTTACTTATTTCTAAAAGTCACTAGTTTTCACACAAATCAAATTAAACAAATAGAAATTCGCCACAATTTAAGTAAAACGATGTTTTTTTCATGAGATTGGGTTAATTGACCTATAGTTTATATGTCAGAAATTAGATATTCTTGGGGAAGAATAAACTTAATTTGCTTTCTAAAAGTGTATTTTTCAAAAAACATTCACAACTTGACTAGTCGCACGGGTACATTTAGGTCAAAATTATCGATTTTTCTTTTATGCCAAAAATCATTAGGATATTAAGTAAAGATCATATTCCATTAAGATATTCTGTAAATTTCCAACCGTAAATATATAAAACATTTATTTTTGTGAGTGAATGCAGCATAATCGCGAACATGACAACTTTAAAGGCGATTTTCTCAAAAAAAAATTGCATCCTCAGATTCCAGATTTTCAAATAGTTGTATCTCAGCCAAATATTGTCATATCCAAACAAACCATACATCAGTGGAAAGCTTATTAATTCAGCTTTCATCATACTTTTATTAGTTTACCAGTTTTAGTTTATTTAGTTATTTTAGTACTTTAAATTAAACCAAATGAAAGTTTAAAATGTTGCCTTGTCAAACTAGCAGAATATTAAATTTTTTTATCTAGTTTCAAGTAAGACATTTTTTTATGGTTTTAATTTTAGTTCTAGTTAACAATAGTATCCCTGTTTTAAACAATAAAACACAGTTTATTGAGCTGAGAAACCATAGATTTAGATTAAGACTGCTCAACCTAAACCTTAATTCTACAATATTTCTTTAAGCATATATTTCAAATGCATGATGAAGATACAGAGAGCCACTCCTGACAGATGGCTGGTTGAAGAGTTTATCAAGCCTCTTCTTCTGTGTGAATGAGGCTGATAGACTGTGTTCTCTGTCCACAGACTCTTCACACCTGTTCTGCTTCACTTACCTTGGTTGACATGCTATAGATGCAAAGGTATGTACGCAACAAAATAGGGAGAGACTTCCATCTAATCCCTATTGACTGTCTCTCATTCAGCCTGCCAATTGATATCATGGATTTGTCTAACTCAATGATGTCCCTGCATCAGGCTAGCCCATACCAGTGACATTTCCTGTGAGTTAAAAGATGTTCAATCATGCCAGAAACGCTAGAACTCAAACCCAAAAGCATCACTGAAACATTCTGAAGAACATGAGGGCCACCTGCTCAACTTGAAAGGCATGAAAACACTGAACTTTAAGAACTGTGAATTCAGGAGCCGTTTACACAACACTTTTTATGCGTTTTGGCCGTTCATGCACGACTGCGTTTTGGCGGCTTGAAAACACAAACTTTTGAAAACGGGTTTTAAAGTGCAAGTTTTTGAAAACTATACTGTTATTGTCTCTAAGTAAATTACAAAAATGTGAATTTGTGAAAATGATATCGTCATGTGCATGCGTATTACGTATTCAGTCTATAGGCACGTAGTTTTTCTTTACAAAGTGATGTCGCCAACTACTGGCCTGACAGCATAATACAGCTTTTTTAATTGTTTTCGTGGATTTGTGTGAACAGGGATCATTTTGACAATGTTGTCATCTGTACCAAAAAAACTCTTTTTATTACATTGTTGTGGCGTACACGACCCCGTTTACAACAAAAAAATGTAAATCTTTATATGCGTTTTGGTTGTTTATTTACACGACAACAACGTTTTGGGGGCCTGAAAACACAAACTTTTGAAAACTCTTTTTTTTAAATGATACCGTTATCGTGTCCGTGTAAACAAAAACGTGAATTTGTGAAAACAATGTCGTCATGCATGAGCATATTACGTTTACAGGCGCATATTTTTTGTTTACAAAGTGACATCGCCAACTACTGGCCTGGCAGCATAATACAGCGTTTTTAATTGTTTTCGTAAACTACAAAACGCAAATTTGTGAAAACTGTGACATCATGCACATATGTATTACATCTTCAGTCTAGGTGTGTAGTTTGTTGACCTCGCAAAAAACACAAGGAAAAACTTCAGTTTTTGGTACATCGTTGTCATGTAAATGTACCCTAAGTCAGAAAGAGAGGGAGAATTTGAGCATAGAAAGATGGTGAACTCTGTTCCTGGCTGTACAGAGGAAGAGAGACTTGGCGGCTCTCTTTTGCCGTGTACCCAGAGGGGGTGAGACAGTGGTCCTCTGGCAGTGAGAGGACCCTGGGGACTCAGTGCCTGGAGCCTGCTGATGATGGAGATTGATGCAGGCAGAGCCGCAGACGCCCCAGACGTTCAGCGAAATTAAAAGGCTATTTTGTCAAGTTGTAAAAGAACAGAATGGAGCAGAGGGTGATGGGCTTCCCCTCCTCCTTTCTTCTGTGTGTCTCTTTAGTGTCATCAGGCCCTCAGGGACAAAAACCGTTACATGCCTTTTACTCTCTCCTCTCTCTCCCTCTGTCTCTCTCTCTCTCGCTCTCGCTCTCTCTCTCTCTCTCTCTCTCTCTCTCTCTCTCTCTCTCTCTCTCTCTCTCATAAACACACACAGACAAGAACACATTCTTAAAGATACAGATAAAATAATGAACACATATTTTGTGAAAAGTATTAGGTTACATTTTTTAAAGAAAATAGATTTTTCTAAAGAAAATATGACCATGCAAAACGCACACAATTCTAGGGTATTGTTAATTACCAGGGTGTTGCTATGCAGTTGCTTTGGTGTTCAGGGTGGTTACTAGGTGATTACATCCTGGCTCAAGTTAAAAGTCTCTACGTTATTATGGTCCAAATAAAGCTTTTTTTCAACATTAGGAAAAATGATGCCTGTTTAATTTTTTGGTTTAATTGTTTAGTTTTTGCCATGAGTCTGATGCTGTAGAAAAACAATAGCACAACTATCTGGTCACATGACTTAGGGAAAAAAACAAGAGGGTGCACAAAAATTTTGAGCATTTATATATTTTGATATGCATTTAGTTTTGTAAAAACAGCGTATTTCTAAGTGCTAAACGTAGAAACGTAATCATTTTCCAGATAATATTTTAGCAATTTGCTTTAGTACAATACTGGTATAAAAACCAGTTATTTCATTTTGTAAACAATTACTTAATTTGTTTTGTTTTTGTCTTGCACTGTATTTTTATGCATAAAATATGTGTCTGCCTTCATAAGGGGGTGACAAAACTCCTGATTTGAGGTATCATCTAAAGGTTTGTTAGTGAAGCTTTGCATTCTCTGGCTCCCCAGAGCCATTTCAAAGTCAATTCCTTTTACTTACTTATTTGGACATAATGTGCTGATCATTTATCCTCAATTTGAATTTAATTGACCAGGTGACCTGAGGATGCACCCCAGCCCTGGAGGACAGCCCTGACTGAGCAGTTGGCACAGAAGAGGAACAGAGAGACAGACTGAAACGAGGAGGGGCTAGACACACACACACACACACACACACACACACACACACACACACACACACACACACACACACACAAACACACAGGTCAAGCTTGTGTCAAGTAGGGAGTGGAGACCATCTGAGTTGTTCACCCTCATGCTTTGTGCAAATCCTGCCAGTTTTTGTTTTTCTGTGTGTGAATGTGTTGATGAGATGTTGAGAGGTGTCCCAGAAGGTTGAGATGCACAAGTATCATCATTCAAATTTAGCTTGACACAATTTTCCCAGAGCACTCGCAGTTCAATACGACTCACTAGGAAAAGGAACCATCATTCAAATCAAATCTTAAATATCTCTCTGTTATAAAATTAGACTTATAAAATGTCTTTGACACTAAAGCATATGACGAATATGAGAGCGCAAAATGTTGTGAAAGCATGACACAGCATATTCAGTATATGAATTTGGATTTGGATTAGACAGTTAAAAAAAAAAAAAAAAAAATATATATATATATATATATATATATATATATATATATATATATATATATATATATATATATATACAGTACCAGTCAAAAGTTTGGAAACATTACTATTTTTAATGTTTTTGAAAGAAGTCTCTTATGCTCATCAAGCCTGCAGTTAAAAAAAATAAAATAAATAATATTATGAAATATTATTACAATTTAAAATAATGGTTCTCTTTTTTAATATACTTTAAAATGTAATTTATTTTTGTGATGTGTAAATAACAAATAATGTGATACATATTTTTGGTCATACATAAATAAAAAAGGTAAGAAACAGTAAAAGGTAAAAAAAAATCATGCCATAGTTTATTATTCATTATTTGCATCTATTTGATTTATTTTTAAATAATCATATTGTGTATTTATTTAAAGCATAAATCTGGGCATTGTGAAAACAATTAAATTTATCCATTGAAAAATATGAACATGGTTAAAATATGCTAGCTGTGATCAAGCAATATTCAGTTGAGAATGAAAGAAATTGGATTTATTGATGATGGACATATAAACCTGGTTATTGCGTATTTAAAACACATTCAGTTTAGTACTGTTTGTAATGCTAGGTGCAAGACAAGCACGCAAAGGAGCAGATCTAAGTGCAGGAGTTTAATAATAATCTAAACAGAACAACAATCAGGAAACACGGGGAGCATAGAAAGAACACGTGCACATGGGACGCCAGACATCGACTACAAACATGGCACAGACACAGGAAATAACACAAAAGTTCCAACAAGGCATGGGAAACATATTACACTGTTACAGAAATTTTACATTGTTTATTACCTGTTATGACTGACAAATAAGCATCACGTTAAGTTTATTAGTTTGTTACAACTGTGTAATCCAAATGGATTGAAACTTTGTAATTCAAATACATAAAACTTAAAGGAGAACTCCGGTCAATTTTAACATTGAGCAAATTTTTTTGTAAATTTGGAGTGCTGTCAATACAGAGAACAACGACAAAAATCGGTGTTGCCTACACCGTGTTATCCTCTTTTTAAAATTTGCACCCTGTTGACTTCAATGAGGCAAGTTTTAAACCTGCTTTTAGCAGTACAATACAAGTGCCCAGCCATGTGAGTGATTCCTTCAGGGTGATCACGGGTGAATCTGACTGCAGTAGATGTGCAAGATATTAATAAAAATGATGTTATTTCAGCCAGCGCACATACCTGCATTTTCTTCCTGTTTTCGGTCGAAGTCCATAGTAATCGATTGTCGAGTTCACACGCATAGGTTTAGTTACCTATGGTCACGCGCGTGCAGAGGCGAACCAACACTGTGTGGGGGCCCCAGGCAAAATTAATCAATGAGGCCCTTTTTTTAATATATATGTATTTTATATATGTTTTATACACTACGTGCGTGCGTGTGCGGTAGGCTAGTCGAGATGGCCATGCCTAAAGGACAGTGAGATGTATCATCAGGCTCCTGTGGTAATATATAATATATACACTTTAGAATAGATTTGTTTTGTTAATACATCTTAATACATCTACACAAAACATCTAAAAGAGCATTTGTTTAATTTTTACAACGTTTATTTTTTTAATTAACGAAAGGTCAATCTTCATCTTTATAACAGAAGATGCAATTCAACAATCTTCAAGATACAGTAAATCTTCTAACGTGTAACAGATTGTCACCTTAAAACAGTCATTTAAATTACGTGGTGGAACAATGCTAAATAGAAATATATAGTTAACATCTTAATTTAATCTTATTTATTTTTTTAGTTAATAATTAAATTGTTTTTTAAAGCTATTAGTATTTTTTTCTACTAATACTAATAGCACGTTTATATTAATTTCTGCTAAATACTGGGTGAATGGAGGAATACATGCTGCGCCCAAGCGCATGCATAAATCTCGCCGCAAAAGCAGGCTAAATATGTCTTACATAACGAGGCATTTTAATTTATTCTAAATTAGTGATTTCGACCTCCTCGAGCTTTTATTTTGGCACTTCCAGTTACCGGCATTTTAAATTTGCATATTAGTTAAATATTTAGTTTCACTCGTAACATTTAGATTCAACATTTAGATTTAGATTCAGATTTAGATTCAGCATTTAAATGTAACATTTAGGTATAACATTTAATATTTAGATTTATTACATGGCTTGGCTGAATTCCAATGTAGAATGCGGTCTGTTATTTCTTTATAACAGACCGCTGCGAAGTATAACAGACCGTTGCCATGAAAAACAGCGCGTTGCTATGGACGCGGAACGGACTATTTTCTTTAGCGGAAGCAATACAATCGTTTTTAAATCAATAACCCCTTTTTAAATCAATAATTCGCGGCAAATTATTTATTTATTTTGTAGGTAGCCATGTAATAAGCGGGATAATGTATAGTGAGCCGGTTGTTATAGTGAATAACAACCCCGACAGGCTGAACGGGATCCCGACGCGAAGCGGAGGATCTTACTTATTACATGGCTTGGCTGAATTCCAATGTAGAATGCGGTCTGTTATTTCTTTATAACAGACCGCTGCGGAGTATAACAGACCGTTGCCATGAAAAACAGCGCGTTGCTATGGACGCGGAACGGACTATTTTCTTTGGCGGAAGCAATACAATCGTTTTTAAATCAATAAACTCCTTTTTAAATCAATAATTCGTGTCAAATTATTTATTTATTTTGTAGGTAGCCATGTAATAAGCGGGATAATGTATAGAGAGGCGGTCGTTATAGCGAATAACAAGCCCTTCAGGCTGTCAAGACCCCTCCGCTTCGCGTCGGGGTCTCGTTCAGCCTGTCGGGCTTGTTATTCGCTATAACAACCGCCTCTCTATACATTATCCCTTACTTAACTATTTAAAATATCTCTAAGTTGACAAATATTGCTGTAAATGTGCTAAAAAGTGACATACCAAAAATTCATAGGCCTACCAGTTTTTTAAACATTGTTTGAAGCTAAATGTGACAAAATGTTGCTGTTATTTTCAGCGAGCTGCAAACATATCTTCATTCATTTCTGCTGTAAAGTGCATGTGCCTTTAGAAAGAAATTCATCTTTCATACCATACGGATTACATAATCAGATGATAATTGCTTTCCATTAAAATTTTTTCGTTTAAAAGTGGACATATCAATATATCATGTAGGCTATGTGAGGCTACTACGCCGTGTTTCTGTTTATTTTTGAGACACGCTCCAGTTCACGGAGACCACGAAAGCGCGCCCTGATTGTTTATTTTATTTTACGAAAGCACAACGTTGACTTGTTATTGTGAGTTTACACAAGTAAAAGTAGTTGCGACTGATGCATCATTCTTTTCTGTATGGACAAAAATATAGTATTTTTTTAGTCATTTCCACTGTTTATAGCAAAATGCAAGTAATCGCGTTGCCGCCTCATGCAGTGCCCTGCCAGACGGATAAGTCCTCTTCGTGTTTAACAAATCGAATCATGGATTTTCTACATACCCGCGAATCGCTGCTCCGGTTTGAAAAAGGCGGCTGAGGCGAGACGGTAAAAGCATAACCAGCGTAACGAGAAAGGGGCCCCATTAGGGGGGATGCAGAGCTGTCGCTGCGGCTTTATATCAACATTCCTGATTATTTGAATGATCAGCCCTCGGGGGGCCCCCTTAAAATGTGGGGCCCCAGGCAATTGCCTGGCTTGCCTGCCCTATTGCGGCGCCTCTGCGCGCGTGAACTCGACAAGTTCGGTATTTTACACTTAAAGCCCTGTTTACAGATCGTTTCTGATGAAATAGAACGGTTAAGATTAAAATTTGGACACATGCTGCTGGCCCGAGAATTTTAGGTTTCTTTCGCCCTGGAACAATCCTTCCTAAAACGCATTAAACTTTCGTTTACAAAGACGTGAAACTCACCGAGTGGTCAGGGGTGTTCACTGATATGCTCACACAAAAATCGCTGCAAAAGATGCTTTGCAACAGGTGTTTTACCATTCGTTGTAAAACTGTGGACCTATTTTTCCAAACGCCTCACACCCGTACATTCTTCCGTTGAGAGCTTGAATAATAGACACTCCTACAGAAAGATTACAAACAACCCCATTTCCGTTTCCGGCAGCGGAGTAATACCGTACCTCACAGCACATCCAATACAAGTCAATGGAGTTGGACAAAAACTACGATAAAACCTGTTGGAAAGCATCTTTTGCAGCGATTTTTGTGTGAGCATATCAGTGAACACCCCTGACCACTCGGTAAGTTTCACGTCTTTGTAAACGAAAGTTTAATGCGTTTTTAGGAAGGATTGTTCCAGTGAACATAAGCAGCCATTGTGTAGGTGGGGGGGAAAGTGAAATAAACCTAAAATTCTCAGGACAGCAGCATGTGTCCAAATTTTAATCTTAACCATTCTATTTCATCAGAAACGATCTGTAAACAGGGCTTTAAGTGTAAAATGCCGAACTTGTCCTTTAAATTAGTCCCAAATATTTTTGAACGCTGCATGTTTACAGCACCCATAGCGGCCAACTATTACCTTTAGATTATGGCCTGGATCTTCTAACGAATGGTGGTTTTAGTATCCATTTTATAAAAGCTATAAGCCACTGGCTGTACTATATTGGGACAACAGTTTTCAGCCATGTCCATTACTACAGAATGTACTGTCTGTGATAGCAGCCTTCTGCTGTACCCTGGCCTGGCTGATGATTACGGATCTTCCCTGCAAAACTGACCAGCAGTGGCAGTAATCAGCTCAATTTACAGAGGGGTCCTGACCCCAGAGCAGTGATAGCCCTGTTCCATCTCAGCTTATCATCTCCAGCAGCCTGACCCACTGATCCCGGCAGAGGAAGCCACGGGATCAATCAGCCAACACTCTCGCTCTCAAATGGGTCTCAGTGTTGGAGATGGCGCTGAATGTGCTCTCAAAGACAAGTCAATATGACAATATGAAGTTTTCTGGAAGAGGGAAAGACACATGCACATCTGCAAACAGATCAATAGGTATTTTAAAGGAGTAGTTCACTTAAAAATGAAAATGACCCCATTGTTTAGTCACCCTCAAGCCATCCTATATGACTTTCTTCTTTCAGACGAATGCAATCGGAGTTATATTAATAAACATCCTGACGCTTCCGAGCTTTATAATGGCAGTGGATTGCAACCATCAGTTTGAAGCTCAAAAACGTGCATCCATCCATCATAAACGAACTCCAGGGGGTTAATAAAGGCCTTCTGAAGCAAAGCAATGAGTTTGTGTTAGAAAAATATTCATATTTAAAATTTGATAAAGTAAAATAACTAGCTTCCGGCCAAACAAACATATGCAGTCTACGTGCGCCTAAAGCGTAACTTATCCGAGTAATGCGACGTACTGCTGATATGCACTTTTTTGAGCATCAACCTGATGGTTGCAATTCACTACCATTATAAAGCTCGGATGGATAACTCCGATGGTTTCCATCTGAAAGAAGAAAATCATATACACCTAGGATGGCTTGAGGGTGAGTAAATCATGGGGTAGGTAATTGACATTTTAAAGTGAACTACTCCTTTAAGCACATTCTAGGTTAACAATAATGAAACATTGGCGGATAGTGAAAAGGAACACATTCTTAGAAATCTGGGGGGTAAAAGCTAAATATTTATTGCAAAAGACAGGTTGTTCAATGCACCCACACTTCCAGGCGTATCAGCTGCTTCTTCATTGCCCCGTCTCACACCCACCATTCACAGACATGTGTCAGAGACCTCCAGGCCAGTACCCCCCCTTTCCACACAGCAGTCACAGATGGGACCCTCACAATAGACCCCAACCCTGAGCAAGCTGGCCTTTCTCATGCCCGATTACACCCCAATAACGACACCACAATTGATACAGTGACTCCTGGGGACCCTGCATGAGCCGTGTCAGAAGACAGTTAGAAGACCTTATTCTGCTGTGATTGTCTGCAGTGTCTACAATCTGTGTATTTGAAGATCACATGATTAAGAGCAAAATAACTTACAAATGCTTTCTGAATAGGTCTCATAAGCAAACAGTGGCATTTGTGTCAAACAACCTACCAACCAATACATAAACCAATAAATACATATTTAAAAAAAATGAAATACAATTTGTTATATTATTTGAAATGGCTATGGCTGATTTTTTAAGATAATCATATGTTCCACACAAAGCAGTATGACCATATTTCCCATAAATACTGGGGGACCTGTAGACACAATGGATGCTGTAATATTCCAATAAATCACCTACAAATATGGATTTTACCCCTAGTCCTAAATATGTGTTTACAGCATGGTAAATAATAGTTGTATGTCAATATACATAACTTTTCAAATTCTGGTAGAATCATCTACATCTTTACATAATCTAATTATATACATGTATAGTTTCTCTTTCAAAACATCTTTTGAGCAATAACAATTCAACCCTGCAACACAGAAAATATTACTAGGCTGAAGGTCACCACAAAAATGCTTAAACCAGCAAACCATATCCTTATCCAGCAAAATGTAATTGCACCACACCAAAGTATTCACTTTCAATATTTTTGTTCTTTGTGCCAAGGTAAAAAAAAAAAAAAAAAAAAAAAAAAAAAATTAAATATTAAGTTTATATGACTATTAGACAAATTTATTTACAAAGAATGTGAAAGAGAGAAAAAAAGACAAAGTTAGATAACACATTTCAGAAAGAAAGTTGACTAAGTGAAAGCATGATATTTAAATTTTTTATTCTATTTAATCCTTTAAACTAATGCTGATATATGTCAACATGCAAATTGGCTGATATTCATAGGAAAAATCTTTAGATAAAAAATATAATATTTATGTTGCATGGCACACCATACAGAGTTAAAAGTTCAGTGTCTGTGATTTTTCCTTCTAATTATATCAGTAGTCACAGGGACAGAAATGCTCAGATTCCTAAGAATGACCCAAAGACACTTGCATGCGAAGGAGGATTTAACAGTAAAGAACCCAACGGTAGATACATTAGCATTGTCAGTAATGAATATAAATTTGTTTTCCATTTGCACCTCTGCCCAATTATCTCTGACATTTGACATATGCACATGCACTGCTAGTCAATAAGAATACAGAGGAACATTTTCTTGTAATGATGATGCTGTATGATATAGATTGCATGGATTGAATAGTCCTAGTAAAGGATATTATCCTGTGAGCAGGCCACAGCACATTTATTGTCGAGAAGGATATTTCGGCGTTTCCAGTGCGGTGTGTAGCCAATATAACGATTGATTCTGTACTGTTATAAGCACCAGCCAAGCATATATTATGAGACAGGGCTGCCTGTCGGTGGAGAAAAATCAACAACATGTGGCAGATTCAGATAAAATGATGCATGAGGCACATCGCAAAGAGTGCATGTGTGTGTGAATACAAAAAATACCTCCGTATAACATTCGACTTGATTTATCAGTGCCCTCACAAGTGCTACAGCCCACAACAGAGCTGCAGACAGACTACATTAGACATAGAGTTGGTCCAGCAAGCCATCTACAGTATGTTATCTGTGACAAACATACTCAGAGTGTTTTCATGCTTGTGTGTGTGTGTGTGTGTGTGTGAGAGAGAGAGAGAGAGAGAGAGAACCAATGTCCACATTATCAGCAACATTCAAAGGTATAAAACACCCCACAGTGTCTTATCAGCGTCCACTGGCCTTCATTTCTACCTCGTGCCCTGGCACACCTGTCAGCACTTTAAGATATGCAAATGAAGGAGGAGGAAAACTCCTGTCAGATCATTACCATGCATTACCTTGTGCTTATCTCCACATTAATCCCTCCTCTACATAATCACATTTAGGCTTTCTCCTCTGATGAATGGGAACCATGGGTAAATATAATCTTTGATTGAATATCAAGGAATTTTCAATACCTTGAAGACACAATGAAAAAAATGAATGGATTATGCGATCCACTTGTTAGACTGTAATACAGGCAACATCAATAGCGATCAAATCATCTTATTGTTAATTGAATATTTTTCAGAAGCATTTAAAGGGATAGTTCACCTAAAAATGAAAATTCTATCATCATTTACTCATTCTCATGTTATTCCTAATTCAAAAGACCTTGTTTAATCTTTGAAACACAAATGAATGTATTTTTAATGAGACTTGAGAGTCCCTCCATTGAAAGTCCAGGTAACTAAAACTTAAACGATCCAAAAAGGTTATGAAGACATTGTAAAACAAATTCAAATGAATCGAGCGGTTTACTCCAAGTGTTGTGAAGTGATATGATCGCTTTATATGATGAACAGATTTAATTTAGGATTGTATTCACATATAAACAAACATAAATAAAGCACATATGGTAAACACAGAAGCTTGTGAAGAAACCTCAGTGGTACTTGTGTGTGCGTGATGCATGAAAACCAATGAGGTTTGTTCTAGCGTGCATGCATGAGCTTCCGTGTTTACCATATGTCTTTGTATGTGTGATCATTAGATTAAAATAAAAGTCTAAATTAAATCTGTTCATCATATAAAGTAATAATATCTCTTAACAAGACTTGGATTAAATGACTTGACTCATATGGATTCGTTTTACAATGCCTTTCTAACCTTTCTTTGTTACCTGGACTTTCAATGGAGGAACAGAAACCTCTCAACCTCTTTGAATTTGTTATTCAAAGATTAACCAAAGAATTATGGGTTTGAAATGACATGACATAATTCAAATTTTGGGTGAATTATCCCTTTATAGGTGCAGTATGTGATTTTCAAAATCGTTGTTGAATACTGTTGATATTTGAAATCAACCCAAACAAACACTCCCCTCCCTTCATTGCTCCGCCCCCAAAATGCATAGCAGAAGTGAAGCAAAATAATGTGTGATCGGTTTTTAAATCATTTTATTCATAAAGTCGAGTGCATTCAGTCTAATACCATCCTTTCCTCTAGAAACAGCTTCTCATCAGAACTCTCTCCCTCTTTTTTCAACCTGTGTCTCCTTCACAACTCTATGATATTGTTTCTATTATGAAGCCCTCATTTTGTATTTCTGATTTTCTTACACATATTTTTTAAAGAGGCTTTTCCAGCCTTAATGTCTGGTCATAACTGCTGTTATTAATAGCTCCCTAGCAAATGGAGTTGTGCCAGTCAGCTGTTATTGTACAACCATTGTTAAAAAATCTTGATCAGCATGATATGAATAACTACAGACCCATTTTCAAATGATCCTTTATTTCAAAAGTCTTGGGAAAAGTTGTACTCTCAGATTTCATCTTACCTGAGTACTTTTAATATTGTTGACACATTTCAGTCTGGTTTTAGAGATCTACACAATACTGAATATGCTTTGTTGAAGGTTACCAATTGTTACCCTGGACCACAAAACCAGCCACATGGGTCAATTTCTTTAAATTGAGATTTATACATCATCTGAAGGCTAAATATATATGCTTTCCATTAATGTATGGTTTGTTATGATATGACAATATTTGGCCGAGATACAACTATTTGAAAATCTGGAATCTGAGGGTGCAAAAAAATCGAAACATTGAAAAAATCGCCTTTAAAGTTGTCCATTTATGTTCGCGATTGTGCAGCATTCACTCATAAAAATAAATGCTTTATATATTTACGGTAGGAAATGTACAAAATATCTTCATGGAACATGATCTGTACTTAATATCCTAATGATTTTTGGCATAAAAGAAAAATCGATAATTTTGACCCATACAATGTATTGTTGGCTGTTGCCACAAATATACCCGTGCTACTTGTGACTGGTTTTGTGGTGATCCAGGGTCACAATTGGTTCTTGCTGTATTCCTGATTTAAGTGCCGCATTTGACATAGATCATAATATCCTTTTACAAAGACTTGATCAGATAGCTGGGTTACAGGGACCTGTGATGAAGTGATTTTAAAGAGAGAACTTTTTCTGTTAATATAGGGAAATCTTTCCCATCTCGTGCTCAAATCTCTTGTGGTGTTCCACAGGGTTCCATTTTGGGACCTCTTCTTTTTGCTTTATATATGATTCCCCTTGGTCATAACTTATGATATAATTTCTATACCGATAAGATTCAGCTTTATCCTCCTGTTAAAAATAACAGCTGGTCTGTGTCTAATCTATTTGAATGTCTTTGTGACATTAAATGCTGGATGGACATGATTTTTTTTACAGTTAAATAGTGATACCACTGAAATAATCATCTTTGGACCATCAGTTCTGACCTCTGCCATTATCAGTTAGCATGGTCCATACTCTACCAATGTGTGCGACAGAGTCAAAAACCTTGATATCATCTTTGATCCAACTTTGTGTTTTGACCAACAGATCAGTGCTGTTGTGAAAAGCAGTTTTTTCAGTTAAGATCCATTGCTTAAAGATGCTTTCTGAGAAGAAAATTGAAAGGGTTATTCATGCATTTATAACATCAAGGTTAGACTACTGTTATTCCTTCTATCTGGGTTTGCCTAGATTTGCTTTAGACTGTTTGCAATTGGTGCTAAATGTGGCAGCCAGATTATTGACAGGCACTAGAAAACGTGAGCACATTACTCATGTGCTCGGCTCCCTACACTGGCTACAGGTCAAGTTATCTCCTCACACCGTATACTGCCTCGAGATCTCTTCGGTCATCCAGTCAATTACTCCTCTCAGTCCCTCGTTCATGTTTTAAAGCTAAAGGTGACCAGGCTTTTTCGGTTGCTGCTCCCAGGCTCTGTAATAGTCTTCAAAAAGACACATTTTTATTCTTTGTTTTAATTTTATTTGGGGGGGGGGTGTATAATTTTCAATTGTTTATAATTTGGTTTTTGTATTATTTTCTGTCTAATCTTTAAAACAGCTTTAAATCTGTTTTACTCTACCTGTTCAGCACTTTGGTATCAACTTCTGTTGTTTTTAAATGTGCTATATATATATATACAAACTATTCAGACATAGGAATAGATATTTGGATATTGCTTTCTGTAATTATTTGTGCAAGTCTCTCTTCAGCTGTAAGTGTCAAATTTACAAGAGCCATATCTTTGTTGTTATTTGACTTATTAGTTGCAATCCATTCATTTGGACAAAATGAATAAAGCTGGAAGGAGTTAAATGTCTTCTTTGGTCTGTTCTTCATCCGTTGGTTAAATAAACAGAATAGTCTGATCAATCTAACAGCCTGCACGTTCTGAGAAAACAGAAGATCCTGGCATCTGTGTTGGTGTCTCTCAAAGAAATCTCTACACCCACACATGAATTACAGCAGGATGGACAGACGATGTGTTTGCCAAAAAGAGGGCTGGTCAGTGTGTCTTTGTGGAGATCAAGGGGTTACACAACGGTAGGGGTAGCCAGACGGTGAAATGGGGGTGAAGGAGGAGGTGAAAGAAGGCAGTGCACACGTGTCAGAGTGACACTAAGGAGAGATACAGGCAGAGAAATCAGCTGAACCTCACAATCCCAGCATCCATTTCTTCACTTCATTGCTCCTCAATCATAAAAATTTACTCAAAACACTCACTGTCAGATTAGAAAGACCTCTGGAAATGTCTTGAAAAGCCAAATGGTAGAATCACATAAGCCCTCATCAGTATTTAAGGAATGGTTTTATTCTGTTAAAGAAGTTAGTGGAATGTCCAAGCTGCAATTTTCCAAACAGTGGAAGTGGATTATAAGCATCACAAAAGTATACAAAACCATCACATTGTGAGATATAGTCACAACTACAAGAAACTAAGCTGCAAATTTATAAGTCGTAATTACAAAAAACAAAGTCACAATTGCGCGGTTTCAAATTACATTGCAAGATAAAAAGACATTGTGAGACTGACAAGTTGCAATTATGAGAAACAGTCACAGTTGTGAGATATATAGTCACATTGTGAGATTTACAATCACACTGCGAGATATAAATAAACAATTATGAGATACAAAGTCACATTACGAGAAACAAAGCTGTAATTGTAAAATGTAAAGTCACGTTGTGAGATATAGTCACATTTTTTTAGATATAGAAGAACATTGTGAGATATAATGTTGCAATTATCAGAAACAACGTTGCATTTACGCAAAACATTGCAAGATATATAAAGTTGCAATTTTGAGAAACAAAGTTGTAATTGTGAGGCATAAAGTCACATTGTGAGATTTAAAATCACATTGTGAGATATGAAGTCTCAATTACGAGAAACAAAGTCGCAATTTGGGAGATATAAAGTCATTATTGCAAGATACAGTCATATTGTGAGATTTGAATCATATTGAGATATGAAGTCGCAATTACAAGAAAGGACGATGCAGTTGTAAGATATAAAGTCATTGTAAGATCATGTAAGATGCAATTATGTGAAACAGTTACTAGTCTCAGTTACAAGAAACAAAACTGTTATTGCAAGATATAGGGCCCTATTTTAACGATCTGAAACGCAAGTGTCAAAGCGCAAAGCGCAAGTAACTTTGTGGGCAGGTCTTGGCGCTGTTGCTATTTTCCCGGCGGGATAAATGACTCTTGCGCCAAATGGGTTGGTCTGAAGTAGCTTCATTACTCATAGGTGTGGTTTGGGCGTAACGTGAAACAAACCAATCAGAGCATCATCTCACATTCCCTTTAAGAGCAGACGCGCCTTTTCTAAAGCGGATTCCTATTGTAACGGCGGATTTGCCATCTATCGTAATAATGTGCAACACATTCTCATACCTAAGGCGTCACTTTTTGTCACTTTCAACCATGCTTCAATATCTGACGCTCAAAGCACCCTTTAGCGTCCATATGTGACGCTTCGGTTATGGGTAGGTTTTAGGCGTCATGTAACTGACGCTTTCGAAAGCGTCAATATCCGACGCACAAAGCACCCTTAGCGTCAATATGAGACGCTTCGGTTGGGTAGGTTTAGGTCTGTGGTAGGGTTATGCGTCTCATATGGACGCTAAAGGGTGAACGGGTTGTAATGTATGATTTGCAAAAATGAAAACTGCTGCTTCTGTGTAGATGAGAGAATCAAAGTCTATGCGCGTTGTGCACACGCTACATTGATTATGGCCAAGCATGCGCCCTTAAAATAGCATATGAATAACATGCGCAACGCGCCACTGACTTTAAACTATTTTTTCCTGGTTAGTGGCGCAATTGTTTTCTAAACCTGCAAAATAGCATGAAGGAACGTTTGCGCCGGAACACGCCTGCTCTTTGTGCTGAACCGCCCAGGGAGCGCAAGTTCATTCCCTAGTTTAGCCACGTGCTTCTGTGGAGGGAAAAGCGCGCTTTGCGTGGGTGCAAAATAGGAATGAAACATGCGTCGGTGTACAAAGTCATTTGCGCTGGGTGCAAGATAGGGCCCATAAAGTCAAAGTGTAATTGTGAGATATAAAGTCACAATGAGTCATTAAGTCACAATTGGGAGATTTAAAGTCACCATTTTCTTTTTTTTACTCTGAGGCAGAAACAATCTGCACACAGTGCATTAGAAGAAAAACATGGATAATCATGAGAGCACATTAAGCTGATGATGATATTAATATTTCCACTCTTTATTGACCCAGAGTGATATAAGTGTTCGGGATCACGAAATATGACCTAAATATGATCTATATAGATGCAATATTGTTGGTTTAATGAGTTGATTACACTTTTAGTCTGGTTGAAGCCTGTCCATGCTTATTTGTTATGGTGAGTCAGTCGTGTTTTTGCATCATATGTGTGTCTGCATACATCCATGACGAAAGATAGACAGGTGCTGAGCTACTTTAGAAAAGCCCCCATCACGAGGAAGCCCCGCCCCTGCTTTGCATGTCTCATTTTAATGTATTGAGTGGGCCATCTGTAACCCATTCATCTCATTCAAAAAGCCGTTAGAAGATCTCATCCCTCCCTCTTTGCCCTCTGCGGCTCATTAGCATAAACTCAGAACGACATGCACAAACACACTTCGGGCCTCCACGAGTGTGTTTACACATGCATTCACGCTCACACACAACAAACGGTGAGACATACCAAGCTGCTTATGATCTAACTTGTATTTAGAATGAAATTTGATTGTATATATCACAGCAGGAAATAATGTTAATAGTCCTCATTATTTCAAAATGCAGTTTTCAATAACTGTTTCAATGAGCCATTCCCCATTCTGTTTGATTCAATATATCGCATCAATAAACATTTAACATCCACAAACACATACAAAATGCATTATCCCTGCTTTTTTTTTCTTCAATCATTTTTCATAAAGCTCCCCAATCCCTCAGCAGATCGTGCTAGTGTTGACTAGCCATTAATCACAAGTCTTATCTGCCACACTGGACACTGTTTTTATGGCATCCTCAAGTCAACATGACAGGTCATATCAGTGTTTCAGTCCTTGTTTGCCATTGAAAGCTCACTTCTGCCAGTCTCCTCAAAGACTAGATGGAGATATGGTGAAACACAGCAGATAAAGTACCTCACCTCTTCTTTCTCTAAGTCTTTCTCTTTCTCTTTTCGCACATCTGGCAGGTATAAAGTCTGGACCAAAGCCCTAAGTACTTGGTGATGGCAATGAACGACAACATCATTTCCTCATTGTTTTCACCCGACAACACAGCGTGGCGTCCATCACCCCGTTAGCTGTTCTTACAACAGGAATTTCTTATTATTGCTGTTACTATGATGTTTAAATGTGCATTATGTATATGTGTGTGTGTGTGTGTGTGTGTGTGTGTGTGTGTGTGTGTGTGTGTATTCCCTCTCTTGCCATATAGTGTAGTCACTTTGCCATCTAGTGTGGTCACCCTTCACATGTAGTCTCTTTTACCTAACATATCACGTAAACGATAAAATACGTGAAAAAAAACATGGCATGTATCCTTTGCTTACAGACTTAAAGGGCCCTTTGAGAAGGGAATCCATTGTTAGTTTAGTTTGAAATGCCCCTACAAATGGCTTCCCCTCCCGAAGTGCCCTTCAAGGGCGCAAAAACGAGATTTGGAATTCGCCCTCAATTGTTGACATAAAAGCTCAACAAATTTGGTCTTTGGAAGAATTTGAAAAAACTGAGACGTAAAAGACTTCTCCATTCTCTGTCAAGGAGAAACAGTTGAAAGAGATCATGTTTGTGATTGGTTCATTGAAATGAGAGGGGCTCATTGCTTCCTTTGAAACACATCCAATAGAATTTTGTAGAAAAATGAATTGAAACAACCCCCAAATCAAGACAGATTCTCCTGTCATCATGTCATAATGAAATCTTACAATTAGGTAATCCTTGGATAAACTATTGCAGTGCACCTGGCCGTTCCAAACATGAAGCTCTCCTCCATGTATAAAAAGGACGCCCAGGTGAAAGCGATGGTCTGGACCTTTAAAGCAGCCTTATGATGAATGCGTTTGGCAGGCCGGCGGATGATAGAGTGGAGCGAGTGATACGATAGCGCCAGGCTCTTTGAAGCCTGGCAGAGCCTGAAGGCATGACTCCACAAGTCCTTCAGCTCCTCATGAGTTAATGTCCTAATCTGTTTTCAGCAGAGCCCTCGCAAGCATGCGCAACAGCCAAGGGCAAAAACTAATGAAATGCTCTTTTAGCCAGCCATCATTAATTGGTCACAGTTAGAGAGGGAATGTCAACACGGAGGCTATTATCTGCTCTCAATCTCCACAGACATCCACACAAATGTTCCAGGGCTTTCACAGCTCCCTCCATCTCTGTCAAAACACCTCCAGCCTTTAAGCCACTGAGAAGGTGTAATGACTCATAGTTTAGCCACTGTATATAGTTCATATATTACAGAAATCTTATAGAAAACTCATCTTCTGTGCCTAAATTAGATAAGGTTATTGTATTATTTCAAAATATATTTTCACTATGCATAAACCAGTGTAGATGTTTCCTTGTGAAAAAGGACACAATATGATTTTAGTCACGAAAGTGTACTTTAAGTACACTTAAGTGTTTTTTTTATTACATATTACATTATATGCAAGCAGATTTTTAAAAATATACTGTTTAGATTTGAAGTAGGCCTTTCTGTCCCGCCATTGACATGTAAATAAAAGCCTAAATTCAATCTGTTCATCATATAAAGCAATTGAGTCTCTGAAGAAAATTTGGACTAAACCGCTCAATTAATATGGATTAGTTTTACGATCTCTTTATTAACTTTTTGAAGCTTGAAAGTGGTAGTTGCGTAACTGTCAATGGAGGGACAGAAATCTCTCAGAATTCATCAAAAAGATCTTAATTTCTGTTCTGAAGATGTACGAAAGTCTTATGGGTTTCGAACGACATGAAGGTGAGTAATTAATGACAGAATTTTCATTTTTGGGGGAACTATCCCTTTGTTCTCGTTCCTGTCAAATATTTAAAATTAAATTAAATTAAATTAAATTAAATTAAATTAAATTAGAATCCTGAATGAATTGAATCAAGCTGAAATTGAGCAAATTCAATTTATGTGCATTGAAATATAAAATCAAATGTGATGACAAAAGAAACAAACTGTTCATACTGAAAAAAAAAAAATTATTGAGAGATTAAAAAGTGTACAGGCTACTAAAATGTTAATATTTTAAAATGTCAAAAAGCTAATATATTTCATTACAGAATAAAAGTATTAAAAGTCAACCAGCCAGCATTTAAATGCACTGCACGAAAGAAATTATTTAAAAACTCATAGCTGAGGGTTGTTCATGGCAAAAAGGAGCATGATGAAGTGTGGTCTTTGTGTTTAGTTGAATGTATTTCAATAGGTATGAGGAGACAGTATGTTCTTGCACATTAGGTTGTGGGTGCCATGAATGCTGACCTCGGGCTGAGGTGTGAGGGGCAGTGGGCTAGTGCTAATGGAGCTGTAGTGAAGAACAGCTGATCCCAGAGCTGGAGAACACAGACTTCTCTTCAGTGCTGCTTTATTAAGGGACTCTGGCTTCTTCAGCCCTGGACTGACGTGAATGCTCAGAACAAAAAATCACAAATATGGTGGTGCCAATCGACAACAGCCTTAGGCCACTCCAGAGTCAAGCTCAACACTCCTGTTCAATACATCACACAGCAGGAGAGAGCCAAAGGACTGCAACCAGCCCTCCAGCCTGCAAGAGGCCTACAGGGACACGCATAAATATTCCATTCCCAGAACTTCACCATCCAGAATCAGCCTTGGTTTGCCTGTCATTGGAGCCAAGAGCAAAGCTTACAGATGCTAATGAATGATGAATTACCCAAAACTGCATTTGTATTAATACTTTTCAG
This sequence comes from Scardinius erythrophthalmus, assembly GCF_964197995.2. Lineage (NCBI taxonomy): Eukaryota > Metazoa > Chordata > Actinopteri > Cypriniformes > Leuciscidae > Scardinius > Scardinius erythrophthalmus. The sequence goes on along the minus strand of NC_138225.1, from coordinate 44,258,931 downwards.
TAGAACTTTATTTTACAGTCCTGTTCCGCATGTACTATATGTACTTATTATCGCAATTACAATAATTGGGTTATAACTAAGTACTAACACTGAACCTACACCTAACCTTAACACACGTAATTGCCTTATACACCAGTACTTTCTTGGGTAAGTACACTGTAAGTACATGTACTGTAAAATGTGTAATCATTATTCATAAATATACATTTACATTTAACATTTACATTTTATCATTTAGCAGATGCTTTTATCCAAAGTGACTTACAAATGAGGAGAGCAATAGAAGCAATTAAGCTAACAATAGGACAACAATATGCAAGTACTGTAACCCTTCCCAGTTTAGTCTAACGCAGTATACGTAATTTAAAATAAATAAATAGTGGAACAGCTCCAAAGTTTCTGGCTGACCTTGATGGAGTTATGGATGATGAACCTAGCTGAATGGAGAAGTTGTGGTGTAGTGTTGGGTTGCCGGGACCACAAGCAGCTCTGTCTTCACAAGGTTTAGTTGAAGGTGGTGTTCCTTCATCCAGCAAGAAATGTCTGTCAGGCAGGCTGAGATGCGAGCAGCTACCGTCGTATTCTCTGGTTGGAATGAGAGGTAGAGTTGTGTGTTGTTAGCATAACAGTGATAGGAAAAACCATGTTTGTGAATGACAGATCCCGTCATGTAGATGGAGAAGAGAATTGGTCCAAGCACTGAGCCCTGAGGCCCCCCATTAGCTAGATGTTGCGACCTGAGTTTAGAACGCTGTTCACGGAGAACATCAGATAACCAGGGGGCAGAGGGGGTGCCATGGGCTGGCCTGGATGAAACAGGGATGAAAGAATTTGTCCAAGCACAATGTAATTATACAAAAATATAATTTGTATATATACACAGTACCGCTCAAAATCTTGGGGTCAGAAATATTTTTTTAAAGAAATTAATACTTTTAGCAATGACATATTAAATTGATCAAGAGTAAAGACATGTATAATGTTACAAATTATTTCTATTTCAAAGAAATGCTGCTCTTTTGAACTGTTCTATCAAAGTGTCCTAAAAAAAGTATGACTCCACAAAAACAATAACTGTTTTCAACATTGATAATAATAAGAAATGTTTCTTGAGCAGCAAATCAGCATATTAGAATAATCTCTGAAGGATCATGTGAGACTGAAAACTGGATCCATGGCTGCTGAAAACTCAGCTTTGCCATCACAGGGATAAAATTACATAAAAACATTGAAAACAGTTATTTTAATAATATTTCACACTATAACTATTTTTATTTTTGATCAAATAAATGCAGTCAAAACATTAACAAATCTTGCCGAACCCAAGCCTTTGGACGGTAGTGTTAGAGTAGTATAGAAACCACACAGAGTTTAAACTGACACCTTTTCATTTAATTATATCAAATTTTAAGTTCTGCTTTACAGACAGTTTAATTTCATAAGCTAAGTAATTTCCTATTAAATATTCTACAGATTCCCTACAAATGAGTGGTAGAAGTCCGTCATAGAAAAGTATAATTACTTATCAGAGTGAATTATCTTTTACAGGGCACTAGTTATCAAAAGTTATCTAGCCATGGCTGGCAATTATTAAAGCCTTAATCAAATATGGATGGTCATTTGTTAATTGAATTATTGCAGACCATCAGAGCACGTTTGGGAGGTGAAAAATGAGCTGTGAGATGGAAACTGAGATCTATGCTATGAGCTCCCTTAATGATCCTGAGACCTGTGTGGCACTGAGCAGTTATAAACCTGTAGTAGAGAAAAGTAACAGGAAATCAAATGGGAGAGGCTTGATGGATCTGAATGTTGAGTGTTAACTTCATATACATTTGCATTTTGCAGACACTTTATCCCAAGAGACTTACATTGCAATTTATGCATTTTTTTCGGTTCATGATTTACCCGGGAATTTAACCCATGACCTTGTTTTTTGACTGTTGTTGACTATTGTTTGAACTACAGGAACATTTTATGTGAGTCTTTTGAAACTTTTTCTTTATCAAATGTGGTTTTCCATAGCTTGCCATTCTTTTCCTTCTCATAAAGCTTATGACATCACCAATGTAGTGTGAACACAAGAAAATTACATGTCCAGCTAAGGTTTCCACAGTTTTGATCTCAGACACGTCTGTGACTCTTTGACTAACTGACACCCTCTGAGGGTCCAAAACAGACATCATCTAACAGTGATTCAGCTGAGTAGCAAACACATTCTTGCTCCATACGTCACTCGCTTATTCCCAACTCTCGCTCAGAGCAGAGGAAATGGAAGCAGGCAGTGGAATAGCAGTAAGAGATTCAGAAGGGAAATGAGAGGGAACAGCTTGGAACAGCAATCCCTGCCTTTGCACTTCAGAGACCATATGAAATATATGTAGTCTTTTACAGAAGAATGCATAATACATATCTTGTTTGTGCTTTTAAATACATCAGACTGGATTTTTCACCTTCATCATCTTTATATTTTAATGCACTGAATAAAATAAAACAAAACTAGTTCTATCTAAATGTGGATTAACTGAAATTGTTAACTGAAGTTGTGTACATTAACAGCCAGAACGTATCAGTTTTCTGTTTTCAGTTGAAAATGGTGTTGTCTAAACGGCCTCTAAATTAATAACTAATGATTTTTACAATAGAAAATGAATCAAAGCTGAACTTACTTAAACTGAACAATGCCTGAATATATAGCCCAAAACAATCTTTGTTGCTTTAATTCATGTAATCACTGTAATCTGCTTCGAATCAATCTATATTGTAAAAAGCACCATATAAATAAAGGTGACTTGACTTGACTGATTATGAAACATCCCTCTTTTGCAATAATATTGATGTTTCTTGAGGGAGTGGCATCACCACAGTCTTTTTAAATAGAAGTTAAAAATCAGTATTTTATTATGTTTACACCTATTGCCATTTTCAAGCTCAGTAATGTTTATAGGGAAAAGTGATCATTTTGTGTTGGCAGTGATTTTTTGGCACACCAAAACCATTAAATCTAGTTATTAATTATTGCATTTATTAGATTATTTAAATTTATAAGACACTTATCCAAAATGATTCACAGCACATTCAAAGATCAACATTTTATCATTTATCCATTCCCTTGGAATCAAACCATTGGTTGATTGTTTAAGCTACAGGAATTATTTTAACAGCATTAAATTATAAGTAATATAAGTACTGTATGAGTAATCCTTTAGACAGTAACTGTAATTAACTAAAAATATTTCAATTTCTATTCACATTTATTTGCATAACGCTTTTCACAAATACATACCGTTTCAAAGCAGCTTCACAGATTATTCAAAATCTGCACAAAATTCCTTTTAGAAATCCTAGACCGCGGAAGATTGTGCGTACATGCATCCCCACTCCGGCTCCTCCACAGCAATATATGGAGTGTACAACACTTAGTTTGACTATGCATAACCTCATCTGCATATCATTTCCATATCCATATTCCCATCCATGTGTGTTTAATGGTAGCCTATTAGACACTAGAAAAAAGATTGTACATTTTGTTTGTGCTGTTACAGCTAAAAAGCACGCAGTTTGCATATGAACATTAAATGTGCATGTGCAAATGTCCACATAATATACATCCGACCCCTGTTTTTCCAGCCTCTGCACATTCTAATTCACACGGTCTGTTCTTTCTATCCATCCATCCATCCATCCATCTATATACATATATATTCAGTATATATTTCATTAGTAAGAATCATTGCTGTCAGTCCAGCCCAAAATCTGGGTTTGGATGTAAATGCTTGCACTGTACTCATGCCAATGTTTGTGATGGTTTTTGTTTTGTGAGTTTCTTATTTAAGTATCAAACAAATATCATCAGTGCAGGTATATATTCTGTCCTTCTCTCAATAGGTACACAGCTTGTCCAAATCTGTTCTGGAGATGCAGATGTAACATTTGTCATGTCAATAAAACTATTTGCACTGGATTGATTATCTGTAAGGCTGAGGGGCTCCCTGTGGGCTTTCTGACAAGAGCGAGTGAAAATATGTGTGTTTGTGTGTGTGAGAGAGAGAAACAGGGAGCAAGAGCTGATTCACCAAACACAGATTGTATCAGTCATGTCGCTGCTGACGGGGCTGCTCTGACTGTGTCTGGGCCAGTGCTGTTCAGGGCTGATACTGCACCCTGGAGATAGTCCAGATAACAGCACTGACATCCTCTCTCATTCACACAGCTGCGGGGGCGGACAGCCTCTCCCCTGGGACAGAGGACCACTGCACCGAGGGGCAGGAGGGGGAGCCTGAGAAAGGACAACTGGAGGAAGAATGGAATAATTAAAATCATCTACATAAGGTCTGAAGTTACCAATTAGTATTGTTTAATTTGCAAATAAATCTCTTTTTATAGGTTTTGAAAAACACTTGACCACTAGGGAAGACTTTGTTTGGGAGTAAAATTTATCTGGCAAACATTCATAATCAGGATCTGTTCCCTAATGGAGGGAATAAGGCGTGGTGTCGAGGACTGACACTAGGGGTCACACTTGGGAGCCCCAACCACCTCTGATACAACAGTAAAGGCCAATGACAATTGGAGAGTGGAATTTGCATGCGCCACTTGCCCAGACATATGGGTATAAAAGTAGATGGCGTGCTTCCACTCATTACGGTTTGTGCTGAGGAGCCGAGAGCATGTCCTGGTCATCCAGCGGGTATTCCAGCATTGTGGCAGGAGGGACACCACGTCTCGTTCCCTCCATCAGGGAACGGATGTTACGACAGTAACTAGGACGTTCCCCATCTGCCAGTCACTGTTGAGGGCTGACACTAGGGGTTGCTATGGAAAGGGCTACAACCACTGAACTGAGTTATGGAGTTCTGGCAAAGCAGATGTGAACAAACCACTGCGTGCCGGGTAACCACTGCGTGCACTCGCGACATAGTAACCTTCCCAGCGGCCCAGGTAAGCCATGTAGTCCTTCGTACCACTCGGGTACCGAAAGGACAGTACTTACAATGGGAATAGGTTCTTTTAGCCTGACTTTCTTTTGACCTTTTCTGTTCTTCTTCTTCTTCTTTAAGGAAACAATCCACAGCTGAAAGGTAAGATTCGTTCAGAGTTTGCCAGTCTGGAGAACTCACTTGGACAAAAAAGGGAGGGGAAAGGTGCTGTGTGCAACACTCGGCCAGTTGGCGAAACTGGCTCAACCTGGAGATAGTAAAAAGATACTAAGGCCGTGTGTCCACCAAAGCGTTATTAGCCAGCTGAAAACGCTAGGCGCTCTGCTAAAAACGCTCAGCTGTGGGCGCTTGAGAGCGTTTTGGCAGCGCAGCGTTTTTTCAGTTGAGACGGTTGAGACCGAGACACTTTGCTTGTTATGATACGGAATATCCGCGAAAGTCTTACTAGTATCTCATTTCACACATATTTTGTTTCTGTGTTGATTCTATATTAAAATGTCAATACAATGATGTATTTTATCTGGCTCTTGATTTTGTTCCGTTATTATGCTTGTTGTTGTCATCTGTTGACGTTGTACAAGCAGAATCATGTGGCGGACGCGGTTGGTCGGTGTGGTATTAGTCCCGCCCCTCCTCCACTGTGATTGGACGGTTGGGTAAAAAGTGACAGTGATGAGCGCTGCGTTTTACCAAAGTCCTTTTATAAATTGTCACTGGTTTTACCAAAAGTTGAACATTCTTCAACTCTCGGCGACCAGTAAAAAACGCCGAACGCTCAGCGCTTCAGCGTGAAAAAGACGCTCAGCGCCTCGTTACGCTCATGGCGTTTTAAAAACGCGGCGCTCCCATTGAAAACAATTGAAAAAACACGCCAGCCGCGAGTAAAAACGCTTTGGTGGACACACGGCCTAAATGTTGCCCAGCCTGCCGCTCTGCGGATGTCCGTTAGTGAGGCGCCGTTGGCTAAAGCCCAGAAGGATGCAACACTCCTCATGTGTGTTCAATATTAATGCCAAGGCAATAGCATCTATGTTCCATTGGGCCAACCTCTTTTTAGAGACAGCCTTCCCCTTCTGCTGTCCCTCAAAACAGAAAAAGAGCTGCTCAGAGCTTCTAAAGCTCTGCGTGCAGTCCAAGTAAATAACGATAAGCAACGGTAAGGTAAGGCTGGGTCTGCCACGTCTCGAGGCAGCACTTGAAAGTTCACCACTTGGTCCCTAAATGGGGTAGTTGGAACTTTGGGCACGTAGCCCAGTAAGGGTCCTAAGCTTGACTGACTGCAGTGGCTCAAAATGAGCTCCCAGTAGGCCCAGCAAGACTACAGAGAGATCTCATGAGGGAATACGGGATGGCCTAGGAGGATTCAACCTCCTGGTGCCTCGGAAGAACCTGATGATCAGGTTGTGCTTTTCTGAAGACTTACCATCCACTGCATCGTGATGTGCTGCTATGGCAGCCACATACACTTTAAGGGTGGAAGGGGACAACTGACCTTCCAACCTCTCCTGCAGGAAGGAAAGCAATGACAGAATCTCTGTGGGTCTTCCCCTCAGGAAGCACATCAGTTAGCAAAAAGACTTCACTTGATAAGAATAGGCACACCTCGTGGAGTGGGCTTTAGCCTGAGTGATAGTGTATATCACCACTGATGATATCCCATTCATGTCTTCTTAGTACCGTTCAGGGGCCAGACATTGAGGTTCCAGAGGTCCTGGCGCATGCGCCCTGAGAAAGAAGGTCCCTCCTCAGGGGGATTCGCCAGGGAGGGGCTGTCGCAAGTAGCATGAGCTCCGAGAACCAAGTCCAGGTGGGCCAATATGTCGCAACCGGCAGAAACGCTCCCAGTGTCAGTGCTAGTCGCGGCCTTGTGCATTGCAGAAAGACCAGCGTGGGAAGCGGCTTAGGTGACTCCAGTCGTGATCGCAATGTTGCCATGGTCATGGTCTCGCAGTAAGGACATGAGACATCCACAAAGCTTTCTAAGTGTGGGTACAATCTAAACACACGAGGCAGAGATTGTGGCCGTCCAAGGGTGATAATATCAACCGCATCCAAAAACACACAGGTGGAAAGGAATCTTTACAAACATATACTTTCCATCTGTGCTTTGCTCTTTTAGAAAGGAAACTGCTCATTTAAGTGTCCGGGGGAAACTCTCTGCACTTATCCATGCCGCTGTGGTAGAGACCCCTGTGATGCGCACATTTCCAAATACCTGGATGAAATACCTGGACGACCAACTACATTATGCCAAAATGTGCTGTATGAAACAGAGCACACTCCTTAGTACTGCATACCACAATAAATTCGAGGCTTTTGGTCATACCTAGGATATCCAGATCAACCAAAGGAGGGAGATCATTTTCACATTTAGCTCCAAAACTCTGGAATAGCCTTCCTGATACTGTTCGTTGCTCAGACTCGCTCTCCCAGTTTAAAACTAGATTAAAGACGCATCTTTTCGGCCAGGCATTCATATAATATTTTTAATCTTACAGTTCAAACTACAATTCGGCCTCTAGTTCATAAATGCCAGAGGAGAACTGGCCCCCGACTGAGCCTGGGTTCTCCCAAGGTTTTTTTTTTTTCTCCATTAGGTCACCTGATGGAGTTTTAGGACACCATTAGGTCACTTGATGGAGTTTTTCGGTTCCTTGCCACTGTTGCCTTTGGCTTGCTCAGTTGGGGATATTTTGGGGATATTTAATTTTATTTTATCAGTCAATAAATTCCACTACACTGTAAAAATAAAAGGTGCCTGGAGGAACCTTTTGGGGTTCTTCACTTTGCCACACCGGCGGAACCGTCTGTAGATCCTCTAGGCACCCTTTAAAAAGGGCCGGTTCTCTGAGGAACCACACAGGTTTCCTGAGGAACTCTTATATTAGGCACTGTGTGGAACCACTTTGGGTGCCTCCAGGAACCAAATTTCATTTTTTTTTAAATATTTACTTTCATGTTGTTACTATGGTTACCTTTGACTTCTATTATAATAAACAAATTGAACCAAATACAAAATAAGAATTGTTTATTACATATTTGATATTCATTTTTATACAGACACTTCCATGCACATGGGGAAAAAAGCTAACTACAGATTAATATCAATGACTACACAAAAAAATAGTATAATACATAAGCAACATGAATAATCAACCATGTATATACAATAGATAAACAAGAAAAGACATCTCAACAAAATGCATGGAAACACATAATGTTCCACGAAATAAATCAATGTAAAAAAACTACATTTGAACTAATTAAAAATGTCCATCATACTTAACTTTAAAACATTTGTGTTTCAGTCCGATGGTTAGTCTGACATCACTGTTTCCAAGTCCAAAAGCTCTATCAGATGCCAAAAACAAACAACAGTGCTAATATACACTCATTGTGCTGTAACCTTTATCTCTAGAAATCTCTGATGGTTAGTTATTCAGCTATTTTGAATCATAAAATGTTTAAGTCTGGGATGCCGTTAGACTGGAGACTGTAATGTTCACTATGGCTTTTGAAAAGCTTAAATGTGTGACTTGAATCAACAGTGTTCATAAATGGTTGTTGAGTATTCTCATGAAACAAGATAGAGGAAGTAGAGGCTTCGACCCGAAACAGAGTTAAGGTGCAGTAAAATGATCTGTTGTTCTGTGAATGTTCACTGGTGAATTCAGTCATTTCACTAAGAATCCACACGATCAGCAATTTCGTTTGTGGTCAAAAATGTCACTATGGGACCAAGTTGGTGTGAGGTACTTAACGAGTTAGAAAAGTGAAAAGGTACAGCATCGTTTTCCATTTGTTTTTCTTCTTTTCTGGTGGATGGTCCAGGCACTTCAATGATTTTCAGGTCTACAGGAGGATTTTTATTCTTGATCAAACTTGTATTTCAGCTTACCGAGATCCCTGCAAAGTACAAAATTTACTGTTAGTAATGTTATTAAAGTGATAGTTGTGAAATTTAAATAATTTCCTCAGCCTTGTGACATTCCAAACCTGTTTGAATTTCTGTCTGTGGAACCCAAAAGCAGATCTCAGGCATAATGCAACCCCAGTCACCGTTCGATTTCACTGCATGAAACACAAGCAGAAAACAAATGTGTAAATCATTCATGAAACCATTCTTATGTACACTTGTCTAGTTCAATTCAATGCAACACTTTATGTAAAAATGGTTAAGCTCCAAAAATGTCCCAGAAAAGATCCTAAAAATAATCAATGAGTTCACAACTCATGTGTTATGGGTTGTGTTGCAAGTCTTCTGAAGCCTAATTGCTTTTTCCTATTTATTTATTTTTTTTTGTCGAAAAAGACTAAACTTGAAGTTATAATTCAGAGTTAAAATGTCTATAGCATTTTTTGTGAATCAAACCGGTGATATTATTTTTCTGAGAAACATGAATGAGATTTGAGATCATGAGAAAAGATTTTCAGAGAGTAACTGATTAAAAAACACAAGTACACAGTCAAACAATACAATTTCACACAGAGAAAGTTCATAAAATGGTATTTGAGAAAATGAGGGCACCTTAAGTAAAGTTAGGCTAAACAAAAACAGAGCAAACTAACGTTATAGCTGTTTTTGTTATTCATAACAAACGCCAAAAATCAGAGAATTTTCTAAATTAGTTAGGCTATATCAGCAATTTGAAGACACAGTTGTACAAAATATGTTGAATTGAATGACTAAATCAATCTAAGACAATAAGTCAATCATTTCCATTTGTTCATTAGATCAACGTAGTTAGCATCGCGGCTAAAACCTTCATACCAGATACTGTGCAATAAACGAGTGGTAAACACTGTAAAAACGTAGTAATGTATAATAAATTTAGTTAATATATATGTGTGTTTAAATATATAGTGAGTAGACTCTGTATTTATATTTATTTGGCGAGTTTACAAACCTTGTAATGGAGAGCCGAATAAACGGCGGAAGCTTTGATGAGAGGAGCCGTTACTTTCCTGATGACGATCAGCTGAGCTTTGTTGCGCGCGAGCAGCGCGAGGATCACTGAAGCGACGACAGCAGAGGAACAGCAGCAGTTTCGTGACAGAATAATACTTTTCTCCTCCTGCTTCTTCTTCTTCATATAATATTATTATTATTTAGTGTTGTTGTTTAAGGTTTAAATGACTTAATAAAATAGGCCTATACTAAATATATGTAAGCTACCCAAGTGAAAAAGACTAGGTTACTGTTAAATGTATTAAAAATGCATTAAAGTATATTTGTATTGTAGGTCTACTAAAAACACACTCAAGTACATTTTTAATACATTTAATAGTACATCTTTTTCACCTGGGTATGTATACTGAATCAAACTTGCCTATAATAATAATAATAAAAATGCTTTAAAGTATATTTGTATTGTAGGTCTACTAAAAACACACTCAAGTACATTTTTAATACATTTAATAGTACGTCCTTTTCACCTGGGTATGTATACTGAATCAAACTTAAGTAGCCTATAATAATAATAATAGGATAATAATAATAATAATAATAATAATAATAGAATAATAATCTAATTCGGGCCTCACTGAACCATTGGGTTCCTCCAGATGCTGGCTTTAACATAAGAGATCTTCCAGGAACCACTTAAATGTTAAAAGATCTTCCAATAACCCTTTTATCGCATTTAAGTTCCTCTATTTTCCCCCAAAGCACTTCGAGGTCTCATGGTAATGAAAAGGTGACTCCAGAACCTCTGAAGTAAATACAAAGTGCTTAAAGGATCCCATAAGTTCCAGCAAGAACCTCAAAGATTGTCAATGCTCCTCCAGTAACCCTACTATAGGAAAAAGAGCTTTGAGGCACCAAAATTACATTTTGAAGTTCCTTGAGTATCCAACAGGATACTTGAGGCTCCTTTAGTTTTTACAGTGTAGAAACAAACCTTGTTGTATTATTTTAATTTAATACTGTGAAGCTGCTTTGAGACAATCTGTATTGTGAAAAGCGCTATACAAATATACTTGACTTGACTTGACTTGACCACAATGCATTGCACTTGATCTGACCTACCACTTCCGAATGATCCTTCTTGACACGTTACTTGAATGGACAGCAAAAAGTTTTAACATTTCTTCAAAAATGTAGGTAACACTTTATTTTCAGGTTACGTTGTTACGTTTTACTACTCGTAACAGTACTAACAGTAAATTAAAAATAATTACAAGCAACTAACCATAAACCAAACCCTAACCTTAACCCTACAGTAAGTTAACTACATGTAGTTAACTACACTGTAAAAATAAAAGGTGCCTGGAGGAACCTTTTGGGGTTCTTCACTTCGCCACACCGGCGGAACCGTCTGAAGATCCTCTAGGCACCCTTTAAAAAGGGGCAGTTCTCTGAGGAACCACACAGGTTTCCTGAGGAACTCTTATATTAGGCACTGTGTGGAACCACTTTGGGTGCCTCCAGGAACCAAATTTCATTTTTTTTTTTTTAAATATTTAATTTTATGTTGTTACTATGGTTACCTTTGACTTCTATTATAATAAACAAATTGAACCAAATACAAAATAAGAATTGTTTATTACATATTTGATATTCATTTTTATACATACACTTCCATGCACATGGGGAAAAAAGCTAACTACAGATTAATATCAATGACTACACAAAAAAATAGTATAATACATAAGCAACATGAATAATCAACCATGTATATACAATAGATAAACAAGAAAAGACATCTCAACAAAATGCATGGAAACACATATGTTCCACTAAATAAATCAATGTAAAAAAATTACATTTGAACTAATTAAAAATGTCCACATACTTAACTTTAAAACATTTGTGTTTCAGTCCGATGGTTAGTCTGACATCACTGTTTCCAAGTCCAAAAGCTCTATCAGATGCCAAAAACAAACAACAGTGCTAATATACACTCATTGTGCTGTAACCTTTATCTCTATACTGAAATCTCTGATGGTTAGTTATTCAGCTATTTTGAATCATAAAATGTTTAAGTCTGGGATGGCGTTAGACTGGAGACTGTAATGTACACTATGGCTTTTGAAAAGCTTAAATGTGTGACTTGAATCAACAGTGTTTATAAATGGTTGTTGAGTATTCTCATGAAACAAGATAGAGGAAGTAGAAGTAGAGGCTTCGACCCGAAACAGAGTTAAGGTGCAGTAAAACTATCTGTTGTTCTGTGAATGTTCACTGGTGAATTCAGTCATTTCAATATGAATTCACACGATCAGCAATTTCGTTTATGGTCAAAAATGTCACTATGGGACCAAGTTGGTGTGAGGTACTTAATGAGTTAGAAAAGTGAAATGGTACAGCATCGTTTTCCGTTTGTTTTTCCTCTTTTCTGGTGGATGGTCCAGGCACTTCGATGATTTTCAGGTCTACAGGAGGATTTTTATTCTTGATCAAACTTGTATTTCAGCTTACCGAGATCCCTGCAAAGTACAAAATTTACTGTTAGTAAGGTTATTAAACTGATAGTTGTGAAATTTAAATAATTTCCTCAGCCTTGTGACGTTCCAAACCTGTTTGACTGTCTATCTGTGGAACCCAAAAGCAGATCTCAGGCATAATGCAACCCCTGTCACCGATCGCTGACACTGCATGAAACACAAGCAGAAAACAATTGTGTAAATCATTCATGAAACCATTCTTATGCACACTTGTCTAGTTCAATTCAATGCAACAATTTATGTAAAAATGGTTAAGCTCCAAAAATGTCCCAGAAAAGATCCTAAAAATAATCAATGAGTTCACAACTCATGTGTTATGGGTTGTGTTGCAAGTCTTCAAAGCCTAATTGCTTTTTCCTATTTATTTATTTTTTTGTCGAAAAAGACTAAACTTGAAGTTATAATTCAGAGTTAAAATGTCTATAGCATTTTTTGTGAATCAAACCTGTGATATTATTTTTCTGAGTAACATGAATGAGATTTGAGATCATGAGAAAAGATTTTCAGAGAGTAACTGATTAAAAAACACAAGTACACAGTCAAACAATACAATTTCACACAGAGAAAGTTCATAGTAATAAAGTACTTGCATGTGGTGCAGGTAACTTACTGTAATTCAATGTTGCCACTGAAATGTTCAGATTATTTTAGAAATGTAATGGTTGTTCTGGGGAAACAAAAGAACAAAGCTGATTATTCACAACATAATATTTATTGACCAGAAAATGGCTTTAAAATGGTATTTGAGAGAATGAGGGCACATGTAGTAAAGTTAGGCTAAACAAAAACAGACCAAACTATAACCTGTTTTTGTTATTCATAACAAACGCCAAGAATCAGAGAATTTTCTAAATTAGTTAGGCAATATCAGCAATTTGAATACACAGTTGTACAAAATATGTTGAATTGAATGACTAAATCAATCTAAGACAATAAGTCAATCATTTCCATTTGTTCATTAGATCAACGTAGTTAGCATCGCGGCTAAAACCTTCATACCAGATACTGTGCAATAAACGAGTGGTAAACACTGTAAAAACGTAGTAATGTATAATAAATTTAGTTTATTTATATATGTGCGTTTAAATATATAGTGAGTAGACTCTGTATTTATATTTATTTGGCGAGTTTACAAACCTTGTAATGAAGAGCCGAATAAACGGCGGAAGCTTTGGTGAGAGGAGCCGTTACTTTCCTGATGACGATCAGCTGAGCTTTGTTGCGCGCGAGCAGCGCGAGCATCACTGAAGCGACGACAGCAGGGGAATAGCAGCAGTTTCGTGACAGAATAATACTTTTCTCCTCCTGCTTCTTCTTCTTCATATAATATTATTATTATTTAGTGTTGTTGTTTAAGGTTTAAATGACTTAATAAAATAGGCCTATACTAAATATATGTAAGCTACCCAAGTGAAAAAGACTATAGTTACTGTTAAATGTATTAAAAATGCATTAAAGTATATTTGTATTGTAGGTCTACTAAAAACACACTCAAGTACATTTTTAATACATTTAATAGTACATCTTTTTCACCTGGGTATGTATACTGAATCAAACTTGCCTAATAATAATAATAATAATAAAAATGCATTAAAGTAGGCTATATTTGTATTGTAGGTCTACTAAAAACACACTCAAGTACATTTTTAATACATTTAATAGTACGTCTTTTTCACCTGGGTATGTATACTGAATCAAACTTAAGTAGCCTATAATAATAATAATAATAGGATAATAATAATAATAATAATAATAATAATAATAGAATAATAATCTAATTCGGGCCTCACTGAACGATTGGGTTCCTCCAGATGCTGGCTTTAACATAAGATATCTTCCAGGAACCACTTAAATGTTAAAAGATCTTCCAATAACCCTTTTATCGCATTTAAGTTCCTCTATTTTCCCCCAAAGCACTTCGAGGTCTCATGGTAATGAAAAGGTGACTCCAGAACCTCTGAAGTAAATACAAAGTGCTTAAAGGATCCCATAAGTTCCAGCAAGAACCTCAAAGATTGTCAATGCTCCTCCAGTAACCCTACTATAGGAAAAAGAGCTTTGAGGCACCAAAATTACATTTTGAAGTTCCTTGAGTATCCGACAGGATACTTGAGGCTCCTTTAGTTTTTACAGTGTATTGCTACTTAGTACTTAATTGTGTAATTACACTGTAACAATGTCACCTTAAAATAAAGTGTTTGTAACACAACATTTGTAAGATGATAACTGGATGCCACTCACTGAAATTAAACATGCGGGTCATGTGATTACAATGTATCAGACTTTGGTATGCCACATTTATTTATGTTCCACATACTATTTAGAATAGAAAGCAGTACTTTGTATGTAGTACTGATTTGTATATTGTGTAGTGTGCAGTAAGCAGTACACAATAATTTCATTAATTTACACTACATACAATAAATACAACCAATACAATTAAAATGTGATAACCTTTGTATGTATATTTATTTATCATACATAGTATTATATATTTACAGAGGCTTTTAAGTGATGACTTGAAACAGTGAATTTTTATTTTGAACCGGTTCATTGGAATAAAGCAACAGAGCAATGTGAACCAATTAATTTAACGGCTTCCCAATTCTTTAACAAATCTTCTGCAACCCTAAAAGCATTACAGATTGGATTTTTTTTAACAGTTGAGGTCTTCACTTTTGTGTCCATTTGATGCATCACAAAAATTACCTCAATCATGGATATGTGGATAATTGTGCGGAATTAAAATGCATCCAAGAAACTGCTTGAATTAAAGGATGTGAATGTCCATCACTCAAAAACACTTTGCAACAAATAATGATCAAGAAACACTAGAAAGAAAGCTACGTAAATGATCTTGCCATATGTATAAGTTAGGAAAGAGCAGATAGTGGATTCCCATAGAGAATCTGATATTGTTGGATCCACAACCTCATATAAAATCACATGTACGTAACAGCACGAGCCTGTTCCTGTCTCATTCATCTGAGTATTTATAAAGACAGGCCAATTCTTCTGCTTAAATCTGTAACTGCCCACAAAATGAGTATCTGCCTTTGAATTTAGAGTGTTCATTAATAGGATATTATGTGCAGCAGGAGTCTATAGTAATAGAATATTACACACATGGTCTGAGGGATCCTCACTGTCTCTGGACTTGATGAAATATCAATATACTGACATCACACATTATAGGAATTCACTGATTCTTGAAATAAGGGACAAAACATGTTTTAGATGTTAGTTTTTTATTGTTTAATAATACATTATTATGAACTGATATATGAACCATGTAAGGGAACAGGTTATGAAAAAAAAGCGTGTTTGTGTGCACGTGTTTGCAAGTCTGCAGTAGATGTAAAGATGTTATGTTTACAAGGCATGCAAATCGGGCCAAATATATACAGTAGGCTATGTAAATGAAATCATAAAATAACATTAGAATGTTATTTCAAATCGGTCACCTCATATGCAAAACATATATGTGACCCTGGACCACAAAACCAGTCACATGGGTAAATTTTTTTTAAATTGAGACGTATACATCATCTGAAAGCTGAATAAATAAGCTTTCTATTGATGATATGGCCGAGAAACAACTATTGAAAATCTGGAATCTAAGGGTGCAAAAAAACCGAAAGATTGAGAAAATCACCGATAAATTTGTCCATTTATGTTAATGATTGTGCTGCATTCACTCACAAAAATACATGTTTTGTATCTTTTAGGTAGGAAATTTACAAAATCAATAATTTTGACCCATACAATGTATTTTTGGCTATTGCCACAAATATACCCGTGTGACTTGTGACTGGTTTTGTGATCCAGGGTCACATATTATATCATTATAAAGGGTTTTGTTGTCAACTCCATTAGTTTACTAGTCAAATCTGTCAACTGAGTTGACAAAATTAAATATTTTTCCATCGTAACCATCTACAGTGGAGCGTTTTTTTTTTTTGTTTTTTTCCCAGTTGCAGCTGCCTTAATAAATAACATAACACAAATGGCAAGATTTATCCCACAACTATTGACAGAAATTATCACACTGGGAAGATGGAGATATCTTGTCCCACTGTTTGCATCTACAATGAGCAGGGAATAGGAAAGGGTTCTAAGCAAAAGCATGTTCGCTTGACATGCGAGAACCAATGAGGTTCATTCTTGTGTGTTACGCAGCACGTTGGAGCATCCACAAGAGGTTTGTTCTCGCGCATCAAGCAAGTTCGGTTGAGCTTCTGTATATGTTCGCTGATCAATGCTTATATGTGAATAAAAGCCTAAATTAAATCTATTCATCATATAAACCGATCGAGCCTCTTCAGAATATTTGGACTAAACCGCTCAATTAATATGGATTAGTTTTACGATCTCTTTATGAACTTTTCGAATAGTCAAAGTAGTTGCATAGACTGTCAAAGGAGGGACAGAAAGCTCTCAGATTTCATCAAAAAGATCTTAATTTGTGTTCCAAAGATAAACAAAAGTCATACGGTTTGGAACGACATGAGGATGGGTAATTAATGACAGATTTATTTTTATTTTTTGGTGAACTATCCCTTTAATTTAATGGTGTTTTTTTCACAACAGTATTTGTCTCAAGAATCAATTAAATATAAAAAGATTACATAAAGACCAATCACATTTACACAGCAAAATCCCCAGAGTAAAATTAACTCTGTTCAGAGAACATTTGGTCCCTCTCTACAGAGAGTTAAAATAACTCTGAAACAGAGTAAAAGTTAATGAGATACTTAAGTGATCAATTAAGTGATGATTGGGCATTAATGATGAACACCTGCTGTTAACAAGTTCTCAGCAGAGGAGGATTAAACAACTCCATAAACAGCATTACCAGCTTCACTTATTACTAACCAGACTAACTTTATTTCTGTCATACGTTTACAGAAGTTCGTATTGAGAATTGAGGTTTAGATGTTGACGATTTATTGAAAATGTATGATCACCATTATCGTGATGAATGTTTCCTTTAGTTGGGCAGTTTGAGTCTAGCTTATATTTTTGAGTGTTTATGGTTTTTGTAACAGCTTTTACCAAAACATGTAATTTGTTGCAAAGAATGCCAGATGCAAAGATGTTCAGGTGATCTAGTTTTCAACAACAAAAAGTAGAATGATGCGCTTATATCATCACTGTCCAAAAGTGGTCATTTGATGTTAATCGATTATGTTCACTAACAATACTCTCTTGCCACAAATTGGACATTTTGAATTTTTTTAAATACATAATAGGGGATTTTTTTTTTCTAAGACACAGACATCAAGAATCAGCTTATGAATCTCAACAATGGTAACATGTTTCATGCCGCAATGCATCCTGGGAGCCATGAGTTTTATACTATTGTGGCTCCCAGCATGCATTGCTGCATGAAGCATGTCACCATTGTTGAGATTCATAAGCTGATTATTGATGTCTTTGTTTAAAAAAAAAAAAATCCCCTATTATGTATTTTAAAAATTCAAAATGTCCAATCTGTAGCAAGAGAGTATTGTTAGTGAATATAATCTATTAACATCAAATGACCACTTTTGGACAGTGGCAATATAAGCTCATTTTTTTTACTATCTGCTGTTAAATACTATATCACCTGATCATCTTTGTTTTTGGTTTTCTTTGTAACAAATTACATGTTTTGGTAAAAGCTGTTACAAAAACCACAAACTCGCAAGAAGAGTCAAACTGCCCAACTGAAGGAAACACTCATCACTATAACGGTGATCATACATTTTCAATAAATCATCAACATCTAAACCTCTGTTAATTCTTAATAAGACCTTCTGTAGATGTCTGACAGAAATAAAGTCAGTCTGGGGTGCGTTTCCCGAAAGCATCGTTGGCCAACTATGGTCGCAAGTTCTGTCGTTACCAATAGAGTTCAATGGACATTGCGATGAACTTGCGACCATAGTTGGCCAACGATGCTTTCGGGAAACGCACCCCTGGTTAGTAATAAGTGAAGCTGGTAATGCTGTTTGTGGAGTTGTTGAATCCTCCTCTGCTGAGAACTTGTTAACAGCAGATGTTCATCATTAATGCCCAATCCTCACTTAATTAATCACTTAAGTATCTCATTAACTTATTTTAACTCTCTGTAGAGAGGGACCAAATGTTCTCTGAACAGAGTTAATTTTACTCTGGGGATTTTGCTGTGTAGTCTCACTTCTGCCAAAATGGATCAATGATTTTGATGACATCACGATGCACTACAGCTTCTCATCAGATTTTCTGACCAATCAACATGCTCACTAGAATCTAAAGCATCCTAGCCCCAACATTATAAATAGACGCTGAAGCTGTGGCTGAAATCAGTCACTTATTTACACATTTACTATTTTCTTCATGGTGAATGACAAAGTGCACTGTGAAAGGGATAGGGAATGATTCAGACAGTGTAAATATGCTTTCCATTGGGGCGAATGAAGTCTTGTTTCACGTCAGTCTGCTCTGGTCCAGAGACATAATATCACAGAGCGGATCATATGCGCAAGTCGGCGCAGACCACAAAACGTATCGGACCCATTTGAATATTACACAGATGCTATATTTTAAAGCGATGTGGATGAGATTAGGAGGAGAAACGGTCTGAGATTAGGAGGAATATGCGGCTTTACCGAGCTCAACAGCTCTGGCCGAGCTGTGATATAAAATAAACAATATTGGCTATTTTAAAGAAAGGGAGGAGCTGTGCGATATATCCCGCCCTGTCTTCCTGTTTCTGTAGAAATTACGTCAACACAGTGAATAATGCTGCGCATTTCAAGGCACTTCAGAGGGCCTTTAAACTTTGTTGGTAACTTGTTGCACATTGTCAGTGTGGTAGAGCTTTATTTTACAGTCCTGTTCTGCATGTACATACTATGTAGGTACTGTATTGCAGTTACTAAATAATAACTAGGTTGTGACTAGCAGGACGAGACAGAGAGCCGTGAGAACAGTGCGAGGCTGGTGGCGCGATTGCTAATGAGCGTCACCTGCGCTCTACACTCGAGTCTCACGGAGGAGCTCTCGATTGATAAAAGGAGAAGCAATGACAGTGAAGGATGAGAGAGGACCAGGCCTGGGACATTTATGTTATATTTTGTTTATGTGTGTGTTGTCCATGAGGGGCTGCCGCTTCACTTTCATTTTGTGTTTGTTTATTTTATGATTAAAGTTACGTTTGATTGTTCGCCGGTTCCCGCCTCCTTCTTTCCTGAACAACAAACCTCTCTACATAGGTGTTATCCTAAACCTAGCCAGGCCCCATGTTAAATCTATGTACTCAACACTGGGACGGCAGTGGCTCAGTGGTTCATGTAGGTTGTCTACAACCCGGAAGGTTGGTGGTTCAATCCCCGGTTCCACCTGACCAAGTGTCGAGGTGTCCATGAGCAAGACACCTAACCCCAGCTGCTCCCGACGAGCTGGATGGCGCCTTGCATGGCTGACAGCACCGTCGGTGTGTGGGTGAATGTGAGGCTATGTAAAGTGCTTTGGTGGCCATAGGTCTGTGAAAGGGCTATATAAATGCAGTCCATACACACTGTACTCTACACATGCTAAAAAGATATAATTCAACAGTTTATACAGTATGCAACAAGAGTTGTCAAAAAAAAAATCTAAATATTGTCTTTAACGTTTTTGTCTGGTGGAAAAAAAGTAGAATATCACTCAGCTGAAATCACCCAAAATACATTGGTAACCGCATAGCAACACAAACATGCACGCACACAAACTGAACACCTTAGTAACCATAGCAATGTCCTGGCAACCAACTACACCACCCTATAATCATTTAGACAACTTTTGTATAGGCAAGCACCATATTTCGTGGTAATATCTGGTATTATATTTCAGTATATTTCCTATTTCTCTTACTGAATTGTAGTTCAGTTCACAGCATATCTGCAGGAGACAGACAGCCTTTCTGCCAGCCAAAAGACAGGTGATAGTCAACAGACAGGAGGAGAACAAATGGAGAACAAGGATCAGAGAGCCTCTTGAAAAAGAGGGGAGACATGGAGGGAGGATGGATTTTGTGAAGGGCTCTCTGAATCCCAAAGATCATGTGTATATAAGTCTATCTGGGGCTAATTCATGTCAGAGCGTGTATTTCACATCTAAAGAGAGGCCAGAGATGAGAGAGCCTGATAACTCTTCTTTACACTAATTCCTGCCCACCTTCCATATTTAATCTTGAAAGTGAAACTGTAATGCCTCATGTCACAATCAACAATCAAACGTATGAAGAAAAGGTGTTACTGGCACAGGAATATTACAGTAAATATAAAATAAATTAGCATTTTTGCTCTCTAAATTTGATTGCAATCTAAAGCAAACATCCTCTCTACAATCAAATATCAATGATAATGTTTTTATTTGTGTTTATAATTTGACATAAAAATGTATTTAATAAATGAATGTAATAAAGCCCTGGTTGCTCTCACTTTTTTCAGGTTCGGTAGTTTGTGGGCTGGATCAAGGGGAGTTCTGGGTAATGGCACTGTGAGTGTCCCAGTCGTCTGAGACCCCTCACTAAATGACTTGTGAGGATAGTAATTGGAGAGGAGGGAGAGAGAGGTGCATAATGAGCAGTGGTATCACACAGAGAGCAGAATAGATGTCAATGTAAAGGCAGACACACAGGATGCACAGGCAGATTGCATTCATAGAAAATAGACATGGTGTCTTGCTAAGGAAATTAAAGAAAAAGCCATTTTAGAACAAAAACACTTGATCTGACTTTAAAAATGCATTTGACCCAAAATTGTTAATTGTCATAATTTACTTTCCCTCGTGTTGTTCTTGTTTGATGTACTTTCTTCTGTGGAACACAAAAGGACATTTTAGGCAGAATGTTCATGCTGCTCTTCAAAAGACATAAAACACAGCATTTCAATCTATTAATAATAATATAACATAACATAACATGAAATACAGATAATAATAGATAAAATAAACATAGTTTAATCTCTGTAACTTTAGTAATACAACTATAATTTTGGCAATTCATTGCAAAAAACATTGTGGTAGGCACAAACCATACATTCCACCCGAGTCACACTTTCTTATATGTGATTTGTTTATGGTTTTTGAGGTTGTGCATGCAACCTGACAAAGCTGGAATCTACCTAAAATGAATTAGCTTCAAGTGACATGTCATTCGAGCCAAATACCGTTTGATTTGGATGTACAGCTAAGCTTCACAGCTCATATTGCCCTGATCTGATTTATATGAAAAGCTTTATACATTACAAGACTGAGGAATTAAACAGTGGCCCTACATTAAAACGAAGTGAAGAGAGTGAAGTCAGTGCAAGTAGCAAGCTGAGAGTGGTGTAGGTGAAAAGAGACAAGGCAGATGGCAGAAAGCTGAATAAAATACCGCTGTCGGATCTAAGCCTATATTCATATGAGCTGCCTACCTTTGATTTTCAAGAGGATTACACCTTTTGCTCAAACACAGAGCGGAGACAGAAGGAGAATGAGGAGGTGCAGAATTAATTGAATGACTGCTTAAGGAGATCTTCATTCATACTTTATTCCTTATGTCTCATTAACACTAATCCTTATTAGTCTGTGAGTAAAGCAGGTCTGAATGGTCCTGCGGTGTATAGGCAGACATGTGCCCCTATTGTGATGGGGCGTAGGGGGGCGTAGGGGGTTAATCCAGATCTTAATGCTCGGGTTGAAGAAGAGAAGCCAGGTTACACCCATCCCCCTATTTCCCCCCACCGAGGTCAGGGAGGAAAAGGACACTGCAATGGTGGTTGGCATAGTAACAGGCATGTGTAGCTCCAAATGTCAGCGACACGCATATATTGCCATGAGGTGATGTTAAGGTAGTTGTAAATGCTATAGGGCATTTACTAAATAAAGGTATTTGTCACACTACAATTACTAAATGGTTTTGCAAATAGTAACACATTCAAACAGGTTTCCCAAACTCTCCCCCTGTCTGCCAAACAGGTAGCCCTGCCCCCATCTCTTGACATTGGTTGCCAACTTGAAGATGTTCAAGCGGAACTTGAAAGAGTGCAATGCAAGCTAAAAGCCATTGGCTTTTTTTTCTTTTCTTAAGGGACAACTTTTAAACCAATGACATTTAAAACAATCAGTGCAAAACTGACTTTTAAATCCAGACTTGACAAATACAATTCATTTATTTGAAATTTCCATCCATAAAAAAAAAAAAAAACACTAGTAAACTTAATCTAATGCATATTTGTCAGTCATACATACATACATGAAGCAGGTAAAAACTCAAGAATGGCATTGTTTATTGTTGGTCTGGGGGCTGACAGAGGGAACCACCATGGAGATGGAGGAAGGAGCCATACAAGAGACGATAGAGGGAGGAACCTGAGACTGATGGAGGAAGAGCCATGATGGAACTCTGGTGGAAATGCAAGGTGAAACCAGGAGGATGAACGAATGAGGTGGAGCCGTTGGAGGTGGGGACCCAGGGCAACACCGCTGTAATGCAGGGTCGAGGCGGAACCGCAGGCTCACGTGACCGTAGCGGAAACAGGGACAAAGGAATACCGAGGTTGAGTCGGAAGGAGCAAGGACAATGGTGGAGCCGGAAGGAGAGGAAGAGTCCAGGGGAGCCAAAGGGGTGGAGCGATGAAGCGTGACCGTAGAACCGGAAGTCCGTGGCGCAACCGGAGTGATTACTGACCGAGCCAGAGGGACGAGCCGGCGAAGCTTGAGGGATAACTGGCCACAGTGGAGCCAAGGTAGAGCCGATGGGTTGACAGGAGTCCAGGTTCGGAGGCTCGAGGCAAAGCCAGGGGATTGACACACCTATGCGGAGCTGGTGAACTGGAAGCCAAAGGCGGATCAGAGCTGCAAGGTGTAACCAATGAAGGAGGAGCCAAAGGGCTGAATGGGGCCAGCGGAGGCAGGGCTGAGAAACTGGATGCCGTTGGCAGAGGAGGAGGGAGTGGGAGGCTGTAGCTTCTTGGCGGGCATGGGTTCTGAGTATGCGGTTTGCTCTGGCATAAAGTCTGTGGGGGGCGTGGCTGAAGGCTGTCTGGGCTCTGGGTCTGCAAGGTCCACTGGAGGATTAGGGCTAGTCTTGGCTGGAATGGGTACAGGGAGTGTGGAGCAGGCATTGCCATTAGTTAGAGGAGGTAATCATCTCACCCACTTCAAAAGCAAGTCTTCAACGTTACCTCATTTCAATGAACCTGATGGCAAAGTTCAATAAAGTCTTCTACATAATCCTCCAGTGAACATCCTCCTTGATAAAGCGAAAATAGTTGGTCCTCTGGATGAAGTGGAACTGCGACTAGATCCATGTTTAAGGTCTGTTCAGTTATTAAACATTTGCATCATTTAATTTTAATTAAATAATCATATTCTCAAATGTATTCAACATGCTTAGAATCAGCACAAATCTGTTCATTGTTCATCATCACATACATTTATTCAGTAAAAGAAAATACATTTATTCAGTGAAAAAGTATAAACATGGTAAAATATGTTTAGCTGTGGAATAAAGAATATTCATCAAGTAAAAATATATGAGTTTGAAACAAATTGGATTAATTATAAATATACAAACCTGGTAAATCGTACCAGTATGTATGACTGACAAATATGCATCACTTAAGTTTAACAGTGCGGGTTAAAACTGTAATCCAAAATAATTTAAATTCACAAATATTCAATTTTGGCCTACATTTTTTTGGGTTAAAATGTAAGTGTATGATGCCACATGAATATGAAGGAATCAAAGAAGAATGTAAAAACAGTTAATGCACACAGCGAAAAATAAGTGTTCACGTTTAAATGAATTTAATATACTAACTAGTTAAAATTCCTATATTACATGACAATTAAACCTGTTTGCACACAAAGAAAAATCTGTAAAATACTGTAAATGATCTTCTTTGTTGATAAGAAATTCTACCATTGCCATTATATTTCTTTAAAGAACATCTTTTTGAATATATACAAGAAAAGTCTGTAAAAATAGGGCTCAATGTACTGTGTTAATATAAAGGATTTTTCTGTATGGATTTTTCACTGGTGTTTACCTGTTTTTTGAATTGCACATTGCATTTTTGCTGTGCTTAAATGTCTGTAAACTTATCGGATAATGTGCTGGCAGGAAATTACCTTTACCTTTTTTTTCTTCTCTGCTGATTTTTTTCTTACAATGTAGGACAAAATAAACATAAGACAATCAAATCTAGAGATCTCAATTATAACTATCCCACATTTGACTTTGAATGGAACACAGCATAAAACCACTTACAGAAAAAGAGCCACATGGCCTTTACCCACTTTTAGATGCCATCTGGGACCTGGGGTTGAACCCTTCAGGCTCCTCCAGAGTTCTTACCAGACAACCTCGTTAACGCAGGTCAGAAATTAGCACCTGCTGTTCTCTCGTTAGCGTTTGTGAGTGAGGTGTTAATGGAAGCCTAACCTGTTGAGAGATTCCAGCTGTGAGATATACCAGAGATGGATAAGGTGAGAACATTGTATTGGAAGAAGCAGTACTTTGTAGATTGTAAAAAGTCACTGGTTGTGAGCACTTCTTTCTTCTTTGTTTTTCTTCCGACAATGATCTAGATAACTAACTATGCACACTCAGTAACTATGTAAAGTTGGACAAAGCAAGGGTTTTTGAAACGTTCTAGGAGCCTCCCTATAGCACTGCACATTTTTTTTGTTTGAGCATTAGGACTCCTTTAGCTGCAATTTCCAAGTTCCTGAAGCCTATGTACCTTTCTCCATCGCCTTCCAGTTCCTTGTTGTCTCTATTGTCTCCTTTTCCTAGGTCCTGAAAATCTGATACATACCTGTTCCCTCACTGAGGTATGTGCTCCGTCCATCCACAATCTCCAATCCACCTGCAAGACAAAGACTGTCTGTAACATTTTACTGTTACTGTAAAATGTGTGTTTTTTGCAAGTAAAACTATTACTGTATAATTTACACTGAAAAGGACATTCCCAGAAGGCCCTTCATGAAACATCAAATACAATTATTTTATATAAATACTTTTTTTTTTAAATCTTATTATAAGAAACATTAGGGTGTTACATTTTATATACTTTTTTTTTTTCAAAATGATGGTGTATTTTTATATATGTCTCTGTGCACCATAGGCCTTTGATTTTTGTTTTATAGACAGGCCATAATAAAAATTAATCAATATTTAAACAGTTAATAGGTGTTCAGTCAAGACAACTCACAGAGTGTATAACCAGCATTTATTGGCATGGGTTATGGAATGTAATGATCAATTGGAATGATTTTGGTGGATCTGCTGAGCAAATGCAAGATTTTGTTCAGCATATATTTAAAATAAGATGCATAAAGGACTTGCCACTGCAAGAATATATAAGAAATCCTGTAGCAGATCTCTACAGGTGGCGCTGGGGAGGAGGAGGGGTAATAATTGCATAATTACACAGCAGGGGGATCGCAGGCTACAGGCGTTTTCCACCCCAGAATTATCCCAGTATAAAATAAAAATGTAAGCAATGCTTCCTCTACTACTTTTCAGCAGTGGCGCTTCAAGAGTACTGCAAAATAATGGCAAAAAAATGTCTTTCTATAAATTGTCCAAGTGGGTTGCTCGCGCATGCAACGTACCCATTGTAGGCAGCTTCATTATCAAATGAATCTTATGAACCTTCAAAAAAAGACAGGTGTACATATTGATTGTTTTCCCATTTGTTTGTGAATTGGAAAATTACCACTTCTCGGCTAACTCCGAGGTCCTCTGAGAAATCTAATCCTGTAGGATATGTCCGTATTGTTTGCTCTACTTTGATCATGGATATAGGCTTTTTTTTCCGCTGATCACTGAAACTAACAGCAGATTTAGGTTAAAATCTAATCTTAATGAACTAGATTGAAAAATGTATGCTGGCTTGTCTTAAAGGCACACTATGCAGTTTCCGTTTTTGTCAAACAGCGACCCCTAGAGTCACTGTGGAGCACTTGTATTTAACGTTGTTGTAAATAGTTTCTCGTTTTCTTTTCCTTGACTCTTTCGACTGTGGTTTCTTCTTCTTCGTCCACTCGGCCTTGATTCACATCTGAAATGCGTGCTACTGTCTTCCATAGAGGCTGCTTCATATGTTGTTGATGTATGTGATGTGCCGTAAAGCAAGTTATTGCTGGTTTTGCCAGCGGTGTTCCCCCCGCTTTGCTATCCTGATGATTCGCCTTACTGTTATATTAAGATACAAATCTTGCATAGTGTGCCTTTAAAGCCAACTTGGAGTATTGCTTAAAAATGTAAAATAGTTTGACGTTGTTAAGTATAAAATAGTTTGACGTCGATGTTCAGGGTGTTTGCTAAACTGTTTATAATACATGGTGGCTGTTCTGGGTGACCTTCCATTACATCCAGGCATTTCCACCTCTGTTAATAATAGAACTGATCCAGTTTCAGTGCTTTGATATTTTGGTTGGCTATTTCTAATGTCAGCAAATTCAAAAGATTTTGCAGCTCTTAAACTTGCGATTTATATCATCCAAGTAGCCTATGTAATATTAATGAAACAGTGTCACAGTGTCTGGTTTGTGTTCCCTGGGTGTCCACTAGAGGTCCTCTTCCCGCACGGTGTCCTACACTCTGTTACTACATTTCCCATGATCCTGTCTGTCACTGAGTGTTCATTGTGTTCAGGTGTTTCTCGTCACCTCGTTTAGCACTTGTGTATATATACCCTGTCAGTTTCAGTGTTTGTCACGGAGTCCTTGTTTAATGTCCTCACACTTCTGTTCCTGTTTGCTGCCTGTTCTTGTTCGTGTTTTATGTTCTTGGATTGATTTATTGGATTTTGACCATTTGCCTGAACTGATTGTGAGTACGGATTACCCCAATAAATTAACTGCACTTGGATCTCTCTCTTTTGTGTGTGATTCGTGACAGAAGGACTCCGTCACCTAAGAGATCCAGCATGATGGGGTTCCGTATCCTCCCTCCTACCACTGAGAAAGAGCGGATGGGGCGTGTCCAAAATTTGTTGAGCTTTCGTCAGCAGGGCCTGCCGGTGGGTTGCATAGCTCAGTCATTTTGGACGCTCTCGAGAGGAATGGGATACAATGAGGCAGCATTAAAAGAAATTAATACCTGTCTTGATGACCCATTGCCGGGGTGGGAAATGAAGGGTCTGGAAGTCTTGGACTTTTGGGGTTTTACCAGATACCTTGAGCATCGGAGTCAGTGGGATACTCCAGTCCCGCCTCCAGTGGTCCCAGTTCCGGTGGTCCCGAAACGGAGGAGGAGAAGGAAGACTCCCTCCGTGACTGTCCCGGTGGTCCCAGTTCCGGTGGTCCCGAGTCCGGTGGTCCCGGTTCCGGTGGTCCCGGGTTCGGTGGTCTCGAGTCCGGTGGTCCGGAGGAGGAGGAGGAAGACTTCCTGCCTCCCCAATGGCCCGGAGGCCGTCCCCTCCGAGCAGCCCACTGTCATCCCTGAGATCGTCTCAGAGCCGCCCACCATCAGTCCTGCCACGGCCAAGAAAGTTGTCTTCCTTTTTTATGCAGTGGCGGTACTGCAGGCGTGGAGGAAGCACAGGACGTCTGCCGAACCAGAGACTGTTCCTGAGCCTATGTCTTCGGACAAGATGGCCGCCGCCGCCGAGCCTGTTCACGTCACGCCTGCCGAGCCTGTGTCTTCGGACAAGATGGCCGCCGCCGAGCCTGTTCACGTCACGCCTGCCGAGCCTGTGTCTTCGGACAAGATGGCCGCCGCCGAGCCTGTTCACGTCACTCCTGCCGAGCCTGTGTCTTCGGACAAGATGGCCGCCGCCGAGCCTGTTCACGTCACGCCTGCCGAGCCTGTGTCTTCGGACAAGATGGCCACTGCCGAGCCTTTTCACGTCACGCCTGCCGAGCAGGTGTCCCCTGACAAGATGGCCGCCGTCGAGCCTGTGTCTGAGCCTGAGCCGGTGGTGTCTGTTCCTGAGCCTGAGCCGGTGGTGTCTGTTCCTGAGCCTGAGCCGGTGGTGTCTGTTTCTGAGCCTCAGCCGGTGGTGTCTGTTCCTGAGCCTGAGCCTGTGGTGTCTGTTCCTGAGCCTGAGCCGGTGGTGTCTGTTCCTGAGCCGGTGGTGTCTGTTCCTGAGCCTGAGCCGGTGGTGTCTGTTCCTGAGCCGGTGGTTCCTGTTCCTGAGCCGGTGGTGTCAGTTCCAGTGCCTGAGTCGGTGGTGCCAGTTCCAGTGCCTGAGTCGGTGGTGCCAGTTCCATTGCCAGTTCCGGTGGTGCCAGTTCCAGTGCCCGAGCCGGTGGTGCCAGTTCCAGTGCCCGAGCCGGTGGTGCCAGTTCCAGTGCCCGAGCCGGTGGTGCCAGTTCCAGTGCCCGAGCCGGTGGTGCCAGTTCCAGTGCCCGAGCCGGTGGTGCCAGTTCCAGTGCCCGAGTCGGTGGTGCCAGTTCCAGTGCCCGAGTCGGTGGTGCCAGTTCCAGTGCCCGAGTCGGTGGTGCCAGTTCCAGTGCCCGAGTCGGTGGTGCCAGTTCCAGTGCCCGAGTCGGTGGTGCCAGTTCCAGTGCCCGAGTCGGTGGTGCCAGTTCCAGTGCCCGAGTCGGTGGTGCCAGTTCCAGTGCCCGAGTCGGTGGTGCCAGTTCCGGTGGTGCCAGTTCCAGTGCCTGAGCCGGTGGTGCCAGTTCCAGTGCCTGAGCCGGTGGTGCCCGTTCCAGTGCCTGAGCCGGTGGTGCCAGTTCCAGAGCCGTTGGTGTCTGTTCCAGTTCCTGCACCGTGGCCGCCCCAGGGGTCTTCACCGCCGTGGCCGCCCAAGGGAGAGTCTCCGCCCTGGCCGCCCGAGGGAGAGTCTCCGCCCTGGCCGCCCGAGGGAGAGTCTCCGCCCTGGCCGCCCGAGGGAGAGTCTCCGCCCTGGCCGCCCGAGGGAGAGTCTCCGCCCTGGCCGCCCGAGGGAGAGTCTCCGCCCTGGCCGCCCGAGGGAGAGTCTCCGCCCTGGCCGCCCGAGGGAGAGTCTCCGCCCTGGCCGCCCGAGGGAGAGTCTCCGCCCTGGCCGCCCGAGGGAGAGTCTCCGCCCTGGCCGCCCGAGGGAGAGTCTCCGCCCTGGCCGCCCGAGGGAGAGTCTCCGCCCTGGCCGCCCGAGGGAAAGTCTCCGCCCTGGCCGCCCAAGGGAAAGTCTCCACC
Organism: Scardinius erythrophthalmus; assembly: GCF_964197995.2. Lineage (NCBI taxonomy): Eukaryota > Metazoa > Chordata > Actinopteri > Cypriniformes > Leuciscidae > Scardinius > Scardinius erythrophthalmus. Next base: position 44,229,417 of record NC_138225.1, on the reverse strand, counting down.
CTGGCCGCCAGATGAACTGTCGTCTCCGCCCTGGCTGCCAGATGGACTGTCTGCTTCACCCTGGCTGCCGGCTAAGCTGTTCCCCCCTATTCCTGTTCCCCTCCATGGACCTGGCCCCCCATCCCGCCCCCTGATCCTCCACCATTTCACCTCCTGCCTGGACTCTTGTTTTGTTTGTCTTGGAGCGTCTGGTAGCCGCTCCGTAGAGGGGGGGTTATGTCACAGTGTCTGGTTTGTGTTCCCTGGGTGTCCACTAGAGGTCCTCTTCCCGCACGGTGTCCTACACTCTGTTACTACATTTCCCATGATCCTGTCTGTCACTGAGTGTTCATTGTGTTCAGGTGTTTCTCGTCACCTCGTTTAGCACTTGTGTATATATACCCTGTCAGTTTCAGTGTTTGTCACGGAGTCCTTGTTTAATGTCCTCACACTTCTGTTCCTGTTTGCTGCCTGTTCTTGTTCGTGTTTTATGTTCTTGGATTGATTTATTGGATTTTGACCATTTGCCTGAACTGATTGTGAGTACGGATTACCCCAATAAATTAACTGCACTTGGATCTCTCTCTTTTGTGTGTGATTCGTGACAAACAGTTTGTCTTCTCTATGTAAAAATATTGCCAGGAATATACAGGATTGAAAAGTATTATTTTACAATAAATGAATTAATGTGGTCAGAAATGTTCTATGAAATCAGTGCATGCAGGGTCATTTCTTATAAATAACTTATACATTTCTGTGAAACAACAGTAAAATGATCCTAACATCACAGTAATTTACTCCTCTTGTTTTACTGTGAATACACATTATAAAAGTTGTCTTGCCAGTATAAGAAATTATATTCTTTAGCACTGTGCTTGTTTTGAAGCCACCATAATGGTGATTTAGTGTTCCATTTGCTTGGGATCTTAGACCATGCAACCCAATAAATAATTTCCTAGATCCGCCCCTGGTTACGTGGGTTAGGAAGTACGTCTGGTTGGCTAAAACATGGCAATGTAGCATTTTGTTTTACAAATGTGGGACTAACAGAAAAAAATCTTACTGTGATTTACATAATCAACTCTGCAAACAACTCCTAAAACGGTTTTATTATAATATAGGCTAATGTAGAAGCTTAAACCAGTAAAAAGAAAACAAATAATTTACTATATACACAAGGTTTTATTAATTACATCAGCTTTTGTGAGTCATTGAATGTTTGCTGGACATCAAAACACCATCTTTCTGAACATTTCCTTCATTTAGACTATCACTGCCTCAGTAAAATCACCCCCTGCCAGAGTTTAAACATACACAGCAGCACACACACTGCACCATATCAAAATGTAATTAAATTATGAAGTGATACGCATCAGAGCGGTCACGCTTATTTGTTTCTCCATTATTAGAGAGGGAGTGCTTCATGCGGTGAATATGAAGTAGGGTGTGTGTACGACTCTTCTCTTTGCTGTGCGCCAGGGGCCGTCTACTCCAGCGAGACATGCTCATGCTGGGAAAACACATCTTCTGCTGGGAGCTCTGCTCTCAAATAGTTTTACCCTCTATGACGCTACATTATCTGTTGTGCTAATTGAATTGTGGGGAATCTCAGTGAGGATATTAGTCTGCATATGTGACAACAGCAGTAGGAATAATTATTGCTAACAAGGCCGGTCGAATTGGTACCTTGATATATATACTGACCAGAAACCTCCAAAAAGCCATGGAGAGTAAAGAAGTTCAAAACTCTGAAATCACATTGAAAGTCTGAGAGTAAATAAGAGACAAGTTAGAAAAGCTCTGCTTAGAAAGTGCTTCAAATATGCTCATACAACTCTCAGTAAATACAAGGGGTTTAAACTTGAGAATTTATGATTATTTTAATATTATTAGGTGTATAAACATATGCACATTTTGGATTATGAGCATGTGACTGACTTGATGAGAAGTAAACATTGGTTTGTCAGACAACAGAACTTATTTTTCTTTAGTCAATTACTTACCACTGGATTAATAGGTTTGATCATGAAATTTAAAGGTGCCTTGTGTAATGTCCACCAAAAAATCAATTCATACTCCACATTCCATACCAGATGGGGGCAGTATACCTCCAGAAAGTGAGTTGGTCTACTCTAGAGTAACAACCGAGAAACGGCATAGTCTCTATGCTCCGCCCCTACCTTCACAACGACCCTAGAGCCATAGCCGAAGCCGAGCCAACTCCTAATAGAGGACGTTTTGACTCCAGAGGAACGTTGGTTGATGTCAAGTGATTTTGAAATATGACATCTTCAAGCTACTCCCCTTCACCTTTACCAGTGAATATGTTCATATTTGTGAGACACACGCAATTGACACTTTTCACACGCTCTCACGCCACACATCAATTTTCTCACGCACAGAAAAATCGCGAAGCAAAGAGGACACGGAGACCGACAGACTAGACAGAGCAGGTTAGTTATGATATAAAAAAATCTCAGCTCTCAGATTCTGTTAATTTTATTACGCAATTCAAACAATAAATACCGTTTTGGCGCTTGTAAATGTTACACGACAGATCCCTAGCGCACGTTGAACCGATCATCTCTACTAGCTAATAGTAAAAAAACACGAACACTGTTGAAAGATACAGTAGGCTACAACTTACCAAAATGTATTCCTCGTACATAATATCGACCAATCAGTGTTTTTTGTCAGCGTGAAGAGGTCAATAACACAGTTGGAGAACAATTGTCAGATTTACCTCAGGAAAGCCATTTAATAAACATAATATAGGTCACTTAGTATAGGTCACGTAGTTTGCGATTCCGAGCGCGGTTTTTTCCCTGCAGCGGGTGGTTGTGGTGGTGGGAAGGGTCTCTTGCCAAGGGCTTCAGCCATTCTTCCGCTCTCTTCCCTGAACTGAAATGTAGTAGTGGGCTGTACTTTCCACACGATTGACATCAGGTTCAAGTACGCCCACAAGCCGTGCGAGTTATTCGTGTATTGCAGTTTGGCTGGTGGTTATGTTGCCCGCATACCGCCTCCCATGGCCGAAACTGGTATTATGACACCTGTCGGGCTGTGGCTAGTAATTTAGCATGCTAATTCAGGTTGATATCTCTGCAGCACTATAACTTGTCATTTTTTTAATGACATCATCGCCCTTATTTCTTCTCATTCTTTTGATGCGTGTAGCTAATTTTTTGGATATTTTTACCTCAATTCTTACACATGGCACCTTTAATAGACTTCCATCCAAGTGTTATGGTTACGCAAGGAAGAGAATCTAATCTAATCTCTAGGACAACCACAGAAACACAACAACACCTGAAAAAAAAAGACAAATGAAACACAGGGGCAAAAATACACTGGATAACAAGAGGCTAAAAAGGAACAGGTGTGGGTAATGAGTTGACACAGGGTAATTAAGGAAACAAAGGCGAACAGGAACTAACCACAAGAAGTGAACAAAGGGGAAACTAAAAAATACAGAAGCATTGTGTCTATAGTGAATTTTTACTAGTTTTGAGACTTTGGACCTAATGATAAACATATGAGCCTGACTGCATTTCTAGATTAAAACTGAGTTTGAACAATTTAGCTTTTTTGTTTTGTCCTTTTCCAACAAAGTGGACTGACCCTGTACTAGAATAACATTGGCTATTTTTCCAGAATGTTCCCATGTCGTATTTATAGCACACAGGGCAAATATCACCAATCCTTTTGACAGAAATTACTGTTTTGTTGGCATCTCCTTTGTTCGCAAGCTGAATCTCTGTGGGTTTTGCTGTGTAGAAAAAATTGGTATATTACATTTTATGCGTTTTGCTTTTTCAAACTGAGGAGTGAGGACACATTATGGTGTATGGGACTCACAGCGAGCACCACTGAAGTGAGGGTAATTCAGAAAACGCTCAGTGTTTAACAGCTTTAATGACCTACAATGGGTTATGTCTGTACTGTTTAGAATGTGTCTGAATCAATATGAGGTATAATTGGCCATGATGGGACTTTATGACATGTTAGTGGTGGGACATGACAGTGTAAACACTCATTTGTCAAAAGGAGGCTTTCTGAACACAGTCACATGATGATGAAGGTACAGGTAAAGAGGAAGCGTGAAGAAATACAGCAATCTACTGTAATCACCTCTCCATTTGCTAAAGCTCTTTATTCTGTTTTGTATTTCGGCAGTGGCCAATTTGAGGCTGTTTGCTTACATATTAGCGTGCTTATGTGCTGTTTGTTTGGTGGTGTTTACAAAATCATTGTGTTTTAGTCCAGCAGGTCATTTTGAGATTGCACTCTTATATTACAACAAATATCTGGACAGATCAGATTTTAGCGTCTAAAAATTAAGATGTAAATACCTAAACATTCACCTAAAACTCTTTGTTTTGATGTATTCCATCTGACATGTAAAGCTGTGGTGAATGTGTATGTGAAGTGGATGTATAGTATATCAACATTACTCTCGTCAGCCCCTGAAATCAATTCAGTCTAATTAACAGAAAGAGCTCTCCAGTATAGACACTTCTCATTGACATGATGATGCCACTCAACCTGATACAAAGTTACCACAATTATGGCAATTACATGTGGATGATTGCACTCAAACTCAGCAGAGCTCTGAGAGACTCTCAGCTCGATTATCACTCTATTCCTACGAGCTCTCTGATGGAGGGCTGTGCTGATGACACATTAGTGGCCCTCACAGGCCCTTTGACACTGTCCAAAATTACTCAGGAAATACAAAACACAAACATATTGCACTTTATTATACTAATATTCAATGTTCACATGGTGATTTATTTTCAGAATTTCTGTCAAAGTCCTCACAAAAGATCTTTGTTATGAATTTCAAAACCTAGTAAGTTAGCCTAGTGTCTACTAAAATGAACCTTCATAATTGACTAATTAGGGCTTTTCACACTTGAAATAGTTAACTCTGGGTCATTCTAAACCACGAGCAAATGGAATCCTGGGTTATCAATGAAATGGTCTCTTAATTCCAGTTGACGCGTTTTCCATCACCAATTGACATTTTTCTCCTCAAACGCTTGTGTAACTAAAACATGTGAATATGAGGCACGTGATTGGTAGCCGTAACATTCTAACACCATGTTGTTTCACAATAGACAAAATTAAGTTAGCACCGCACTGAGGGATTAACCTTGCAAAACCTGTTCCCTAACCCTGTTCCAGAACAGGGCTTCATAACCCCAGGTAAAAAGCGGTGCTTACTCTCGCTTCTGAATTACAAGTGTGAAACATTCCTCCGGGGTTAAAAGCGTGGTTTAGAATGATGTCATACATCACTATTTTCTGAGTCAAAATGCTCTATCTGATCCCAAAAACAACATCTGGTGCTATAGGCTACACTCACAGTGTGCTGTAATATACTGAAATCCTCATGATCATGATCCTAATGTTTGTCTCCATACCAAAATATAAGATGGCCAAACTTTTTTTTTATTTTTTTTTTACGAAATAAATTTAAATAAAATATTTTTATCGGAGATGCCATGACCTTGGAGACTATAGTGTACAATGTGAGTTATTAAAAGCTAAGCATAAATGTGTGATAAGAAAAAAATAGTGCTCATAAATGGCTGTTGAGATATTCTCAATTGAAACGAGTAAAGGCGTGGACCTGGAAACTGTATTCCTTACCTCACAACTTAACAAGCAGATAACGTTTTTCATTGGCATGTTGCTAAGCTAATAATGTGAAACTCAACTCTAATGGATTCCAACAGCATTTGTCGCTATGTTGTAACTCTATATGCTTAAAATAAAATAAAAACACACACATATTAAATAAAATAGTCCAACTATTTTTATTGACATTTTTTAATACTGAATGAAATGTAGCTTAAGTACTGCAGCCTAAATACATAAACATTTCTCTCAGCTCACCATCCAGGTTTTGGCACAGAGATAGCTTGCTATAAGAGACCCTACATAAAGATTTCAGACTGAACGTGAGAAAAATAGCGTTTATCACTTTTTTGCAATTGCATTTTGCAATGCAATATTTGGTTGGCAAGGATATTGTATATAACGACCTAAAAAAAGGCCCTTGGTGATCTGGCTTTCTGACAACATCAGTGTGTATTAGTTAAGAGGCTGGTTCAGGTTAATGGAGCATTGAGACAATAGGTTGGGCTATAAAGGGAGAGGGGATTTATGGTTAATGGGTCATAGCTGCCAAATGTTGGCAAGTCTTCTTTAGCTACAGATTTGAGTCATCCTCTCAAGTTGGCATCCTTTAGCCACTCACCCAGAATTCTATTATGTATTGAATACCTAATCACCATAGAGAATAAGCCTTACTAACACTGTTATACACAAAACGTTGATGGCAATTACAATGTTGTAATTGTAATTTCACATTGAAAGTATGTGAATGACAGTGAATGTTATGAGAAGGTGAGTTATACTATTTAGCCACATTTTGTATATACACTGTAAGAAAAAAAGTAAAGAACAGAGAAGGTACTGGGAATGTTCTGCCAGGACATTATGCATTAAATTCACAGACGTTTCTTTTAACCATTAAACACAACAGAATGCAACGAATAATCAAAATTGCTGGTAATACTTGTGAAAAATCGATATGGATAATTCCTTCATATTAACAGTACATTGGGCAAATTGCTATTTTTACGGAATTTTCTTACAAAGCACATTATTTAAATAGAATTATTGTATTGTATAAAAAAAGAACTTGGATGTATGAAATACACCATGGAACCATGGATGATGGAGACCAGAAGACACCATGGAGATGACCGGAAGCGATGGCAATGAAGAAGGTGCAGCCTGCCGCTTAGCCGAAGAGCCAATGTAGCGAAGAGACACCGAAGACCTTGGCGGCCGCCACAGGGACGTAGCGATGACCCCCCCCGAGATGAAAGCGAGGGTCCAGAGGGCAGAGGCGCAGTCTGAGGGAGGGTGGAGCTAGCCGGAGCCGTAGGGTTAGAGGGCCAGAGAGCAGCGGATGGCCCGCAGGTCCGTGGCAAAGGTGGTGCGATGTCCGACCCAGGTGGAGCCGACGGTCCAAGGGAGCCCGGTGTGGCCGAATGCCCGATGGTCCTTGCCGGAGTCAAGGGAGGAAGTCAGTCAAGTCAAGTCAAGTCATCCTCATTTACATAGCGCTTTTAACAAAGTAGATTGTTTCAAAGCAGCTTTACAGAGACAAACGTATAATTTAGGGTAACAGAGATTGTTTTGGCTTTATAGCGGTTCTTTAATAAAGTTATTTTCCAGCTAAAGTTAGTTTTGATTGATTCGCTTCCGTCGCAACGATCATTTGTTATTAAATTAAGGGCCGCTAAGACGACACCATTCTCTCTACACAGACTTTAAACGCGAACCTGTGATAAACGCTGATGGCGTTCACATGCGCATTAAGAATTGGTTCTATAGTTATGTGCGTTTGAATATATGTGCGCAGGTTTGGAATTCCCTACAGACCAAGCCTAAACAAAGTACTGGTCTTTCCTTATAAATTTGGTACAGACTTTTATTTTATTTTGTCACTTTGGGGTAGGTACGCGAAATGAATTTTCCGGCAACGCTTTATCTGTAGAGTGGTAAAGGGATCCTCCAGACTAGTTGGCACTTCAGCACTGCGTTGACATCGGGTCCAGGCGAAGGTCCTTCATCAGATCTGGATACGGCCTGGATCCGGCAGGCTGCAGGAAAACCTCGGGATAAACAAAGACACTAAAATTAGTGTAGATGCCATTCTTCTTATGATGTAACGAGTACATCAGGATTTATGGGAAGTGTTCCCGGTTCCAGCTGACCTAATCTATGCAGCCTAACATTGAATTATAGAAGTCTATAATGTATTATGTGAATGCTAGGTCAAAAAGATGTGTCTTTAATCTAGCTTTGAACTGACAGAGTGTGTCTGCTTCCCGGACAATGTTAGGAAGACTGTTCCAAAGTTTTGGTGCTAAATAGGAAAAGGATCTACCGCCAGCAGTCGATTTTGATATTCTAGGTATTATCAACTGGCCGGAATTTTGAGATCGCAATAGACGTGAAGGACTATAATGCATTAAGAGCTCGCTCAAGTACTGCGGAGCTAAACCATTCAGTGCTTTGTAAGTAATCAGCAATATTTTAAAATTTATGCGATGTTTAATAGGGAGCCAATGCAGTGTTGACAGAACCAGGCTAATATGGTCATACTTCCTGGTTCTGGTAAGAACTCGAGCTGCTGCATTTTGAACTAGCTGTAATTTGTTTATTAAGCGTGCAGGGCAACCACCCAGTAGAGCATTACAATAATCTAGCCTTGAGGTCATGAACGCATGAACTAATTGTTCTGCATTTGTCACTGAGAGCATATGGCGTAATTTAGATATATTTTTAAGATGAAAGAATGCGGTTTTACAGATACTAGACACGTGACTTTCAAATGAAAGATTGGTATCAAAGAGCACACCCAGGTTCCTAACTGACGACGAAGACTTAACAGAGCAGCCATCAAGTGTTAGACAGTATTCTAGATTATTACGTGAGGAAGTTTTTTGTCCAATAATTAGAATCTCTTTTTTTTCAGAATTTAGTAGTAGGAAATTACGAGTCATCCAATTTTTTATATCAGCTATGCATTCCTTTAATTTTGTGAATTGGTAAGTTTCGTTAGGTTTTGAAGAAATATAGAGCTGCGTATCGTCGGCATAACAGTGAAAGCTAATTCCATGTTTCCTAATGATATCTCCTAAGGGTAGCATGTACAGAGTGAACAGCAATGGTCCTAGTACTGAGCCTTGTTGTACGCCATACTGAACTTGTGATCGATAAGACATCTCTTCATTTACTGCTACAAACTGATAACGGTCAGATAAGTATGATTTAAACCATGCTAGTGCAATTCCACTAATGCCAACAATAATTTTCGAGTCTATTTAAAAGAATGTTATGGTCGATAGTGTCAAATGCAGCACTTAGATCGAGTAACACTAATAGCGAGATACAACCACGATCGGATGATAGGAGCAAATAATTTGTGACTCTAACGAGAGCTGTCTCGGTACTATGGTACGGTCTAAATCCTGACTGAAAATCTTCGCAGATATCATTTCTTTCTAAAAAGGAACATAGTTGTGAGGATACTGCCTTTTCTAGTATCTTTGACAGAAAAGGTTGATTCAAGATCAGCCTGTAATTGACTAATTTGTTGACTAAGCGGTTTAATCATAGCCAGCTTAAAAGTTTTCGGGAACATATCCTAGTGACAAAGACGAATTAATGATATTAAGAAGAGGATCTATGATCTCTGGGAGCATCTCTTAAGGTAGCTTAGTCGGTGTAGGGTCTAACATATATGTTCTCGATTTAGATGATTTAACGAGTTTAGTAAATTTTTCCTCTCCTATAGCAACGAATGAATCAAATTTTTCTTCAAGGACACTACAATGCACTGCCTGATGCGATACTGTAGTAGACCTTGTCTGCATAGTTATAATTTTCTCCCTGATATTATCAATCTTGTTAGTAAAGAAGTTCATAAAGTCATTACTGCTGTTTGTCACGATCCACACGTAGGAAATAGAGAGAAGATCCAAGTGCAGTATGTATATTTATTAAGGGAAATCTGTTACTCAAATCCAGTCCAGGCAGGGGTCAAAACCAAAGTAGCAATCCAACATAAACAGGCACAAGACAAACGGGCAAGAACAGAACTCGGAAGTGGCGTGATAAATACAAAGACTCCGTGACACATACTAAAACAGACAGGGTTATATACACAGGGAAATGACAATGCTAATGGGGAATTGGCTGAGTGCAATGATTAGTGACAAGGGACAGCTGAGTGCAATGAAGAACAAGGATCGTGGGGAATGTAGTTCAGAATGTGACAGACACCGTGGGGAAGGAGGACATCTAGTGGTGACCCAGGGAACACAAACCAGACACTGTGCTTCTTGGAAACATCTGAAGATTTATTTTTTGTTAGTTTAGCCACTATTTCAAATAAATACCTAGGGTTTTGTTTATTTTCTTCTAATAGGTTTGAAAAATATGCAGATATATCAGCTTTTAAGGCCTTTCTGTACGCAATCGAACTGTCTTTCCATGAAATGCGAAATACCTCTAGTTTTGTTTTCTTCCAGTTGTGCTCCATTTTTCTGGCTGCTCTCTTAAGGGCCTGAGTGTGCTCGTTGTACCACGGCGTTGGACTATTTTCTTTAATCTTCTTTAAGCGCAAAGGAGCAACTGTGTCTAAAGTGCTGGAAAAGAGAGAGTTAAGAGTTTCTGTCGCAATATATAGTTCTTCAAAGCTATCCAGGATGCTGAGATGATGAAACTGATCAGGAAGATTATTGATAAAGCAATCTTTAGTGGCAGAAGTGATAGGTCTAACATATTTGTAACACGGAATCGGCTTTGCAGCCTTGGCTAAATGAAGTTTACACGAGACTAAATAATGATCTGAGATGTCATCGCTCTGCTGCAGAATTTCAACGGCATCAACATTGATTCCATGTGATAATATTAGCTCTAGAATATGATTACGACAATGAGTAGTTCCTGACACGTGTTGTCTAACTCCAATTGAGTTCAGAATATCTTTAAATGCCAATCCCAATGCATCTTTTTCGTTATCCACATGTATATTAAAATCACCAACAATTAGGACTTTATCTGCAGCCAGTACTAACTCTGATAGAAACTCAGCAAATTCTTTGATAAAGTCGGTATGGTGCCCTGGTGGCCTGTATACAGTAGCCAGCACAAATGTTAAACGTGATTTATTATTTACACTAGGTAATGTTACATTAAGCAACAACACTTCAAAAGAATTATATTCAAAACAAGACTTCTCAGTAATTCTGAAGATATTACTATAAATTACAGCAACACCTCCCTCTTTGCCTTTCAGACGAGGTTCATGTTTATAACAGTAATCTTGCGGGGTTGACTCATTTAAAGTAATATAATTATCTGGTTTTAGCCAGGTTTCTGTCAAACACAGCACATCTAGATTATAGTCTGTAATCATATCATTAACAATAAGTGCTTTTGAAGTAAGGGATCGAATATTCAGCAACCTGAGCTTTATCATTTGTTTGTCCATATTATATCTGTTTTTTATTTATTGAACATCAATTACATTTTTTTTTTAAATTAAAGGAAGGAGTGCAGGTGCAGGAGCCCAGGCAATGGGTCGAGGTGGACCGGAGCATTCTGGGGCCGGAGGCAGAGCCACGGACTCCCCATGCCCAGGAGGAGGTGGCTCACTGCTGGCACAGTAGTGGGTCAGATGATGATGATTCAAGTTCAGGCAGGATTAGAGGCAGGGGATCCAACTCTCCAAATACAAAACAACAGTCCATAAAATCCAGCCAGAACTCACTCTCAGTGGTGGGAGGGTGGGCATGGCTCGCTTCCATCCCCTCGTACTCCATGAGGGCTCCACAGGGCGATAGATTAGGCAGCCGCCTCGCACCCCTGATCAGTCTTGGCTAGCTCAGGCTCCGGATTGTCCTGCTCGATTGCTTCCCGAGGCGCGGGCTCAAACATCGTGGCGGAGACATTGAAAATGCAAAAACACGCTATGAAGCGCTGTCAAGAGCATGCCAAAACAACAGGTGGCGATATAATCCTAACCGTAAAGCCATGTTGGCCACAGTGTTGCCAACTTAGCCATTTTGTTGCTAGATTTAGCAACTTTTCAGACTACCCTAGCAACTTTTTATTCAAAAAGCACCTAGCAACAAATTTAGCAATTTTTTAAATTTATTTGGCAACTTTTAGCAACTTTTGAAAAGTGATTATAATCCAAACAACACACGTACAAGCTAGCTAAATAGACAGAGCGGTTCATTCATAATTCCTGTGGAAATGTGGAAATCGCTGTGAAAACCAGAAAACAAAAGACAACGAGCACAGGGGCGGGGCTGGTCTATATAGCCAGGCAGAGAGGCTGCGGGCGGCAGCAGCAGCAGTAGCACGCATTTCACATTTTTGGCAAAATAATTTAAACATAAAATTAAATGTAATTGTAAAGTGTTTAACTGTACAATATCAATGTTGTATTTAAAAATGAAAAAATCTGATCATGAAAAAGTGTTGTTTTTACAAATACTGTATGCATATAGGCCTATGTATACATGTGCATATATATATATATATATATATATATATATATATATATATATATATATATATATATATATATATATGTAGGCCTATATTTTTTTATTATTATTATTATTTTTTTATTTTTTTTACAAACAAATCTAAATGAGCATTTCAAATAATATACGTATGACATAATGGCGTAGTGTTGCGTTGCGATTACATAATGACGTCATAGCGCAATGACGTCACAACGTCATTTAGCAACTTTTAGCAACAAATTGATCTGCCTTTAGCAACTTCCCCAGAAAATTAGTTGGCAACACTGGTTGGCCAATCGGAAGCCTGGAAAAATGTTATTACCGGTTCCGGTTCCGGCGGAACACAAGCCAAGCCAAAATCTCCGGTTTCACCGTCTACACGACAACAGTGCAACCAGAGTTTCTAAAAATCTCAAACCTGGCAGGAGTATTCAAAATAGTTTGGTTTCAGTTACCAGATACTGTGTTTGCGTGTGAACGAACGGCCAAACCGCATAGAAAAAGCTGCAGTTTTGAAAATACCCATGTTCGTGTGGACAGGGCCTGAATGTCGAAATCAAGTCTGTGACCATGACAAGGCTGGGAGAAATGGTGCAAATGAAACAAAGTCCAAACTGAATGAAACTGTGACAACAATGTATATAAACGTCTGTATATATGTATATAACCGGCTGTTGTCAGACTCTGGATTATCAAAAATTTTGATTATTACAATTATTGTCAAAAGGAAAGTTTGGAAATGTAAACAGATATTTCCTACTGACACACTACAGCAAAAGATATAAATAACTGGATTAAAAAAATTGTTTTGGGTTAAAATACTATACAGTAAATACACTACCGTTCAAAAGTTTAGGATCAGCAAGATTTTAAAAGAAGTCTCTTTTGCTTACCAAGGCTATATTTATTTGATCAAAAATTCAGTAAAAGCAGTAATATTTTTTAAAAGCTATTACATTTTAAAATATTATTTTCTCTTTGAATATACTGTATTTTAAAATGTAATTTATACCTGTGATCAAAGCTGAATTTTTAGCTTCATTACTCCAGTCTTCAGTGTCACATGATCCTTCAGAAATGATTTGTGGCTAAAGAAATATTTCTTATTATTAACAATGTTGAAAACAGTTGTGTACATTTTTTTCAGGATTCTTTGATGAATAGAAAGTTCAAAAGAACAGCATTTATCTGAAATAGAAAGCTTTTGCAACATTATACAGTCATTATTATTATTTTTATTATTTTTTGTGGAAATAATACTTTTATACAGCATGGATGTATTAAATTGATCAAAAGTGACAGTACAGACATTTATGCACAACTTTTTGTAGCATATTAAGAAAAGTGTCTTGAGCACCAAATCAGCTTTTTAGATCAGCATCTTAAAACAGTGGCTCATCCAGTCAGATTTTAGATAACTCTTTTACAACTAAGTTTTTTAACTATTTTATGATACTTTGCTAAGAGATGGTAGCTGAGAAAGTGCCCTTATTATAAGGTATAACAATAGAATAAAATTAAATTAAAATAATTAATTAATAAAAAAACACATCAGCATCCCATATTTCTAAAATGTAACCACTGAAATTAGAGCTAGGGTTGCATGGTATGTCTTTGAGAAAACATTGCATGTCATTAACAGGCCAAGCACTAAAATAAAAACCCTTACAGAAATATAAGTGTCCAAATGAACTAAAACACCACAGCAGATTAAAGTCTATTGGCAACCTTCCACCCCACAGCTTGACCTCTCACACTGTTACTCATCTCACACAGTCTTGACTCGCAGTAGTGACTGTGGTGACACAGGCGGCCAATGTGGCCTGTAATTGGGTGAATGGAGAGGCCAGCTTCTCCTCTATTAGCCCTCGGCACCTCTGTGCTCTATCACAGGCATGCCATTGGCAGGAGGCAGAGTAATTGGACCTTTCTAGTCTCTCTCCAGTCACCAGTTCATGTTTAAAGTGATAGAATTATTAAGACACAAAGAGAGAACACAGAGGTATATCTTGACCATGTTAAATGTAAAATGCAATTGCTGATTACAAAACAATATACAGATTTTTTCCTTTCAAAAAATAGTCAATCTGAGTGGTGTTTGACCATTAACTCACTGCTAACTTTCACTGTAAAAAAAAAAAAAATGCCTGAAAATATTCTGACAGTAACATACTGTTTTCCATTAAAACAGTAATGTGCTGAAGAAAACAATGCATTCCTTTGCAATAATTTTGACGGTAAGCAACTGCTGTTAATTTACAGCCAATTTTCAACACTAATCTACTGTATTACATTTTTTTACAGTAGTTTGCAATGCATCGTGGGTGCATTTATTAAGCAATAGCACAATGGGGCTAAACGAGCCGGAACTGAACAAGTCGGAATAACACTTGAGAGAGCTTATAAGTGAGTGATTATAAATGCATTAAACAGAGAGGGTAAAAAAGGCTTTATCGACTAAAAGAAGCTATTTATTTTAGTCGATAAAGTTTTAAATATGGATATTTTTCTTACACGAACGCATCGCTTCACTTCAGAAGGCCTTTATTAATCCCCAGGAGCCGTTTGGGACACTTTTATCATGGATGGATGCACTTTGATGGACTTCAAGAAATATCCGGCCATTCACTGCCATTATAAAGCTTGGAAGAGCCAGGACATTTTTTAATATAACTCTGATTGTATTCGTCTGAAAGAAGAATGTCATATACACCTAGGATGAATCGAGGTTGAGTAAATCATGGGGTAATTTTCATTTTTGGGTGAACTATCCCTTTAAAGGGACAATATGTAGCTTTTTAGGTATTTTATTATCTAAAATCAATATTTTTATTCATAAATATGCCCTCAATGGTGTACAAATACCTATGCCAATGATCAGACTAATCCTCGTAAACCAAGAATTTATTATCTTTATATACATGGGACGGGTAGGTCCACGGAGGCTTCCATGTAGTTCCGCCATCTTGAAAAACTATAATAGCAGAGAGGGACAAAAAGTACTAGGCCAACGCGTTTCCACAACGCGTTTCGTTCAGAACCAGCGTCACGTGACTGAAGCCAGCAGAAGCGGAGGCGCAGAGCAGTGAGAGGCGCTTGTCACTGCCGCGGCAAGTTTAAAATCCTGCACTGCACGGTTATTTATACACCGTTCATTCATACATACATATGAGTCACAGGATAAGGAGTCCTCGTCGTCGAAAAAGTCCAAAAAAGACCGTAAAAGGAAACGTGACCGGAGATTACAAAACCAAGGGTTAATGTCGGGATAACTAATGCAGGAGAAAGCTTTCAAAAGAGACCCTGAACTTGCCTGCTTTCTTCTCGACAGGTAAGTCAATGTTACGGTCTTAATTACAAGCTTATTTTTCATTGCTTTGTTGTGAACTTTATTATATAGACAGTAGAACATTTATAGTTATATCTATTTATCTATTCTATTCATAGTAAGTTAAACAGGCTCTTTGATAAATAGCAGCTATTGAGTAAAGGAACGTTAGAGAAGGCACGGATGATGATGATATCTAACAATGCACGTACTTCAAAAATATAACGAATAAAGGCGGCATTACTACTAACTACCATAGTTAATGTTTTTCACAGTCAGTAATTTATACTGTACTGTAACATTTTTTTTTTTCGTTGATTCAAGTTTCAGTTTGTTTTAAATAACAAACCTGTTCATCCGAAGGAAAACTCGAAGTGCTATTATAAGACATCCTGTCATAGCTTTTTGGTACATAATGGCAACCGTAGATGCAACGCGCATTTGGAAAAGTGAGGCGCTGGAGAGTATTATTCGTTTGAATGCAAAATACAGTTTCACCACTAGATGGGAGAAATTCCTACTTATTGTCCCTTTAAGCAAACTCCACTAATTAATTCAAAATATTAGAAATAAAACCTGGCATTAGTTTACTATCGGGAATTTGTCATTTTGTGTTGCCCCACATCCAGTGTAGACAGCATCACTGATTATAATGGGTTTCATTGTCTTGCTTCTATTGTAATGTATCACGTCGCTCGACTCGCGCCACTCACATCAGTGAAGACGCAGTATTACACTTTATACTCATCAAGCCCAAACTGTTAGACTGTTATGTGACCAATGAGTCTATATCATTACAGCCCGTTCTCATCCTAGGGCGTCATATATTGACGCTTTTGACATTTCGTCTACATCACGCACATGGCACCCTTTAGCGTCAATATGAGACGCAGATAGAAATGGGCCAGAAGGCGCCTCCTAGCAGTCTAACCCTAACCCTACACCAGACCTAAACCTACCCATAACCGAACAAAGCTCTATGCGTCTCATATTGACGCTAAAGGGTGCCATGTGCATTCGATGTAGACGAAATGTCAAAAGCGTCAGTATATGATGCCCAAGGATGAGAATGCGTTGATCATTACCAAGTCATGTGCTGTTATATTCCCCACTATTTCCCTCCCATGCATCAACATTTAGTAAGGTTAAAACATACTTCATTATGCATGCTATGAACCTGAGATCAGGTGTTTCTGTAATTATTTGGTATCTGTGCTGGTAGAGGGCTTGAGTGAAATCAATAACTGGTGACACCTGTCTCCAGCACAGCTGAGAAAGGATCTATCATAGTAGAAGCGTGATTTATGCCATTAGAAGACAGATCAGGAGGAAGGCCACAGAGACAGATGAGGGCTGATGGAGAGATGCAGATAACGATAGATGCGTATCCTTCCTTGCCAGAAAGTGTCAGGGAACAAGATCGTTGTGTTTTTTACTTGTGTTTTCCTTTTCCCATCAGCAATGCAAGGTCTGTAACCACCAGTACCTTTTAAACACAAGCAATTTATGTGAATGTACATGCATTACATGCATTACTAGTAAGTAAGAACTGCTAGCAATAAAATGAGTCAAGACACAGTGATGAAGTTTAGAGGTAGGACTGGGATTAGTTGATCAAAATATCTTTTTAATTCTATATTGTTACTAAAAGTGTCATTTCCCTTCACATTTCTGTCCATTACATTTTATATTCTCTATCAAATTGTTGTTTAGATTTGGGGTAAGGTGAAGTGATCTAAAATGTATCTATAAAATGATAAAACGGCATTTATACCAATATCTTTAGGATACAAAAGATTTGTAATGATTCTTTAGCTGGAAATACATAGCCTACAACTATTTACGTTTAAATGTGTCTTCGAAATCATGACAACCGTACGGACAAAGAGAAGAGCTGGGGAGAAATCGCCTTGGTTTTGAACATACAGGGTGAGTGTAGAAAGCTGCTAGCAAATGTAAAAAAAATACCTGTTGAGACATCGATGATGATCTGCTACGTAGGCTACATGTTTACATCCGCTTCCCAATGAGAACACACGAGGTGCTCCTCCTGGTATGATAATCTTAAATCTTGTAGTGTGTGATGTGCATGTTTGAGATTTGAGAGAAACCAGCATACAGATTTCATAATCGGTTAGGATTTAAAAACTTCTGGTGTCTGAGCATGTCTTTAATACATTCCAACTCATCATTTTAGTATTAGGTTATGTAAGGGGTCCAACATGTCCTATAAATTAGATAACATATTTACTATTGTTTTGTGAGAAAGAGGCCATTTACTTTGTTCACAGGTAGAAAAATGAGGTTTGCAAGGATCCATACTGAGAATATCATATAGAAACTGGCGAGCTGTGTGGAAGAACATGATGTACATGCAAATCATTTACGGCACAGTCTGTCTCCTCCTGGCTCTGTGCCATAGCAACCACAATCTCATTTCAAATGTGTCATTCTGCATTATCATCATACACACACATGCAGGCATTCACACACACAAGTTTACAGTTCAGTGTTATTTGTCATCTTTTGTCTGACACTCTGACCAGAAGCCAAACTCAATGACAGAGCATGTCTGATGTCTTGCTTGGTTTTCAATTAAATTTAAGTAGCACCAATTGTTTAATAAAACAAGAAATAAATTTTGTAAAGTCAATAAAGAACACATTATAATGTGCATTTGTATAAAAGGTTTCCCCACATACAAGAAAAAAAAAGATATAATTGCACTAACGATACACAAATACTAATCCAATTTAATTACATCTAATTATATTTAAACATTTATAGAGGACTAGACCTATAGGCATTAATCCAGGCAGTATTTATTTATATGTCTTTCAGTAATTTGGCACGTTGAATAATTATAGAACCCAGTTTCCCTCTAGGCACATTATAGAGAAAATGAGGATGAAAGGGGGGGGGGGGGGGGGGGGGGGGGGAAGAAAATTGATGAATGCCAATGACTTGTATTTTGTTACAAATGGATTGGAGTGATAGCATACAAACACAGCATGTCATTTGACTATTTAATGTGAAGTCTTCAATATACAATTATGCAGTATCTCTTGCATTATAGAATATAAAATTTAAAAAAAAGCAGACAAAGCAAATATTATTAAACAAAACTGATCAATTAATAAAATAATATAACTCTTTAGCTATACTTGACGGAACTCAATTGAACAATACTTTCAGTTGACCTATTCAAATTTTCCATCTGCAAATAGTTATAATATTTTAGAATAACTTTAAAATGTGCTAATTTTTTTAAGTGAAGCTCAAATGCAATACTCATCCATTAGGCTCCACATTTAGCCAAATCCTTGCACACCAGCTCAGTCAATTTGGCCTGAACTTTTAATGAACAAATTAGCTAATAACTCACCATCTGTAATGAACTAAAACACTGTCATACAGAATTTATGAGGAATATTCATTTGTGCAATGGAGTTGCCTCATTTAGTACATAGAGGGTGGGTGAACATGAGCGACAAAATGCGATAGATAGATAGATAGATAGATAGATAGATAGATAGATAGATAGATAGATAGATAGATAGATAGATAGATAGATAGATAGATAGATAGATAGATAGATAGATAGATAGATAGATAGATAGATAGATAGATGTAACTGTGTGTGCTAGAAGAACTACGAAATCCCCTCAGCCTCGACCTCCAGCTATCAGCGCTGGCAGGCATTTTTTACGCTTGGCTGTTCCATTACTTTGCTCCTTTCTGTGGCATATTAAACAGATTAATAGAACTGCACTCTGGGGAGGGGAAATGCCAGTCAATCTAACCTGCCGACACAAAGGCGAGAAAAGCAGATACGCCCGCGACTCATCCTGAGAGCTGATAAAAGAAAGACAAATGTCACATGAGAGGAAAGTGGAACTCTGTGAATGTTGACTTTTGGCTTCAATTTTGTAAACAGAGGAAGAATCTGAATAATTTGCTCACTGAGCAAGTACCAGTGAGAAGTGGAGACTATTAAGGGTTCCTGCTAGCACACTCTAAAAATGCTGTGTTGTTTCAAACCATGCTTGCGTCAAATATGGACAAACCCAACCATTGGTTTAAAAATGCAATTTGTGCAAAGTGTCTCACTATTGCTCATACTTATCTTAGATATTTGATCAAACCACAAACCACTTTGGTGTGTAACTAATCAAACACCATTTGGTAGACACTTTCATTTAAATAATCATATTTTCAAAAATATGAACATGGTAAAAATATAACTGTGGAACAAACAATATTCAATTAGTTAAAATGTATGAGATTTAAAAAAATGTATTTATTGGTGAAAATCCTGATTATGTGTATTTGAAACACATTCCATTTTTTTAGAACAAATTTAGAAATCTTACCTGCTTCTTGCCCATTCAATTTATGTATAACTGACAAATATGCATCATATTTAGCTTATTAGTTTGTTTGCGCAGTCCAAATGAATGGACATTTTACATGCAATTTATATGCAAAAATCCCATAGACGTCCATTAAGCCATATCTAGGAGACAGATTTGGGGTTGGGCTTTTTGACTTATGCCAGTAAACAACTACCCAGTAACCACCCTTAAAGATAGGAAAAGAACATTCAAGGAACGTTATAGCAACCAAGCAGAGCAATGCCCTATTTTGTTTTTACATGGGTAAGCAACACTCAAATTTTCAGGGGTCTAAATCATTGTTTCCCAACCAGGGGTACGTGAACATGCTCACACACACAAAAAAATATTTTACTTTGGTAACTTTTTTTCAGTTAACGTTTACTTTATTTACGGATTATTATCTGAAGTAATGAAAATGTTCTTTTATGGTTTTAATTTAGGTCTGAGGAACACTCAAAAGTAGACGTTGGAATGACATTAAGGGCGCAGAGTTCTCCTCCAATCATGTCTTATCAATAACCAAATAAATATAGATAATTTTACATTACTCAAACCGAATCAAAACGAAGAGAGGATGCTTTAGCCATTCTGCTTGGTTTGAGAGGGTACATAAGACAAACAAGGTTGGGATTCAGTGGTCTAAATGATCTATTGTGATCACTAATACAAATCAACAGATCTGTCCAACTAACTATTGGAAGGGATTAACAAATTGGCTGCTTGATGAGACACATCAGCATATAGCAGTTTCTGTCACAAAGACCTTTAGATCATTCTTCCCTGTAAAAACAATAGAGTGCTTCATTACATTCAATCTAATATCTCCCTCTCCCCTGCAGCTATGGGTAAAATGAAAGAGAGGTCTAACTGTCTATAGTATTAGCTGCTTAATCGTCCTGTCCTGCTCCCCGCAGGCGTGCCAATCGTGCACATTTTAGTTTAATTGTAAACCATCTTGGTCCATAACCTGCAGTCAGCACCTCGCTGTGAAGCGTGAAGGGAAATGGAGGTGTGAGATATCTATTCAGTGAACTTTACGTAAATGCTGCTAGATGTTACTGGTCTAGCACCAGCCTCCGTGTGTCAAGCCCTCATCTTTAATTCTCACAGCAATAAAAATCAATGCCGATGTCTACTATAGTCAACGCAGAGGTATACCTACTAATATACTATATATGCAGTGCCACCTGCTGAACTAACTTAAGTACTGCTTATTAGTTGGAATACATCAGCTATGCGCTCATGGGCTAATATTTATTCCATTTCTGCAGTGTATATATATTCAGAAATGACCTTCATTTCCACTGTGAAAAATGAACCATGACAAATGAACGTCTTTTTCTTGACTAATCTTATGATCAGACCAAGGGGTCATTGTTTTTTTGGTTAGCATGCCCATTATCTACAAGTTAGCCTACTACTGCTTATTGTTGTATAATCCATACTATTTCAATTTTTATTTTTGCAACGAGGCAGTAAACAGTACAGAATGCATTAAATTACTGCCTAACATTACCAGGATTTCCACTACCATTAAAAAATTTGAGGTCGTAATGTTTTTAAAATGTTTTTGAAAAAAGTCACTTTACTTTTCCTCACCAAGGCTGCATTTATTTGATCCAAAATACTATTTAAAATAACTGGTTTATGTTTGAATATATTTTAAAATGTAATTTATCCCTGTGAAGCAAAGCTGAATTGTTAGCAGCTATTACTCCAGTGTCACATGATCCTTCAGAGATCATTCTAATATGCTGATTGGTGCTCAAGTAAAATAATAAAATCATTATTATTATTAATGTTAAAAACAGTTTCTTAAAGGGTTAGTTCACCCAAAAATTTAAATTATGTCATTACTCACCCTCATGTCGTTCCAAACCTGTAAGACTTTCGTTCATCTTCGGAACACATGAAGATCTTTTTGATGAAATCTGAGCTTTTGCTGCTACGCAACTACCACTTTGAGGCTTCAAAAAGTTCATAAAGAGATTGTAAAACTAATCCATATGAATTGAGAGGTCCAAAGGTAGTCCGAATTATCTGAAGAGACTCGATCACTTTACTTGATGAACAGATTGAATTTAGGCTTTTATTCACATATAAACATTGATCAGCGAACATAAACAGAAGCTCAACCGAACCTGCTTGATGCATGAGAATAAACCTCATTGGCTCTTGTGGAAGCTCAAACGTGCTGCGTAACACAAGAATGAACCTCATTGGTTCTCGCACGTCAAGCGAACATGTTTGAGCTTCTATGTGAATAAAAGCCCAAATTCAATCTGTTCATCATATAAAGCAACCGAGTTTCTTAAGAAAATTCGGACTAAACCGTTCAATTCACATGGATTATTTTATGATCTCTCTGTGAACTTTTTGAAGCGTCAAAGTGGTAGTTGCATTGCTGTCAATGGAGGGACATAAAGCTCTCTGATTTCATCTGTGTTCTGAAAATGAACGAAAGTCTTACGTGTTTGGAACGTCGTGAAGGTGAGTAATTAATGACAGAATTAAAATTTCTGGGTGAATGAACCCTTTAAAAAAATGTCAGGATTATTTGATTAATAGAAAGTTCAAAAGAAATAGAAACATTTGACATTAAATGTCTTTCCCGTCCCTTTTGGTCAATTTAATGCATGCTTGATAAATTAAACTATTAATTTCATAAAAAATGTAGTGTCCCAAAACTTTTGAATAGTAGAGTATATACAGCACTACCCCTACATTTTGACGCCAAATTGTTAAAATGCATTGCAAGCTCTTTAAATATACAAATATTTGTAACATTTGCTGCTTTATTGTCACATAGGTGCACTAGCCTCAACAAGCATCCTACAAAGCTCAGAGATATATTTGAAGAGTAAAACGTAGTAGTTGTATATTTCTGTAGCTCCAGTCAAACAGAGCATGTAGCAACTCAGCAACACCAAGGTCAAAAGTTTAATTCACAGGGAATGCATGAACAGATAACTTGTATACCTTGAATCTGCAAGTCACTTTGTATGAAAGCAACTGCAAAATCCATCAATGAAAATGTACAGCATGTGTCAACCGGGTATATAAACTGCAAATAGTTAACTACATATTCAGCTTTCATGGGAATTTTCAAAGAATGATCAATAAACATAACCATCTACAGCATATTTATTTAAAATGAAATTAACTTGGATTTCCATCCATTTTCATGTGGTAAATGTTTACAGTGATAAAGCACTTATCTAATTAACATGTTTCAGGAACAAGATGAATAATTAAACATTACACCTCTGTTTTTAGAAGCACAATTTCCCAGATGATTGGAGACCCTGTAAAGTGCAGGTCTTGTATCAAAAAAGGTGGTCATAGTCAGTAACTTGACCAAAATGCATCTACACCCTCTCTTTATCTGATCAATGGGCCTCTCCAGACTCTCAGACTGTTAATTGATGAAGTAATCCAGTCATTAATCACTGTAGGGGGCTAATGAGAGACATCTGAGTAAATCATGCTGATGCCTTGTCCTTGTTGCCATCATCATCATCATCATCAGCTTCCTGTGCGTGTGGACAGAAGAGAGTGCAGCAGGATGCCTGGAAGAAGGAAAACACGGAAATATGAAGATAAAATCATGTCAAAGAATTGCATGCGCAGGGTAAGATTTGTGAAAGTGTACATACGATTGCAAGCGTAAATTTAATTTGCATGCGCAAGAGAAGATTTGTAAAGGTGTAAATCGCCTTTCAAGTGTAAGAAAAAAATATTTGCAGAATTTTACTGTTATTCGTAAGTGCAATTCATGTATTGTGAAACTGCAGCTTCATGCTAACGCAAAATAAATAGGATCTCTATTCTTCTGACTTCCATTTTTCCGCACTTACAATTTTGGCACGGTTTTTGCGCACAAATACGGCCAAAAGCATTGCAGGCCTGTGAACAACAATTTGCGAGCGAAAACAACTGAGTCATGAACTGCAAAGCAGATTAATTGCGTAATTTATTGTGTTTGTGTAAAAAAATTAACTGTTGCAAATGTCTAAATGACTTCTTGTGTGCATGGGGCAAAAAAGTTCCCGAAATAACCCGATCTGTACAGTTGCGTCTTTCTTTTAGCTGCGCTTAAACACGCCAATCGCCAGAACACATCTTATTCTTCATTTGGCTCCAATAATAAACCTTTACAGGTGATGCTATTCATTTTTAATTTTTGATAATTTTTTATTTAATTAAATTCATTTATATATATTTACAAAAAATCCTCCTGAGCTGTGGTTCTAAGGAACACATACCTGTGGCTACAGACACATTGAGTGATTCTACTCCAGGGTGCAGGTGTCTGCGTGGAGGGATGGTGAGCAGGATATCACACAGCTGACGCAGGTCTGGAGACAGACCGTCACCCTCTCCACCTGACAGCACAAGCAGAGACAAGTCAAGTCAAGTCAAGTCAACTTTATTTATATAGCGCTTTTCACAATACAGATTATATCAAAGCAGCTTCACAGTATTAAATAAAATAGTACATCAGTGTATGTTTCTGGTGTAAAACATCCACGTTTGGTAATGCAGATCAATAGCACTGTTGAATCGATTAATCAAATTAAGTATCCCCAACTGAGCAAGCCAAAGGCAACAGTGGCAAGGAACCGAAAAACTCCATTAGGTGACCTAATGGAGAAAAAAAAAAACCTTGGGAGAACCCAGGCTCAGTCGGGGGCCAGTTCTCCTCTGGCGTTTATGAAGTAGAGACCGGATTTAACTGTAAGATTAAAATATTATATGAATGCCTGGCTGAAGAGATGCGTCTTTAATCTAGTTTTAAACTGGGAGAGCGAATCTGAGCAACGAACAGTATCAGGAAGGCTATTCCAGAGTTTTGGTGCTAAATGTGAAAATGCTCTCCCTCCTTTGGTGGATCTGGATATCCTAGGTATGACCAGAAGCCTCGAATTTAGTGATCTTAAAGAGCGCGATGGATTATAGGGCGATAGAAGATCCGTTAAATAAACTGGAGCTAAGCCGTTTAGGGCTTTATAAGTCAGTAGCAATACCTTGTAATTAATACGGAACTTTATAGGTAACCAATGTAGTGATGATAAAATTGGTGTTATATGGTCAAACTTTCTTGATCTAGTAAGAACTCTAGCGGCGGCATTTTGGACTAACTGTAGCTTGTTTATTGAGGATGCAGGACAACCAGCTAATAAAGCATTACAGTAATCTAGTCTCGAGGTCATGAATGCATGAACTAGCTTTTCTGCATCAGAAACAGATAGCATGTTACGTAATTTAGCAATATTTCTAAGGTGAAAAAAGGCTGTTTTTGTAACATATGAAATATGATTTTCAAAAGACAAGTTACAATCTAATATAACACCCAGGTCTTTTACTGTAGAGGATAAAGTAACAGGACACCCTACTATGTTAAAGTTGTATTGAAGGAGGTTTTGTGGGCGGTTTTTTGAACCGATAAGTATTACCTCTGTCTTATCTGGATTTAATAAAAGAAAATTGTGCGTCATCCAATCTTTTATATCTTTAACACACTCTGTCAATTTGGATAATTTAGCGTTTTCATCCGGCCGTGATGAAATATATAGTTGAGTGTCATCAGCATAACAATGGAAACTAATTCCATGTTTCCTTATAATATTTCCAAGTGGCAGCATATATATTGAGAATAATAGAGGGCCTAACACAGATCCTTGCGGCACTCCATAGTTTACTGGAGTTATGATCGATTTTTCTCCGTTTAAATAGACAAAATGGTAGCGGTCAGATAGGTATGATCTGAACCAGCTTAATGCTTGTCCTTGAACACCGGTATAGTTTTGTAGCCGATCTAAGAGTATTGTGTGATCTATAGTATCGAACGCAGCACTAAGATCAAGTAAAACTAGTATTGAGATACAGCCTTGGTCAGAAGCTAAGAGTAAATCATTTGTGATTTTAACGAGCGCAGTTTCAGTGCTATGATGCGGCCTGAACCCATACTGAAACTTTTCATAGGTGTCATTTTCTTGCAAGAAAGAGCCCAGTTGGGCAGACACAACTTTTTCTAATATTTTGGACATAAAAGGAAGATTTGAAATGGGTCTATAATTTGCTAGGTTATTTGGGTCTAATTGTGGTTTCTTAATTAGTGGTTTTATAACTGCCAATTTAAATGTTCTTGGAACATGACCTAAAGATAAAGACGAGTTAATAATATTGAGGAGAGGCTCTTCCACTATAGGTAACACTTCTTTCAATAGTTTAGTTGGTATGGGATCTAATAAACATGTTGTTGTTTTAGAGGAAATGATAAATTTATTTAACTCTTTTTGTTCTATAGTTGTAAAGCACTGTAATTGTTCTTGCGGGGTGATAATCGAGGCTGAATTATAAGGCGCGATTGAAGATTGAACGTTTACAATTGTGGATCTGATGTTTTCTATTTTCTCAGTGAAAAAATTCATGAAATCATTACTACTAAACTGTAACGGAATATTTTGTTCAGGTGACGCTTGTTTATTTGTTAGTCTAGCCACGGTGTTAAATAAGAACCTAGGATTGTTTTGGTTATTTTCTATTAGTTTGCGGAGATGCTCAGCCCTGGCCGCTTTTAGGGCCTTTTTATAGCGTGACGTACTGTCTTTCCAAGCGATTCTAAAAACCTCTAAATTAGTTTGTTTCCATTTACGCTCTAAATTACGGGTTTCTCTCTTTAGAACACGAGTAGTATTGTTGTACCATGGTGCTTTAATTTTCTCTCTGACCTTTTTTAGTCTCATAGGTGCAACAATATCCCATTTTCCAGAGAGAACGGTGCTCATAGTGCTGGTTAGTTCGTCTAGTTCATCTGTTTGTTTAGGTTCAGGCAGCAGCTGAGACAGATCCGATAAACAATTTGAAAAATGATCTATGGTGGATGGAAGGACTAGTGTTTAAACAACACATAGAGAACAAAACAATTATCTGTCCGAATAAGTTCGAAAACACATACCCATTAACAGCAGTGTGGGTCTAGACATCTTGAAATCTGAACATGGCATAACAGGGGATTCCGGATTGCCTTCCTCTAATCCAACAGTGCCAACTACTTGCCAACCATGTTCTAATTTCACCTATAATGTGAAACAAAATTGGTTATAATGTTATAAAGATACAGTATGTTTCTCAAAAGGACTTGACAGACACAGTCTAAACCTCAACGGTTTTCTTTAACTGCCCTCTACAGATGGAAAGACTGTCAGATAATTCTCAAATGTTCCACTCCATTTGTAAACTAAACCAAGGTTTACAAAGGTTTTGATGCCATGTATGATGAACACCTTGCAAATGACCTCCTTCCTAAAATATAAAGTCATGTTTTAATACAAGTTATACATTTTAATGCATAAAAATGACTGCATTACATTAATTGACTGTAATACTGTCACTGTTTGAAGATTTGCTTTTATTTGTAACTATGAAACAGTCCCACCATGATTTCACTTTCTGGTTTTTGGGGACTTTCAGGACTTCTTTCCAGTTTTTGTCCCCCAAAAAGACAGAATTTGCATTTCTCAAAAATTGTGTTGATATTTGCAACATTTTTGTGTTGATTTGCAGGGGGAAAAAACACCAACAATCATTATCTACTTATAGAGTTAGCATTAGTGAAAGGAGCAGTTACCTGTAAACCTGAAAAATTACTGAAATAAACTGTAAACAGGTTGAAAAAAACAAAAGACAAGTGTAGATGGCAAATTAATGATTTGGAGAGATCACTTGGAAATATTAGCCTAAATATTACCAAAAAGAACTTTCCTTTCCTTTTAAAACACCATTTCTTATATAACCTGATGGGTGTCAAAAGTCCCAGTGCTCCATGTGGCTGATCCATCCCTGCTCATTTTACAGAAGAATTCACTGCACTTGAACATGTATTGATCAATTTGTTTGAGCTCAGAATTATATATTTTGATTAGCTAGTATTGCTTTTCCCCCTTGGGGATAATTATTATAAGCTGTCACAAATAATGTGGCGGTTAGTAGAATTTGCTGTTTATTTTCACGATTGCACAATCCTGGAGGGACTGATCACAAACTTTGGTTGTCACAAGAAAGAATACACAATTATTCTCATGATTTCCGACGAGTATTAAGAAAGCAAAACATTTTTTTTTTACTTTATTCCTCCAAACAAAACATCTTTGCGGCCCCCTATAGGAATCCCTGGATCCCAGTTTGTAAAACCTTGGACTAAACCACAATTGTATTATTTGACTGCCCTCTACAGGCCACACATGTAAACACAGTGAGGTGAAGTGGATGGATCAACTTCCAGACCTTTATCATATCTTTCAAGTTTCTGTAGCCAAACACCTCCATGATCTCCATCACACCAGCGCTGGCTTTACTCACTGTGGGCGTCAGAGGACAGCTAACAAAAAAGAGAGCAAGTAATCAGAAGCAAAGTACAGAGTTCGTTCAAAGATTAAGTTAAAAGCATATTTTGATCATAACTAGGCTGTTATGTTGTTTTAGATCCTACAGTCCATATTATGACGTAATAAACACAAAAAAGCCTTTTTTCACTCCACCTGTTTTGAATGCTGCAGACAATCCGATCCACTCCCAGGAAGTACGCAGACCGCAAAATGGCTCCAAGATTCATCGGATCCTGCACCCCATCCAAAACCAGCCATAATGCCCTGTGATTCCTCGCCTCATGAGATGTTATTGGTCTTTCCACGTTGAGAAACTCAAGAGAACTTGCCTGCAGACACAATCCCTGGTGCACCTTTCCACCAGACATCTTGTCAAGTGTTTGCTTGCTGACTCTCTGTATCTGCACACCACGACTGACAGCCTCCTGACAGACCTTCAAAATCACATCTCTCTGCGGGCCCTCGCTGTTCTTCACAAAGAGACGACTCAGCCTCCTTCTACCCTGAGTGAGGGCCAGCAAACAAGGGCCCACCCCGAACACAATCTCAAACTGTTCTTCATTTGACTCGGAGTCTTTTTGGATATGCCTCAAAATCTTTCTGGTTTCTGACTCACTGAAATCATCAAACCTCAGTTTCTGAAGATCTGATGACAATTTTCTCTCTGTTTTTGAAGACGGAGCTGCATGAGATTCTCTCCTCTGTGTTTTTGTTGATTTGAGAAAATCATCTCTGGTAGCAGCATATTTACGCTCTCTAGACACAAATGTCTTTTTGAGTTTATTAGAGGTAAATCTCTCATCTGACTTTGAATCACTATCTCTTGGAAAGAAAAGTGCTCTTGTGCAAGTATAGGCTGCATGTTGTGTTAAAGATGCTGGTGTAATATATAATTCATTCAGTCCAGCCAAACATCTATTCCTAGTTCGGTTTGAGACTCTGAAGACTTGGATACTTGTTTTCCATACCTGCATATTTGCCTTTAATAACTTGGTAAGGTATGCTTTAATAAAACTGCTTTAACCAGCTTAAGGTAGTTTGCTGGTTTCAAACAGTCTGGCTTTATGTTTTTTATTTCTCCACTGGTCAGTCTGGTAGACCAGCTGACTGACTTGCAAAACCAGCTGAACACCAGTCTAGCTAAGAGCAGCAAACCTGGTTTAAGAAGTTAGATGCAGCTGCTAACCAAAAAGCTAACTTGCCCTTCAGGATCAAAGTATCAGCAACGTTATTTAAACATTAAATGAATCAGAAATGTCTATATTATTAGCATGCGATATATAAAAAGAACCGACCTCAAGCATATCTAAACAACTATGTTCGTTGTTCAACATCAAATACAACCATGTGGAACAGCTTCCAGTTCATTAGCAGTTGTCATGTGGATGTGAAGCGTGGAGTGTTTTTACAACCGCTTCTGCTCCCAGATCAGCTGTGGCTACTGGTCCCTTTGCTGTGTAATGCTTCAGAAAGCAGCTCAGGCTGATTTGAGAACAGCGTATTTATATCCGTACCAAGCATGCGCACAATTGACTTCCGGCTTCTTCCGTTTGGTGTTACCATGCAACGAGACCCGAGTGTACTTCCTACCCGAGTATTATTATTAAAAACGTATCAACTTTAGTAACCGATGCAGATGGTACAATAAATCTAAAGATTTTTTTTTCTTTTCTGAGGCTGAGTGTCAGATATGGCCGACGGCTGGTGCACGGACACCGGAGAATCGGTTTACCGTTCCCGGGATGCAGTTAAAAACTTACGCATACGGTAAGTCACGTCGCTTGAGTGTACTGTACTGTACTGTACCCGACATTTATAACAAAAGTATACTCAGTATTAAATACATGATAATGTCTTTTGGACATGGGAGTACCGTGCTATTCCTGGAATTGCCATGCAGTACCATGTAAAACCATGGTAAATTAATTTCAGTTCCATTATATATCGAAGTAACGTTACCACGGTTTTGCCATCTCTACTGCACCATAACAAATAAGAGATTTATACAAATAAAAATAAAAAAAGAGATGGGGGAAAATGATTATAAAAAGATTACTAAATAGATTACTTACATTATACATGGTAGGCTACTCCAAGTCACTAAAAAGTACTATTGTATTATGCCTAAAAACATGGTATTACCATGGTTCTTTTTGTTACTTTTTAGAGTGCGTATACAGCGTGTGACCTCGACAGCTGCTCTGTCTCAACACCTTCATCAGCAAATGATTTCTCAGCAGGAAAGAGGAGTTATAGAGCTAGACACCTTCAGCTCTCATACACAATCAGCCTCCAGTATGTGAAAGACATGGATATAAACCTGTTAAAAAGTAGTCACAACTATTTACCTGGTATATTGTGGATAATATTTTTATAATATTGTTTATAATATTTTCTCTCTCTCATTCTAACACAGCCACTGATGAGGAGGAACTGGTGGTTGGTTGGCAAGAGAAGTTCTTCAGCCAGGTAGGAGACTAGTGAGGGCAAAGATGTGTGCTAGATAGTCGGCAGGTTACCTGTTTTCATGGTGTATCTGATGAGTTCTGCTTGCTATTCATGTGCAGTATGAAGTGGACCTTTACCAAACAGAGTCAAACTGTCAAACACCACTGGAGCGCCAGTATCACACAGAAATCACGGCAATTGAAAGATCCAAAAGAAGGCAAAACCAGCGCATTTTCACCTACACAGACTTTGATCGCTTTTCCAAATGGGAAGAGGTTGGTTGACTACTGTTTGCTTTTTTTAAACTAAAAAAAAAACATACCCAGGTCATAATCCACCACGAAAAAAAAAAACAATGTTGGTAGCGTTTTATTTTATAGTCCTGTTCCCCATGTACATATTATGTACTTATTATAGTAATTACAATAACTAGGTACTAACCATGAACCTACCTCTAAACCTAACCTTAACACATGTATTTACCTTATATTACCCAGTACTTTAAGTACACTTATGTAAAATAAAGTGCCCTTTATTTCTCACTTACAGTGTCCCTGTTACAAATCTTTATGAATTTTTGTCCATACAATGGAAGTCAATGGAAATCTAAACTATTACCAGTTACCAACATTCTTTTAAAAAAATGTCTTCTTTTGTGTTACACAGAAGAAAGAAAGAATTTTGGGGTGAACTATTTGAGGATGTTTTTCATTGTGCATTGCATTGTCATGACAATATGAGAAATTAAGAATTGACATAAAAATAATGTCACAATACAAAATATCTTAATGTTTCTAAATTAGGCTTTATTTTCCTAAAAGTCACCATGAAAGCAGAATTGTTGAATTGTAATTGTTTATGGAATATTCCATCATTAATGATTTATCCATGCAGATGATTTATTTTATTTTTTTAATGAATGTGCCCTCGTAGTCCTTAAAATAAGTTCCCCTTCCTCTTGCAATGACACAAGGTCACTCACATGACATCACAGCAATAGCAAACCACAGCAATCCAAGTAATTCCCGATGGACAAAATCATGTCCCGCCCTACATTCCACTTGGTTAAACGTCACGATAGGGAAGAAAAGGCTATCGCGACTTCCGTTTCATGCTTGCTTGCTTCAAGCTAAATCTAATTTCTTACTAATAAATAAATATTTGCGGTGAAAAAATTACCCAGACATGATTTCGACAGGTTTGGTGAGATTCACCAGTAGATATATAGACACATACTGTATGTTTTATAGCTTTCTGAAGTTGTGATTTTATTGGCAGCAAGCTCAAAGTATGCTGACCCCAGCTCAGTCAGTACCAACCTTCTTAGCAGAACGCATGGCCAATGTTAGACACAGGAGACAAGAGAGACGTCCTGTGTAAGTGTACAGTTTCTGTAAAAGATGTAGCATATTTTGGAAGTTTAGAAGATTTACCTGTACATAATTTTTATTTTTATTTTTTTCCATAATTTAGAGAGTCTAATGTTCCCAAGTCGCGTTTAATCACATGGGAGCCTTCAGAGGAGTTCATAAAGAACAGCCACATCATCAACACACCAGTGCAGACCATGCACATCATGGGAGATCTTGGGCCTTCTGGCAAGTAAGTGAGACAATGATACTCTTCAATAGCCACTTAAAAGGGTCACATCATACATTTTATTATAATTAATTTAACTTGAGGTCCACTTATCATGTTATTTAAGGTATTTTGCATCCAAAATGCATTATGTAGTTCAATATCACCATTTTCAACCAGCTGGACAATTTTTCTACTGCACCTTTAAGACTTCTATGCAAATTATCTTCAGAAACGTTACAGACAAACTCCTTTATTTTACTCTTAAGTTCAAGAATTAGATTTTTATAATATGAGTCTTAAAGTAATGTGAAATAAACAGACAAGAGAATGAGATCTGATCTATCAACTGACTGAGCTGACTGTGTTTTATAGGTTGGGCCTGAAAGAGAATGAATATGTATTATGCACAATAAAAGCAGACGGTAATGGAGTAATCACATTAAAACCAGACTTAAACAACAACAGAGGAGCCTACAGGCAAGACCCACCAATTTCTATCAATTTCTCTTTAGAATAATGTGACTTCATTGTGAAAAGTATTTGACTGTCTTTCACTCCAGGCTGGAAACAGAGGGGGAGAAGAGGGAGGTGTGGAGGCTGTATCTGGAGAATGCCTCATCAGACATTCATGCGGAGGAGAAAGAGAGAGAGCAGCGCATGTACAAAGATGTATGGCCAATTCCCCTTGCTTAGGATTGGTGGTTTATCACACGGTTTAGACCAGGGGTGTCCAATCCTGCTCCTGGAGGGCCACTGTCCTGCAGAGTTTAGCTCCAACTTGCCTCAACACAAACTCTGCAGGATCAAGTTTGGACACCCCTGGTCTAAACTTTTAGCTCCTGTTCCAAACCCTAGAGAGCTGAAATGGAATCTCATATGTGACTGACTTGAAACACTCCTCCTTAGCAATGATTGGTAACGGTCATGCACTTACACTACACAAATAGGGGTCATTCATAGTTGATTCACAAAATGTCACAAATTAGAATTAACTTTTTTTCTGTTGACACTTCCCTGCACTGGATATAATTATGTAATGTAAAATGTTTATATTTGAGTTACATTAAAATAAACTATGTTCGCCATCTGGGCAATTGGTTTTGGAATTTCCATATCTGCAAAGGATAAATATGATATTTTGGCCTTGGATTTTGACTAAAACGTTGTGTCAAGGTGTCATATAAGGCAAAAAGGTTTTATTTTATTTATTAAAAATAATTTCCGTTTTCTGAAATAAAACTAAATATAAATATTAGATGGGAAAAAAAATAGAAATGTTACAATTGAGGAAACTGAAATAAAATAGGTTTAAGTGTAAGAACTAAAATCTAAAAGCAAATAAGAAAATACTTCTTAAAAACTTAAACTAAAATTCGAATAACAGAAAATAGAAGCTAATTCAAAATCTGAATAAATACTACAGCAGTATAACACTGTTTGGAGCTTGACTGTTTGCATCACCCTTCGCTTTGGGAGTGTACCTACACAGTTTGGAACATAGTCCCAGTGTGACAATTCTTGGTTACTTTTTAGTAGACTCTGCTCATCAAAGCATCTTAAACTTGACTTACTGTACAGAGAGCGTCCCTGGAGCAGTATGGAATTCATTGGCTGGCCCAAGGCTCATTGTTGGATTGCTTAACCCTGTCTGGTGGATTCATCATTCTCACACATTTCTTTCTTTCTTTCTTTTTAGCTGTACACACGTCACAAAGATTATCTCAACAGCCTGGTTGGCCAAGACTTTGAGATGGTAAGAATTCTAATTATTATCCAAATGTCATAGTATTAGAAAAAAAAACTGTTTAAATTATAATCCAAATAAAAAAGGTAAACCTTTCATTCTGATTCTCCAAAAACTTCCTTTAGCCACCTCCTGGGATACTTCGCCTGATTGTAAATGGAGAGATTGGTGAGTATAACAGTTATAATAAATTAAAAATGAGGCCAGATTTACAGGGGGAGGAAGCAGTACAACATCAATACATTATATGCATGCTTAAATTGTACAGTGTCTCCAATATATTTTACATTTTTAACTGGGTCTCAAATGTTACTGATCATAATATGGCAATTTTTCTCTTTAGTTTCTGCTCAGGGTTATGCGTATGACAATCTTTACATCCACTTCTTCCTGGATTTACCAAACAGTAAGTCAATCTACTCTCATACACACAGTGGCAACCATTATTTAAACAGTTAAGCCACACTTATTAAATATACATGACATTGCTTTTGATGACAAAATCTAATGAAGTGACATTTATTTTAAAGAAAGCACAAGCACACTTTCCAAGCAAAGCATTTCACAAAAATGTTTGATAAGTTTTAAATGATAAAACAATAGTTATTCTTAACAAAAAAAAGAACATGCATTCAGACTGAAGATTTAAATATCATCATTTAATACTGTTTTTAGTATTATTACTTTTTATCAATATTCATAATCAGTAGTATTATGTATCTGTTTTATACTTTTTATATACATTCATAATCATTGTACTCATTGTATTTTGTGAAGATGTGGGAGAGACTTTGAGACTTTGAGTGTGTGCTGGAGAGTCCATTGTCTCTTCCTCCTATGTCTTATATAAAATAAATAAATAAGAGATCTCTTGGCAAAATCACTGGTGTCTGTTTCCATGAAATCAAACAACAGGGGAAAGCAAGATTTTTAAATCAACACAGACATTTCACGTTTTACTATATTTCGGTTTTGTGCATTTTCTGTCAGTAATTAATGGTGTTGTGATTGCTCTATATTCTTCAGGTTGGTCCAGTGTTCCCATTCAGTGTCTGTCTGGTGTGACTCAGACATGTCGCACACGCAGCATGGGAAAGGTAATCCGTCATTTTAGTTAACCCCATCAACTGGCTCTGTGTTCATGTAACTGTGGTAAGCATGTTCTCTGTTTTATAGGAGGATGTTGCCTTCTTCTCCTATCCATTCAGCTTTGAGACCTTCTTCCATAAAGAAGATGAATCTGATGGTGAGATCTTTGATTGCCTCAGAATATCTGTAACTAAAAAATGGAAAAATACTTTACATAGATAACTACCTGATATAAAAATAAAGTACCATTGTCAATACATTTTCAGTGAATAAACACAAGTGCTGATGTTCTGTGCAGGGTCATTATCCCAGTGGCCTGTGCTGTATTTCAAAGTCCTCTCACTGGATTTTTGGCAGCGCTATAGAACTGAGGGCTATGGATTCCTGGTCATTCCCTCAACGCCAGGTAGGAGTCGGACAGTCTTTTGTTATGAAGTATTGCATGGTGTAATATAGTCATATTCAATTCATCAATGAATTGTTCTTTTGATTCTGTTCATTTTAATGATGCATAACCAAATTCACAAAGCAAATATTTTGTTTAGGAGTAAAATTTTGATGTGAGTGACGTATTGGCACCATAAACATTAATAGTTTTTTTTTTTTTTTTTTTTACTTTTTTTGTGGGGGTTTGGGGGGGGGATTGAATTTACCTGCTAAAAACCATAAGCAGGTTTAAAATGAAAGTGACAGCATCAAATTGTAACACACCAATTTAAGTTAAAATGTAATTTCCTCAACACTAAGAAGAACAAACATTTATTCTGAGAATGAAGAACTGTATACTGAACTGTACTAATGCCCCAATTTGTAACCAGCATTTGAGAATCATTGAACTTTTGGGAGTAAAATTAGGATAATGGGTCGCATGGTCAAACTGGAAAACATACAACCATTCATTATAATATTTCTAATTCAAATACATGCTGTTCTATTTAACGCTCTATAAAGATATTGATAATAAGAAAACTGAAAGCAGGTATTTTACATTGTGTTTCAAAACATCACATAAAATAAAATCAACATAATAACTGCAGGATTAAACTAAATATTGACTGGGCTCTGGATATCATATATGAACTGTATTACAAGTCATTTTGTACAAGTAGGTTTTATAAAGTAGGCTATATTTGTATCAGCTTGTTCAATAGTGGCTTTATGCTCTCAGGGCGTCACAGAATGACTTGCCGCACATGGAGACCCCTCCAGCCCGGCACAGTGGCTGAACTGAGACGCTTCTTCATCGGCGGAGCACCTGAACTCGAGGACATCAGTTATGTCAGAGTACCTGGCACTTTCAAGGTGACTCATTATACATGTTGTGCTGTATTTTTGTATTAGCGTGTCCATTAATTCACTTTGCTTCTTTTTTTAGGGAGAGCGATTGAGTCGCTTTGGCTTTCGCACTCAAACCACTGGAAGTGTGACCTTTACTCTTAATTGTATCCAGCATGCCAGGTTGGCCAACACAATCAGTGAATCATGCATTTTGTTACTGCAGCAGTTACATTTTATCCCTTTGAGATTGTAAGTGCTTGCTGTACTTTATTCAGGGCTTTTGTTGATGCCAGCACCCTGAAGAAAAGGAGACAGACTGTTCTGGATCAGTTGGGAGGCCACAGTCAGCAGGGCTCTGTGTATAATGTTCTGGGTAAGGCAGGTCTAACTTGAGATAGGACTTTTATTGCTATTAATTAGTGCTGTTTGCTGAGGTAATTGCAAAGTAAGTACATGTTCATATTTAGGGTTAGGCATTTTAACAACCCCCTAATTGTTCCACTTATTTCGTCCCAATCTCACTCAAAAAATGATATGTTGGCTTTAATTAACTTTTTTTATGTCAACAGGTTCCACATAACTGGGTTACGTTAAACAAACATAATTTGTTCATGTAACTTAAAGGGATACTTCACCTCTGGGAAGATGAATGTGTATTTAAAATAGGTAATTTAAGTAGAAGAAATGTGAAGAAATTTTTTAATTTGGAGCTTTCTAGACTGAGAAAACCCAGAAAATGTATTTTTGGCTTATGTGGATGAAAGACAACAACTCCCAGAATGCACTTGCTTTGCTGCCTTAGGAGGCCACGCCTACCGGTAAGGGAGCGCAGTTGAAAACAAACAACAAGGCTAGCCTACGCGATGAGTTTGCCAGGGATTTAGAGATCGCCCAAAATGTCCGGGATTCGGCTTTTGCGTTCTACAGTCGCCATTCATCATGTTTACTGTGGCAAGCAGGACGAGGCTGACGGCCGCGGGAGAACGGCGCGAGGCCGGTGGCGTCATTACTGAGGCGCGCCGGGTCTCGCATCTCTCACGGAGGAGCAGGAATTTTCTAAGCAATGGTAAAACGCACATCAACCGATCACTTGTTTAGCGTTCATGTAAACACTACATTCAGATTCACCAATTGGAATGAATTCAGTTAGATTGAAACAAAAGGGGTGCATGTAAACAATGAATGGCGACCGCAGAATGCAAAAGCTGAATCCCGGACATTTTGAACTATCTCGCCCGCCGGACAAGTCCGGGAAAAGGAGGATGGTAACCCCTACTTACTCAGCTTTCTCCTACTATTCAGCTTTCTCCACAGAACAAGAGCCTGCTAGCTTAGCTTCCAAAGAAAGACGGCTGATACTGTGTACATTCTGTGAGTGAGATCCCACCCTCTATGGGCGGGCTGAAAACATGCGGAACAGCTCCATCTACTGGCTGTAGTCTTTAGCCTCTGGCCGATGACGATTGATGAAATGACGATTTTGCGCCATCGGAGGATTTTTTCCAGACAAAAAATACATAAATCTCTTGTCTCAGGGGGATATGAGGGTGGAAAGCACGGTAATTTGAAAATACTACAGGTTTTCTACTAATACAAAGCTTAATGCTAAATCCTGAAGTATCCCTTTAAACATCATGGAATGAAGTCATTTTAAGCGACCCATTTAAGTAGTCTCAAAGTGAATTTTTAAAGGCTCCCTGACATGATTCAGGTATTCATATTTATATATTCATTCATCAAAGATTCATTTATTCATTCATTCAAGATTTCATTTATTTTAGTGACACACAATTGAACTGATAGACTATAGCTAGCTATTTGCTATAGCACATATTAGTATCTTAAATGCTAAAATTGACATGCTCCTTCAGCCAAAGCAGTTGAAAATAACTGAAACAGTCCACACCCTAACGAAATGCTCCATTCTTCTCCACAATGGTAACCCACTGTAATTTAAATGGTTCTAATAATACCAATGTAATTGAACATTAAACACAATTACACACTATCAAGTCTTCCCCTTTTATCATTTTCTCAAAAAAAAACATAAAATAACACTTAATTTGTAACATTTATGCTCTCTTAATTCAACCTCTTTGGTTGAAAAAATTGGATTTTGTGATCAAAAAACACATTTTCAAGATTTGATTTAATCCGATAGCTGAAATCCTATCAGATTACTTTTGAACAACGGGACCTTGGTTTCTGTAAGTACAACAGTGTGAAAAGCAGCAGCTTTGGTGTTACAGCATAAGTAGCAAAAAAGTCTTGAATGCAGTCACATTAGCAAAAATTAATGCAGTCACGTTAATGAAATTTTAGCGTAATTGTTCGGCCAAAAGAAGGTCAGCAGTGTAGAGATGTATAAAACATTGTTCACACAGAAGTCACTTTCGAACTAAGCTCCTTTCTGTTGGTCAACGTGGCGAATTTACGCAACCAACGAAATTGCGCAAAATCCTATTAGAAGGACTGGATTTTGCCCACTGTGCAACAGTAAATGCAACTTTAGATGTACATTAAGGGAGAACCCAAAACATACAACTATACACCAGAATATCATAGTGACTTGGTGGGCTCTTGATTTGGGCCACCATCAATTCTGGTTGATTTCAGCAACCGTCCAGTAATGCCCTACTAACCACCCAAGATACTCTTGCATCATTGTACAGACTTCAGAAAATGTAAAAATCTAGTTTGTTTTGACTGAAGTACAGAATGACAATATATCAGATTTTGCAGGATATGTTTCTTTTCTGATTTGGTCTGTGTTTGTGATTTCAGAAGCGTTTCAGAGGGCCCATAAGCGCATGCAGGAGGCAAGAGAGACTTTACCCAGAGATCTCATCAATACCACAGCACAATTAAACTCTGAGTCTTCTGCATAGAAACATTATGTCTTGAACGTAATGCTGTTCATAGTATTTGTGTTTATATGTGTATATTTTTGTATTGAAATCTAATTTGTTTTTGGTTGCATCTTATGTAATTAGAATGTATTATGCATGTAAATCCTCATTATTTCTGTGAATAATTTGCTCAATAAAGACATGGTTTTTATACAGGATTGCTTAGTTAACTTATCAAGAGTGAGGATATATCAAAGAAATTCATATACACATACACATTTTTTTTTACACAAATGAATATAACATTTAACAATAGATGTACTTTTAAAATGTGGGCAAGAAACTTATTTGAACATTTTCAGTTTTGCAAGACAATAGTGGATCATGTTCAAAGTTAATGTCATAAACTTGAGGGGAAATGACATACATCCACTCAAATGGCTTTGAAAGAGTTGGTTGAAAGTAACTGCACAAAAGGTTCAGTTCTGAGAGAAGCTCAAGCACTTGATTTATAGTTTTCTAATGCAACTAGTGGGGACACTGTACGTGCACATGAAGGAACAGCAGAGGGCACCATTTAATCTATAAGCATAAGCCACACATCATAAAACTGAGAATTATGTTATTGTTACTTAGCTCTCTGCAGATTTATTCTCTACAATTTGTGCTGCTAAATTACATGACAAAGTTAGTAATACATTACACATTTAAGGTAATATAATCTGATTCCTTTTAGATTACTTTTGACCTAACTTGTTTATCACATTGATTTGAATAGGATAATCTTGTACTATATTGATATAAAACAACAATGAGAAAGAAAATATCTTCTATTCTCAGTAATCAACAAAATGAAGTACATTAAATATTGCATTATGTCAGGGACTGGGGTTCGTGATGGAACTGCAGGGGGTTTGTGTGTTTAATGTAAAGCTATTAAGTAATTAAATCATTAAAGTTTAAATTAATTATTTAAAAATAAAAACAAACATGAAATATTTTATTCGTTTACCTGCATGTGATGTGACCATTAACCGGTAACTTATCGCAGTGGGTACGCACTTCAAGTAAATATTGTGTCAAAGAGGTTCCACTGACAAAAAAAAGTTGGAGAGTTCCTGCATTACATGTAAATATGAAATAACATGTTTTATTCATTTTAATGTATTTGAAAAGCAAAAGCCTTCCAAAGACAGTAATGTGTGGTTAAATGACTCACTAAGTGATAATTCAAATTATTAATGTGATTGTTTGATTAAATATGCAATGTTACAATTTTGAGAAAACACTTGTTAAGAGTGAAATGATTTCTGTAAATCCAGTGATCAAATGCTGTGTGGGTCTCAGTTTTCAGTAGTGGCTGGTCTGTGTGTGCAGTTCCACAAACCTGGATGACCTTGTGAATGTATAAGCAGTAGGCTTTTTTTTTTTTTTTTTTTTTTTTGAAAGGAAATTTTAAAATATAACAAAAGTAGTAGTAATGAGTAAGTAGAATTATAAATAATTTTCTGCCATTGTGAGAATAACATGTAATCATGTAATCAATAAAGTACTTAATTTTTGGAATCTGATTTTGTAATGCAGATTACATGTAATCAGTTACTACCCAACACTTAAAGACACGCATGATCACACAGCCTTCACCTGATTTGGATGGATATAATGAGAACATAATGTCAGTTATCAGCACTCCTGTGTTCACAGCCCTTGAAGCAGGCACTTGGATTAAACAGAGCTTACTGTCCCTCAGACCACCTGTCCCTGTGTAAAGGGAAGCGAAGTGTGCAGACTCTTTGGGTAACATGCTTCTGTGTGAAGTGTTCTCCATTTTCATTCTTAAAAATAAAGGTTCTTAAATTTGTCAGGTATACGGTTCCATGAAGAATCTTTAAAATCCATGGAACCTTCCCACTGCACTCTTTGTAGAGGAAAAAGTTCTTTAGACTATATTCTTCACACTAAAAAATGGTTCCTCTGTGGCATTGCTGCAAAAAGCCCTTCTTAGTTCATCCTGGCACTTTTATTTTTGAGTGTGTTCTACAGAGTCTATTGCCATCTCAGAACTTCCCCAGTCAGTCCTGGCGCCTATACAGTAGCACCTGCTTCTCACGTCAAAATGTCAGAGTGCCACAGCACCACTGAAAACACAAGGCTTATTTAAAAACAAGGTTTATAAGTAAAGAATGTAGAACTTTACATTAAAGGGTTATTTCCGTAATAATTTACTCATGTTGTTCCAATTCCATAAGAGTTTAGTTTATTTTCAAAACACAAATTAAGGGATTTAAGATAATGTAATCTGTGTGTTACGTGTGAGCAGGTATGAGAATCCAAATGCAAGCACAAAAGTTTAACAAGAAACATTAACATAGAAAAACCAAGAACAAGAGTCTAATCCACAGTGAGCATGCTAGAGAGCAACGACAGGAACACACATACAGGAGCAATGACCGACAAACAACAACTGAAGCACAGAGGTTTAAATAAACAGGTTAAAAGGGGGCTGATTAGGGACAGGTGTTGGTGATCAGTTGTCATGGGAGCTAATGAGGATAACTACTACGACAAAAAAGGTACAAGACAAAACAGGAACCAAACACCGGAACTGAACACAGAAATAATGGGCAAAAATAAAAGTCCTTTCAAAACACAAGACACAGCAAAGGGTTTGTGACACACTGGTGGGACAGAAGTCCACCTCAGCGTCGCTGATGACCACCACCGCAGAGCAGGCAAGGCTGGAGTCCCCCAGAGCAGAGCAGACAGAGCCAGAGACCACCATGGTGGATCTGGCAGGGCTGAGTGAACAACAACAGAGAGCACAGAAAGGTCAGCGATGGAGACAGGCATGGGGTTCAAAATCTGCCTCATAGCCCATAACAGGGTTGGTAGAGAGTTCAAGAGTGCCCTCTGTGGTCATGTCCAGGCAAAAGGGAAGTTCAGGGATGACTTTGGTCATGTCTGGGTAGACAGGGAACTCGGGTATGATCTCAATGGTCGCATCAGGGCAGACAGGAAACTCGAAGACGACCTTCAGGGTCATGTCTGGGCAAACAGAAAGTTCATGAGCGACCTCCATGGTTGAATCCAGGCAGACAAGGAAGTTCATGGACTGGAACGGGCTGGAGAGCAGTGTATAGCCCAAACACACAAAATGGCCATTGCAGGGAGTACCGAGGACAAGGGGACAAACTCTGGGATGGACAGCTCAGGCACCGGCAGGTATGGCGTCTCTGGTATGGCGTCCGTGGCAGTTGGAGACTCTGGCGTAGCATACGTGACTAGTGATGTGACATTTGAACCGAGGCGTCGGAGCTCGTGTCGAGCATAAATGGGCGTGCCAGATGAAGCCGCGATTCGAGGCTTGTGTTGTTAACGAAGAAATCACGTGACTGATGACAAACGAAGCCTCATTTTCTGTCTAATCATGTGCGCGATTCATTTTGCGTGTCGGAATGTTCGAACGCTTACTTTACGAGTGAATTTTCATTCCGACTTATTCAATTACATTTTTTAAATACCCAGTCATTCAATTAATATAAATATACAAATTATAAAATATTTGCCATTTTAATTTCGTGTACAATATTCTTCTATTACATCATATTGATATTCACACTGACTTTAAATGCCACAGCTTAGTGGTTAAATGAATTTATCACAGAGAGAAATTCAACACACACACACTTATATTACACTTATGTTAGGCTTTTATTTGCACACGTAACATGAAACTATCTAGGGAATGCGTGGTGGCTGCTTCATCCGACAAAGCTTTTTTCACAGGGTTTTGGCTGCTTTATTTTTTGCTAAACACCAGATTTTTTGACAATCTTGAAGCTTTGAATCTATTCACGAAACAATCAGGGGAAAGCCTCAGTGCTTCATGAGGCTTCATTTGCTCATCACTATCCGTGACGGCTCGAGGTTCTGGCGTGGTGGCCATGTTGTGAACAGGCTCCGTAGTGGCAGACATGTTAGCTGAAGACTCAGGCGTGGCGGCCATCTTGGCTGAAAACTCAGGCGTGGCGGCCATCTTGGCTGAAAACTCAGGCGTGGCGGCCATCTTGGCTGAAGACTCAGGCGTGGGACACACATACAGGAGCAACGACCAACAAACAACAACTGAAGCACAGAGGTTTAAATAGACGAGTTAACAAGGGGCTGATGAGGGACAGGTGTTGGTGATTAGTTGTCATGGGAACTAATGAGGATAACTATGGCAACAAACAAGGTACAAGTCAAAACAGGAACCAAATACAGGAAGTGAACACAAACAATGTTTTGACAATTCCACATAACTTATTCTTTTCGGTTTCACTTTATTTTGATGGACCCTTTAACACATTCTGTTAATTATTAGTTAGTAAACGTTGCCCCTACATGTCTACTAGCTCTCATTAGACTGTTAGTAGAGTATTAGTAGACTGGCAGCAGGGTTAGGGTTTGCGTAAGTTGACATGTAGTTGTAAACTTACTGCACTAGAATGTCTGTTGGGGACCATCACAATAAAGAGTTAGCAGATATTAAGCAAACAGTCTACTAATTCTCTAATGACTGCTAGTTGATATATAGTTTCAAAGTTACTTATAGTCAAAAGAATGTTCAAAAGGGACCATCAAAATAAAGTTTTAACACAAATTTTAATTTTTGGGTGAACCATACCCTATAATTCATAAGTCTGTTTGATTATAAGTTGAAATATGTGCTGACTGAGAAGTAATCAGGCTTTAATTTCATTTTGAATATTTTCAAAATAAATACAGATAACAGGGTTTGTGTTACATATAAATAAGAGAAAAGCAAAGGTTTCATTTATATGAGTGAACTGCAAGGGTCAGAGAGGTCTTCTCAACATGCTGTGCATTGTTCAGTTGGCGCTAATGAAATTGTAGCAGCCACTGCACCCAGTACATGGGTAGGCGAGTTGCTATTGGGCTCTTTAAATAGTGTCGCAAAGTCTGTCATCTTAGGTTACTCATAATAAAACTTCCACTGTAATGACTCAACGAAACTGCAAGTTATTAAGCCACAATGTTTTCATTTGAGCTTGAACCTGGAAACCTGAACCTGCTTCTTTAAAGCAGTGGTTCTCAACCTATTGACTCGAAGACCTCTTTGACCACTTTGTCCAACACAATTTTTTTTTTTGCATTTTAATTTAGATTAGAGTTTGATTTTGTTCATTGTCTATTGTCAATAGTGTAGTATGAAGCACAGCTCAC
The DNA here is from genome assembly GCF_964197995.2 of Scardinius erythrophthalmus. Lineage (NCBI taxonomy): Eukaryota > Metazoa > Chordata > Actinopteri > Cypriniformes > Leuciscidae > Scardinius > Scardinius erythrophthalmus. Next base: position 44,184,980 of record NC_138225.1, on the reverse strand, counting down.
GCAAAAGTCACTTTATATCCAAACAGCTTTCTGTTGGTCAGCGAAGCGAATTTGCTCAACCAACATTGCGAAATCTGGGTAGGAAAATGCTTCACCCTAATGCAAAATTCTCCATTTCATGGATTCCTGTTGAAATTACTGGATTTATTTACTGGATTTTCGAAAAATCACTGAACAGTAGATGTGACTTTACCTTGACTCTGGCAACTACCCACAACACTCATTGTAAACACGTACTCACATTTTATTTGAAAAAATCTAGTTATCCTTTTAACTTCTGCGATGTGTCACTTATGGCTCAGAATTCTTTTATAAAGATAGCAAACAATTCAAAGCAGATGAGATGGAATTTCTGGTGGCTGACATGGAGGCGACATGCCTGGCACAGCTTGGCCTCATCCTGTCATCACAGTGACATCTATTAGCATATGACTCTCTTTCATTCAACCCTCCTGCTTCTGCTTTAGCTTGTCAGCCATGCCAGGCATCTTCATTAGAGAGGCCCGCTGCTCTGTCTGCTGATTACCAGTTGATCTTCTGCCCCATCTCTGCCCCTGCTCTCCAATAATCAGCCGACAGAGCACAAGTTATAGCCCTGCTCCGTCCATTGGGACAACCTGGTATGTTGCACCACCTGGAAGGGGGAAGTCATATGAAAGCACAAGATGCAGCAGTTCTAAACTTTTGCTTTTAAAGGTAAAGTGGGTAATTCTGTTATAATAGCAGAAAAAAAGTTTTTCTCAATTTTTTAAGAAAAATGTGAAGCTTTCTTATCCAAATTTGTCCCCACGATGTTAAGATCCATTCACACATAGGGCGATAACGATAACTATAATTATATCCTTGTTCTAATTCTACGAGTATAGGGAAATAAGTAAGGAACTTACTTAAGTTACTTAATAAGTGTGCAACAATTAGGCTGACCAACATCCAAATCATTTTGGACAATCTGTTTTTTGGAGAGCCTGTTTTTACCTGTTGGTAACAAGTGGTAACTGTACAGTGTAACTTTACAACGAAGTGCCATTTTCTTTTAGTCATTGCATTTGGCACCAATAGTGTTATTTCATAAAACATAATTTAAAAGTAATTTGTCTGTAATGCTATTTCTATGATCAACTTACCGTGTGGTATGGCCTACATGGGAAAAACACAACTGAGTTTAAAAACATGGATAGCCAAACAGAAGCAACTGAACAAGTTAAGATACCAAGAAGAAGGGGTGACATCAACAAATTCATTTTACAAAGAGAGGCTTTATATATATATATATATATATATCAGTGACGTGCGGTGATGTCTTAAAGAGGCTAGGCACTGAGTTTACCTGATTTAAGATTACCTGATTTATTGTTTAAAGGCTAATAATACCAGTAAACATTACGCACAAGCGCGGCATATCAAGAAATGTACAAATCAGGATGTATATCGTGTGTATTCTCTCAGTCTCTCTCTCTCTCTCTCTCTCTCTCTCTCTCTCTCTCTCTCTCTCTCTCTCTCTCTCTCTCTCTCTCTCTCTCTCTCTCTCTCTCTCTCTCTCTTTTACACACACACACACATACACGCACGTCGCACACACACAAGCGCGGCACAGGCACACACCGCGAGTAAAGTAGTTTATGTCCACTCCACTCCAGCATTAGAATGCAACCATTCTTAATCCTTATTGTTGCACAGCGGTCAATTGAATATGAAGTCAAATGGCTTGCATTAATTCAACCATATTTATCAATTCAATAGTAAGCCCAAAATAGTTTTTGACTCACCAATCGGTAGATTATTTGTTGCCTACATCAAATTCATCCGCCGCCATTTCCTCATGAAGACGTCGATCGCAGCTTTGTAAAACTCATCTTTACGGGCCTTCAGTTTGCACAGTCTCTGGCTCTCAATTTAAAACATTTAACTCTCTGATGACAGCCTTTTAACTCCGTTGCTGTCATTTTGGCTTTGAATTTGCCGCGGGGATTAGGCATGTAGGCTATCTGTGGTGTGTAACGTTAATGACGTTAGCTGCGCAAATGTCCAGTAATATCTTGATTTTAATTGGTCCATGTCTGATATGTTACGGAGATGTTACGGGCATACCATATTTACGTCCAAAGGCACAGCAGAGTTGTGCTTTTTGACGTACATGTTAAAGAATACAGGATCGAAGTGCGCATGCGCAACATGGGTTTTTCGCTTGCCGTCTGCAATGAATGGACAGTAAAAGCACTGCTTATTCTACGATTTGTTTTTTATTTGATTATGCGTAACTGCTACATTTGTCATCATAACGTCTAAATAATTGGAATAACACACATATTGCATATATAAATCACAAGAATAAACAGTAAAAATACAAATACAAGTTTATTATTTAATAAACCATTTTATTTTTGAATTTTGGCAGGGTAGGCAGTGCCTAGTTTGCCTACCCAGACCGCACGTCACTGATATATATATGGCAAGCAGGGCGGGGCTGAGAGCCGCAGGAATGGAGCGAGGCCGGTGGCGCGAGTGCTAATGAGAGTCATCTGCACGCCACACCTGTTCGAGTCTCACGAAGGAGCTCCGGAAGGATAAAAGGAGGAGTGAAGACAATGCAAGACGTGAGAGGACCAGGCCTGGACTTTATGTTCTTGTTTTGTTTAAATGTATGTGTCAGACGTCCATGATGGGCTGTCGCTTTACTTTCGTTTTGTTGTTGGTTTAATTTTGGATTCAAGTTTATGTTGTGTTGTCTTTTTTTTTTTTTGATTTATGTTAGTGAATACAGTTTGTTCTCATTATTCAGTTCATTTTGAAGTCCTATGTGTGGTTATTTGTTGTTTTGTTTGTTGTCCACACCTACTCAGGTGTATGTTTTTAAAGACTTTCAAGTTAAAATGTTTTTACTTTCTCAGTCTGTTGACAAAGGGGTCAAAAAGTGGTTCATCTACTATTAAAATTGAGTTTTAGAGCATTGTGGAAGTGTGCTGTCATTTTGTTCCCTTTCTGTCAGTCACGTTAAACATAATGTCAAATGACATTAGGGGTCTCACTTAGGACCTCCAATCACCTCTGAGTTTAAAAAAAATGGCCTGTGAAATGGAAGTATGGAATTTGCATGTCTAGCCACTCCCTCGTACGGGTATATAAGATGGTGGCGTGCATCCACTCATTAGATTTTTGCTTCGGAGCCGAGTGGCTGTAGACAGTGATCATTCTTCCAATTACCAAAAGAGCATTATAAAGAGGAGATATTTCTCGCTGGAAGAGTTTTGCGGTGCATTCAACAGTGTTTCGCAATATAAGCACAAATGCATAGTTAAGTACAGCAATTCCCACTTGGGCGCTTCGGCGTAAAAGAGCAGATTTGTGAGGGTTACAGTGGGAGTTCTTCCACTGGGCCAGTCCCCACAGACCTTTTCCCCTTCTGGGTGGTAGCTCAGGTAGAGTTGGATTCAGGGTTGACGGCCATGTTTTCCCAGACTGCCGCTGGCATTAGATTTGAATGGAACTTTCAATGGAACTTGGCAAGATTTGCCTTGCCCTGAGCACTCACGGTTGGAAGATCGGCGTCCTAAATACCTGTGTGGAAGGCAAAGAGAGATTGTGAGAATGCAATGCTCCCATGAGAATGGAGACTCCATCCTCAGGTGGTCTAGCTGATCTGGAGTCGATTTGGGGATGCTCAGGTAGACCTGTTTGCTTCCCAGGAATCTTCCCACTGCCTGCTGTTTTACTCCCTGACCGAGGCATCCCTCGGCACGAACGCACTGGCACACACCCTGCCCCGGGGCCTATGCAAATATGCGTTTCCCCCCAGTCAGCGTGCTTGAATAGACACTGTGCAAGGTCAGGGAGGATGAGGTTGCACTTAATGGTCTTAATGGTTGCACCTTACTGGCCCACCCAGACCTGGATCGCAGATCTGATGCTCCTTGTGACAGCCCCTCCCTGGCGGATTCCCCTGAGGAAGGACCTTCTTTCTCAGGCCGGCAACACCTAATACCTTCGGATGGAGACAGATTCTTCCTGTGTGTTGGGTACAAACAGGAAAAGTGCGGGAAGACTGGCTCGGTGTGTCGCTTGTTATGTCCATCCTGCCATAACCTTGAACTACCCTCTGAATGGCCGGGACACCATCTCGGCTCCTTAGCACAAACCTAATGAGTGGATGCATACTCCCATCTTATTTACCTGTATATACGGGGGAGTGGCTAGACATGCAAATTTCATTGACCATTTTTCTAAAACTCAAAGGTTATAGGGGTTCCAAAGTGAGAAAACCTAATGTCAGTAAACATAATGTTTCTGTTCCGCCTAACAGGGAATTGGGGTTACGACAGTAAACAAGACGTTCTTTTTCAGTAGGGGATGTCCACACTACAACTAAAACGATAACAATACAGAAGAAGAATATTGTTTGAATCACTTTCAGAACAATCTTTTTTCAGCAGATGGATGTCTGATGATTGACAGTCAATCAGAATCTACCTAACTTTAAAGAGCTTGAGCATTTAAAATGGCAGACGACATAACTACAGCTTATAACAAAATGCTTGTCCTAATAATGAGCCAGTGTCCTTACTGTCCCAACTAGTGGCCGAATTTGTGTACACAACATACCAATTCATGAACTAGGGAGCTGATTGAGACTGTTCATTGTTTTCTCCTGTGATTTCCTGTGTGTTTTGTTTGGATCCATAAAGACTGAGAATGTTTTGATTACCTATTTCATCTTCTGCTTCGTGCACATTGGCTACCATGCATTACACACGTTTTGTTCATCAAGATAATCTTCACAAATGTAAATAACATTTATGAATTTTGAAGTCTAAATACAATTGCTTCAACGTCAATGACTTTGTCACCACCATTAACCTTCAATGAGGCTGTAAAAGTTAGTTAGAGATCAAGACTAGTGAGTAGATCAGTTTACCTGTTCAGCTTGATGACGTTTAATGTCCCCGACAGTTAGCCACTTGTTAGCAGTTGGCTACGGTCTGGGCGACACCTAATACCTTTGCGAGATTCTACAATCTCTGGGTGGAGTCGATTTCTTCCTGTGTGTTGGGTATAAATAGGTAAAGTGCAGGAAGACTGGCTCGGTGTGTCGCTTGTAGTGCCATTCCCCTCTAGGGGGTGATGCAAGCGCCCTCTGTGCTCTCCATGAGAGTTCCCAGCTGTCGAACCCTGGATTAGAGTATCCACCGTGCATTTCTCGGCAGTCAGGCACAGTGAAGGCGTCCAACGTCAGGCTCAGTACTTGAGATGCATGCCTGGTCGGTCAGCCCCTGTAATAGGCTAGAATAATTTGTGATTATAAAACACAATGAAACTGTAAAAGTTGACTAGTGAGCAGATCAGTTTATCTGTTTGGCACAATGATATTTAATGTCCCTAACAATTAGCCACTTGTTAGCAGCCGCCTTTAAAAAATAAAAGTTTATCACTATTATAAGGGGTTATTCCTGATGTATTTTGAAAATATCTTGACCTTGTGTTAACAGACCCTTTTTCAAAAACCCATTTAAAAAGCCACTAACTTCAGGACGATGGAACTGGAAGTGCTAAAATGCTAACTCGTTTTGGCCTACAAAAATATATATCATCCCTGCATTGTTAGGCTTAGTGAGTCTAGTCGGTCCTGTCCCTAACTCACACCACTTGTATACAATATTCAGTCTAGGCAAGTCTATATTAAACTGCATTACTGCTGGAAGCATTCACTACGGTGGGGAAGAATGTCCAAAGAACTCTAGTAAAGTACTTACATTCACACTTGTAACATAGCAAACTGCTGATGAAAACTCAGCTCATGTGGTGGGCATCTTGTGTGCGTGTTGTTGTTGTGTGGTGGAGGATGGTGTGAGAGAGGAGAAGAAGTGAAGTGGCGCAGCTGTGGAGGGTGAAAGTAGAGCTCACAGCTGTGAGCAACTGTTCTGCTCTTTATTTTTACACACGGACTCTGGAGCCCAGCCGGTCCATTACAGCTGGGACATATCTTTAGGGAACAAGGACAACACAAAGGCATCCAAATCAGTCGGTGCTCTGTTTTCCTGTGGCCATTCAAAAATTACAGGAAGTGTTATCATTGTTAATGAAAATGAAACTATTTACATTAACTTTAAAGTCAATGAAATTAACTTTAATTCAATTAAAGTTAAATATATTTAATAAATGTAATCAAATATACAATAATTGTATATAAATAATAATAATAAATAATATATAAATAATATTATATTATAATTTAAAATAGTATCAAATATAAATTAAATTATAATATATTGTATTAAAATTATATATTCTAGCTTTTGATACATGGTATTTCAAGGTAAACATAAAACAACCCAACATGAAAATTCCACAGTTAACAGTAACATTAGACTTTGCAAAGAAATTCATAAATGAGTTAGTGCGTTAACATTTAAAAAAAGAAAAGAATTGTATAGTCATGTACCAGGCGTAAACAATTAATGGTTGGGCAAAGGATTAACACAACCAAATACAGAATGAATGACCATGATTTTAAATATTTTTTAGCCTTCAAACAAAACATTAAAAGGCAACCCGAAAGTTTAGGAATGGTTAGGGAAAGGACTCAGCTTGGATTCAAATCCTGTCCTCATAGTCCAACATCTTTGTGAGCAACAGCATTACCCTCTGTGCCAAAGCTGTGATATCTGTGATTTTAATGCTGTAACAGTGGACAGCTTTTCTTTTTCCCAACGTCCTGCAACTTCACACACCGCCTCGCTCCAGCTATCATAAAGGGGATAATCAAAAAGCAAATATTGATGTCTGCAAGGAATGCATTCCTCTTTCCACAAATCAGCTTTGCAAATAAATGTCTCTGGGTCAGTTACAGGGATCTATTAAGAAAAGTAAATACATGGATGAAATCGTGTTTTTGTGGCTGCATAGTTCAGATTAAAACTGCTTTCATTTACATCTGGTTCAGGCAAAGTTTGAGACAAACAGCTTCTGTAACTGGCTGTTTCAGAGGGGATGTAGGGTCCATTCGAATTCTAGAAATGGACACTCTGACTCGAGGCATGGAAACCCACAGCAGTTTTCCAGAGAGGGTGGAGTGTGCTGGCATCCAAGGTCGCAGCCGAACCTGTGCCAACTCAATGTCGAGAACTCTCGACTGAATTCATACCACAGAAAGCACGATTCCCACACTCAAGAAAATTATTATTAATAGTGCAAGTATTATTAGTATTGGTATTAAAGGGATAGATCTCCCCCACCCACACACACCCCAAACATTCTTTAACCATAATGTAGTCCAAAACTATATGGTTTTTCGGTAACACTTTAGAATACTGTTCCCTCATTAATTAATAACTACACAGGAACAAATGAGCAATGATTTACTAACACTCTAGTAACTACTATTAACTAACAAAAAACTCTGATTAACGAATAAGAAAGTAATAGCGCTTAGTCGAATGTGATAGTTCATTATTAGCTAATAAAAAAAAAATCATATCTCCCAAAGAACTACTAAGAACTACAATACAGGTTCTTAATTAATGTCAATAATGAATAATGTATAATTAATTCTAAAGTTAAGGTAAAGGTAACCAACTTGACCAAGTCATTGTAAGCTTTTGAGGTTTCTGTACGGATTTTTAGGTTTTGGATAGTAATGATTTAAGTATTACTACATCCTTTAAAAGGAACTATTAATTATTTGGATCAGTATTCTGAAGTGAAAAACACGATAACTCGCCTAATTACTCATTGTATGCTTTTTAGGTTTTTGTTTGGTTAGTAATGGCTTCTGATGGATTTTGTAACACTTGAATCATTACTATTGGGTCACCATGATCTTCACTTTAGAATACTGATCCAATGAATTAGTAATTCCTTTAGAAGGATGTAGTAACACTTCAATCATTACTGTCCAAAACCTTACAAAAACGCCTCGGTTACGACTGTAACCTCGGTTCCCTGAAGAGGGAACGAGCGTTGCGTCGAGAATGACGCTATGGGGAACGCTTTGCGTGATGACGTCTTGAAGCACATGTAAAATCAGTCCAATGGTGTGGCGGAACGTCAGAGGCGGGTGACGTCACATACCAGGAAACTATAAAAGCCGGCCCGAAACAGAAAACGAAAGCTTCGTAAGAGTCTGAAGTCGAGCTGACAGGCATGAAGAAGATATGGCAAGGCGACGCAACGCTCGTTCCCTCTTCAGGGAACCGAGGTTACAGTGGTAACCGAGGCGTTCCCTTTCAAGGGAACTCGCGTTGCGTCGAGAATGACGCTATGGGGAACGTCTATACCAACGCCTCCATAGCTACAAATGTCTGTCCTGTGTGAAATCTTGTAGAGCAGCACTAGGAAGACAAAACATGAGACCCTGGAGCAGAGTCTAGATCCAGAGAGTAAAACCTGACGAAAGTGTGCGGTGAGGACCAGCCTGCCGCATCACAGACGTCCTGTAAAGACACTCCTAATATAAGAGACTTAGAGGCCGCCATACTCCTAGTAGAGTGTGACCGGACAGCCAAAGGAGAAGGCTGCCCGGCCGCCTCATAAGCAAGTGAGATAGCCTCGACCACCCACTTGCTCATCCTTTGCTTAGACACTGGACCTCCCTTGTTAGGGGACCCAAAGCACACAAATAATTGATCACTTTTTCGCCACAGGGCAGCTCTGTGGACATACGCGTCTAACGCCCGCACAGGGCAAAGCAAATTATTAGCCTCCTGGTCAGCATTTTGAAAGGGAGGAGGACAGAAGGCCTGCAGAACAATAGGTCTAGCCACATTAGTGGGGACCTTGGGAATATAACCCGGTCTTGGATGAAGAAACGCTTTAACCATACCCGGAGCAAACTCCAAGCATGACGGAGCCACCGACAACGCTTGGAGATCCCCTATTCTCTTGAGAGAGGAAATAGCAAGAAGAAAAAGAGCTTTCAGCGTTAAAAACTTCTCAGGAACCTCCTCAATGGGCTCAAAGGGGGCCAGGGACAAGCCTTGTAATGCAATGGACAGGTCCCATGGCGGAACCCTAGAGCGAACTGCAGGCCTCAGCCTCCAAGTGCCACGAAGGAAACGGGATATTAAAGGGTCTTTACCCACAGACATTCCACCCAAAGGAATGTGGTAAGCACCAATAGCCGCCACATAAACCTTTAAAGTGGACGGGGTTAGACCTGCTGTGAACCGGTCCTGCAGGAACTCCAGCACTGTACCAATTGGGCAGTTAACTGGGTCCAACCGACGGTCACTACACCAAGAAGTGAAGACTCTCCACTTCAGGGCATAAAGTTTCCTCGTGGAGGGAGCTCTGGACAGTAGAATGGTCTCAACAACCTCAGTTGAGAGACCTGACTCTATGAGCTGGGCCCCCTCAGAGGCCAAGCCCACAGGTTCCACAGTTCTGGGCGGGGGTGAAATATTGAGCCCCCTGCCTGGGACAGAAGGTCTCTCCTGACGGGTAACTCCAGAGGATGCCCGTCGAGGAGGGAGACCAGATCGGGAAACCATACTCTGCCCGGCCAACGCGGGGCTATAAGAAGCAGGCAAACCCGGTCCCTGCGAACTCTCTCCAGAACTCCCGGGAGCAGAGCAACTGGGGGAAAGGCGTACAGACGTAGCCTCGGCCACGTCTGAACCATAGCATCCAGTCCCAGAGGAGCTGGATGCGTGAGGGAGAACCAAAGTGGACAGTGAGAAGTCTCTCGAGACGCAAACAGATCCACTTGTGCTTGGCCGAACTCCCTCCATATCAGCTCCACCACCTCGGGGTGGAGCCTCCATTCCCCGGGCCTCGGCCCCTGCCTCGACAGAGTGTCTGCTCCTATATTCTGGACCCCGGGGATGTAAGCTGCCCTGAGTGACAGTAACTTCCCCTGGGACCACAAGAGGATATGGCGTGCCAAGTTGGATAACGGGCGCGAGCGCAAACCCCCTTGGTGGTTGATATAGGCGACTACCGACGTGTTGTCCGTATGTACTAACACATGGTGTCCCCTGAGATCTGAGATAAAGCTCCTCAGAGCCCGGAAGACAGCTAACATCTCTAGGCGATTGATATGCCAGGAACGATGATGGTCTTCCCACAGACCTTGAGCTGAGCGACCCTCCAGGATCGCTCCCCAACCCGTGAGGGAAGCATCCGTCGTTAGCAGTTTGCGACGACAAGGAGCTCCCAACACTGGGCCCTGGGACAGGAACCAAGGTTTCTTCCACATAACCAGGGCACGTAAGCATCGCCGCGTGACCCTGATTGTGCGAAATGGGTTGCCCCTCGGGGAAAACCCCCTGGTCCTGAGCCACCACTGCAGGGGCCTCATGTGCAGCAGTCCAAAAGGTATCACGTTGGAAGCTGCTGCCATGAGACCCAACAGTCTCTGGAACTGTTTGACAGTGAGTAGCTGGCCTAGCTTTACACTTTTCACGGCTGCAAGGATGGACTCTATACGTGGCGGTGACAGGCGCGCCTGCATCGACACTGAATCCCAAACCACGCCTAAGAAAGTGGTCCTCTGGAGTGGAGAAAGCACACTCTTCTTGGCGTTCAGCCGTAACCCCAACTCTTTCATATGGGCGAGAACAACATCTCGATGTTGAACCGCCAACTGATGCGACTGAGCTAAAATCAACCAATCGTCGATGTAGTTCATGATGCGAATACCCTGAAGGCGCAGGGGCGCCAGAGCTGCATCCACGCATTTGGTGAAAGTGCGGGGTGATAAAGCCAGGCCGAATGGAAGAACTCGATATTGGTATGCTTTGCCCCCGAAAGCAAACCTCAGGAACTTCCAATGACACGGACGGATAGAAATATGGAAATACGCGTCCTTGAGGTCTATCGTGACAAACCAGTCCTCGGACCTGATCTGTGGCACGATCTGTCTCAATGTTAACATTTTGAACTTGAGCTGCATGACTGATTCGTTCAGAACTCGAAGATCTAAAATTGGACGCAATCCCCCGTCCTTTTTCGGAACTATGAAATACCGGCTGTAAAACCCGGTTTCCCTGTTGGAGGGAGGTACATATTCTATGGCCCCTTTCTCTAACAGAGTGTTCACTTCCTGTTCCATAACCAGAACCTGCTCGGGGCCCACCACTGTGGGCAGGACCCCCATAAACCGAGGTGGGCGTCTTTTGAATTGAATCTGATACCCTTTTTCTACGGTCTGCAGGACCCAACGAGAAACATTTGACAGTAGCTTCCACGCTGTCAAAGATTCTACTAGAGGTACCAGCCTCTCGAGACTGGTTTCCGGCAGATCCGTCTTACCCCTCGAAGACTGCTGGGTTTGAGCGCGCCCTCCGTGTCCCCGTGATTTTTGTGGGGGAGCACGGGAGGACACACTCTGTTTTTGAGTGGCACGGTGTTCAGCACTCTTTTTAGATGAGTGAGGCTGCTCCCGCTCAGCAGCCTCATAGAAAGAACGGCGGGGGAGAAGCTTTTGAAGTGTGGCTGCCTGCTTAGAAGCTTCTTGTGACTTAATAACAGCACTATTTACAGCATCACCAAATAGACCTGATGTAGAAACCGGAGCATCAAGAAGAAAATGTTTTTCTTTGTCCTTAATTTCGCTCAAATTGAGCCACAGATGCCTCTCAGTGGCCACCAGGGCTGCCATAGAGCGGCCGATGGATTTAGCCGTCTCCTTGGTGGCCCTGAGAGACAAATCTGTGGCTCTACGCAGTTCAGAGACTGTATCAGGACCAATTCCCCCGCCCTCATCTAAATCACCCAATAATTCTGCCTGGTATGCTTGCATCAAGGACATAGTGTGTAAACATGCTGCAGCTTGGCCAGCGGCGGAATAAGCTTTATTAACCAGGGATGAAGTCATTCTAACTGGCTTGGTGGGTAATACAGATGCCTTCAGGGAGGATGCCGTTGCTGGAGAGAGATAGCTCGCGAGCGTCTCTTCCACCTTCGGCATCTCCCCGTAACCATGCTGCTTATAGTTAGAGATGGATGAATAGTGTGATGTTTGTGCACTATAAACTCTGGATGACATGGGTTTCCCCCACGATCTCGACACCTCGGTGTGGAGATCGGGGAAAAACGGAAGGCTTCTGCGCTGAGGCTGTGCACGAGATGGCAGGAAGCGTTCGTCGAGCTTACTTTTCGAGCGAACGTCCTGCCTATCTTCTGGCCACTCAATACATAATCTGTCGACCGCTCTAGTAACTACTTCGAGCAGTTCCTCAAATGCATGAGACTGAGGTGGCGAATCCTCAGACCCAGCGTCAACACTAACAACGTCCACCTCCTCAGAGCTGGACAATTGCAGCATTGGTGCCTCCATCGGGGGGGAAGAAACCGCAGCGCGTGCTTCCACACCCTGATGAGAGGCACTGGATCTATCAGACGGTTGCTGAGATAAGGCAGAGCCCGTCTCAACATCCACTGATAGATCCATTTGCGAACCCCAGGTCTGAGATCGCCGCTGTGCCTCGGCAACAGCGGGACCAGAGCCCTGGGGAACGTGGTCGGGATTGAACCGAGCCAAACGGGATCGGAGCGTACGCAATGGAAGCGCACAGCAATGCACACAGTCACCACCCTCGAGTGCTGACTGGGCATGCTCCTCTCCCAAACAAACAACACAAAGAGTGTGTGTGTCACCTCCCGTTAAATAACGCGGGCAGGGATGGACACACACTCAATACTGCTGCTTGCTCGCCATAACTGAATATATATATATATAGACAGACAACACCAAATAACAAGGACAGATTTCAACACAGAGCGCAACTGAAGACTCAGAAAGCATTCGTTTTCTGTTTCGGGCCGGCTTTTATAGTTTCCTGGTATGTGACGTCACCCGCCTCTGACGTTCCGCCACACCATTGGACTGATTTTACATGTGCTTCAAGACGTCATCACGCAAAGCGTTCCCCATAGCGTCATTCTCGACGCAACGCGAGTTCCCTTGAAAGGGAACCTCAAAAGCGTACAATAACTTCAGTAATTACTAGAGAGTTATTATGCTTTTCACTTTAGAATACTGATCTTTCACTTTTAGAATTAATGATATATTATGCAGTATTCATTTTAATTATGAACCTGTATATGGTAGTTCTTAGTAGTTCTCTGGGAGTTATGAAAAAAAATAGTAGTTACTGATTTGCTAATAGTGAATTATCACATTCGACTAAGCGCTATTACTTCCTAATTCATTAATCAGAGTTTCTTGTTAGTTAATAGTAGGTCCCTTTCGAACGGTCAGTCAAATTGTGTCTGCTAGACGTGATGGGGAAACTCCTTTTCTCCGAATACTGAAGCCTTTATAAAATAATGCAGTGCTACTGCACAGCCATAACAGTGCCTAGACTACTTGCAGGCTATTGGCTAGTCAGTGGGAACTGCACGAGCCTATGGCGGAGCGGCGTAACTGCGCAAACCATTCGGTACACAGCCCGCCGTTCTGAGTACAGAGCCCGCCAGAAAGGGCAGGACATCTGCCTATAAAAGCAGCTCATTTCGTCATATGATTCAGATTTATCTCCTTCAGTGACGATCTTCGGACCTCGCAGAACAATCAGAAAGCCTTCTTTGCCTTCTTCGCAGAGGAAAACAGAGCCCAGCAGCGGAACAGCGTGCGAGCCAGCAGACTGCAGCAGATTCAGTGCGCTCTTCGGCCAGCTGATCATCGCACGGCGAGCTGTTGCCTTGTTTCCCTGCACTCTCCGACGAGCACCTAAAAGGCAAGTATTTCTAAAATAGCAGCAACGTTGCAAATGTCGCGCCACATATGTGGCACATGCAGAGCCCCTCTGCATGCTGAGGACAGACACAGCGAGTGTGGGCAAAGTCCATGCGGACGCCGCGCTTACTGAGACGATCTGCTCTCTCTGTGAGAGTATTCCGCTCTCATCTATCCGCTCTTGGTTCGCGTTCTTCTCGACTCTGCCCCTCACGCTCTCCCGTTTCCTTTCCCTCTCGAGCCTAGGAGGAAGGAACGGCGGAGTCAGAGGGTTGAGCAATTGGATGTCAGTGAGCTCACGCTGGCCCAGACCCCGCGTGCCTCACTTTCTCCAAAGAGAGAGATGTCACCTGTGATGCCACCTGCCTCATCTCATTCGGAGGATCCAAGGAGGATCTTCATGATGACTCATTGGCATTAGCGGCTTCGGATGAGGAGGTTTGGGTGGACTCTTTGGATGACCCCGCCCCCTTGTTGTATAAAGTATGCACCGACTCCAGAGCTGGACTGGACACCGAGCTTATCCGCATCCTGTCAAAAGCTGTCGAGGAGCTCGGTCTCGACTGGGCTTCTCCCGAGGAGCCCACACGCAGCCACCTGGATGAATGGTTCCTGCCGGGGTGCCAACAAGCCCCTCATCAGTGATCCGCACCGTTCTTCGCGGAGGTTCACGAAGAACTGACAAAGTCGTGGCCATGCTCTCGAATATCGACAGCGCTGAGGAAAAGGGTTACGAGAAGCTGCCCCCCTAGAGGAAGCAGTGGCTGCGTTCCTTTGCCCACCCACTGCTATTGGGTGAAAATCCAAGGTGGCTCACACATCCAAAGACTGCAGGACGACTTCAACCCTCGCAGGCAGGAATTACACATCCTCTGGCCAGGCGGGTTCTGCCCTCCACTCCATAGCGATCTTCCAAGTGTTCCAGGTGAAGCTCCTCCGATCCATGGACGAGTCTGGACCAGACCTTAGAGTCTGAGCTTAATGGCAAAAGGGGCTGTGGAGACAGTGCCTCCTCCCCACAGTGAGTCAGGCTTCTACAGTCACTACTTCCTCGTTCCCAAAAAGGATGGCGACCTCAGGCCCATCCTAGGAGGATGGTAGTCACCACGGATGCCTCCAACACAGGTTGGGGTGCTCTGTGCGAGAGCAAACTGACCTCCGGCTCTTGGACGAGCATGGAGAGACGGTTGCATATCAACTGCCTAGAAATGTTGGTGGTTTTGCTTGCCCATCCTACCAGGTCACCATGTCATGGTCCGATCGGACAACACGACAGTGGTGTCCTATATAAACCGCCAGGGCGGGCTCAGATCGAGACCTCTGTACAAACTGGCCAGAAGTCTCCTCTTATGGGTACAAGGCAACCTGCCCTAGCTGAGAGCGATGCACGTGCCGGGCAAACTGAACCAGGAAGCAGACATGCTGTCCCGGGGCAATGTGTGCCCAGGGGAATGGACCCTTCATCCCTAGACGGTTAAAATGATCTGGAGCGTTTTCGGGAGGGCAGAGGTCGACCTCTTCGCCTCCGAAGACAACTCTCACTGCCCAAAATTCTTCTTGAAAGGCAGGGACTCGCTGGTCCACAAATGGCCCAGCCTTCCCCTTTATGCTTTCCGGTCGTGTTCCTCCCTCAGGTCATAAAAAGGATCAGGGAAGGCAGACACGTAGTCCTACTAGTGGCCTCTCTCTGGCGAGCCCAACCTTGGTTCCCCTAGTTGATTCAGCTGCTCACAGCAGCCCCATGGCCGACACCCCTGAGGAAAGACCTCCTTTCACAGGCGAACAGGACGATTTGGCACCCCGTCTCAAACTATGTGTTGCCCCTCGATGGGAGCTTACAGACCTCCCAGCGAGAGTCTTAAACACCATTTGTGAGGCTAGAGCTCCGTCCACAAGACGCCTCTATGCCCTTAAGTGGTCTGTATTCTCCAGCTGGTGCTCAGCCCGGAACCAGGACCCTGCATTATGTGAAGTACCACTGGTACTTTTATTTCTCCAAGAGCTACTGGACCCCATCCACACTCAAAGTCTATGTGGCGGCCATCGCAGCTTTCCATGCTCCGGTGGCCGGACAGTGAAAAAGCAACATGAGGGGAGCGAGGAAGCTGAACCCGTCACACCCCATATTAGGGGTGGAACGGTACATGTATTCGTATTGAACCGAATCGGTACGGGCATCACGGTTCGGTGCATGAATTTACACGGAGAATACACGGTACAAAAATAAATAAAACTCGCGTGCAAATTAATTAATATAATGCGGAACTACTGTTAGATACGCGGTTCTTTAAGGACACTTAATCTGTAGCCCCGCCTTAAGATAGGTTTGTTTATACTTTCGCCTGCCTCCACAGTGCGAGCCTCCGCTGACGTAGTGCGCGCCTCCCCAAATGGACAAGGCATTTCTACTTCGCACTCGCCGGTGTACTATTCTTTGAAACGACAGGGTGCGACTCAGTGTAACTGTCATCTAAACCATCAGGAATCAGCGGTGAGAAGTAAGGTACACTCGTGAATGTTTATTTTAGTACAACAACACTTTAGTACACCAAAACCACACTACAAAATAATCGTGTAAAGCAGTAAACCAGATTATTCCTTGTGACATTAGAAAAAAAATGGATATGAGAACGTAACCTACAACTAAATTAACGTTATCTTACATCATTTCTAAACATTTTTATTTAGTTTTGTGAACCTTTTTATAAAACATGGCCATTTATTTTTATTTAAAGGGCTTATGTATGCTATTGTAGGCTCATTTTGTTAATGTAAGCAACTAATTTAGATGCAAGAACTGGGTGCCAGTGCTGTGAGATGTACATGCTCGGCCAGATTTGGCTCGAAGTCGTGCGTCTTCGGATGCGGAGCCGCGCGCGTTAAAAAGCCGTGCACTGCACACCGCCACGCGAAATGTGGCCTTGCGCACCCAACGCGCCGCAACCGAGGTATGAACCGAACCGTGACATCTGTGTACCGTTCCACCCCTACCCCATATAGTACCCTCCTGGGATCTATCGATGGTCCTCAGAGCCCTCAAATGGCCGCCATTTGAAACCATTCTCGCTTAAGGGGCCGTTCACAGATCACGTCTAAATAAGGGGCCACGCACTTTCTCCTTTCCACAAGCGCTTGCACTCCCGTGGCGTTTGTCGTTGCTATGCAACCATGAACTGCACTCTCCATGATGACGAGGAAGTATCAGCAAATGATTAATTGATTTCTAGCCCTTGCATTAGCTTTACTACTAGATATATTTATGGAGATGAGAAATAAAAACCCGCTCTGTACAGCTATGATCAGCTGTTCGGCCAAGCTTTTGATGTTGTTACGGAAAGGCCGAAGTTGATCGGCTGGTTTTTGTCACATGACCTGCGGTGCGCTTGCGGCATTCTGTTGAGATGTTGAGATGTTTTCATCTCGCCGCGGTATAGGTGTGCCTGGAAAAACGAGCTTGACGCGCATGACGCTTCCATTATGAGCGCTTGCCGTGCACCTACATTTGAAGTAACGAACTTGAGCATGCAAAAAACGTGATATGTGAACAGCCCCTAAGATTGCACTACTGCAGCTTTAGCAACGGTCAAGCGAGTGGGGGACCTCCAATTGCTCTCTATTAGCACTTCCTGTCTTGAGTTTGGACCAGGCGACTCTAAAGTCATCCTCAAGCCAAGGCATGGCTATGTGCCCAGAGTGCTTTCAACTCTGTTTAAATCACAAGTAATTTCGCTTTCTGCTCTTCCCATGTCGGAAGACGAGCAACAATCACACCTACTCTGCCTGGTTCGGGCCCTGAGAACATATATAGAGCACTCTGCTCCGTTCAGTTCAGGCAGTCGGAACAGCTCTTTGTAAGCTTTGGTGGCCGCACCAAAGGGTTTCTGGTCACAAAGCAAAGGTTATCCCGTTGGCAGGTGGACGCTATCGCTCTAGCCTATGCTTCTATGGGCCTGCAGTGCCCCATAGGCATCAGAGCACACTCCACCAGAGGCATGGCCTCCTCCTGGGCGTGGTCCAGCGAGGTATCTATTAGCAATATATGTGCAGTGGCCGGCTGGTCCTCACCATCCACCATGCCAGATTTTATAACTTGGAAGTCCCTGCGTTGCAGGCACACATCTTATCCGTTTAGTTGGAGCCGGCCTCTGTGTGAGCCCGGCCCCACCATCATTCTTAAGGGTTCCAGCCGTATTGAATCACCTCAGGGTGTTTTTGCCACATTAGCCCTCTGCCTTGGTACCCTTGTTCAAGCGTCCCAGGCTCGGGTCATAGAACATGTCGTTCTGCTTAAATATAGCACGGCGTGATTAGATTGGTTCCCCATCGCGTCTAGCAGACGCAATATGACCGACCGTTCGAAAGGGAACGACTTGGTTACTCTGTATCTCGGTAACCTCAGTTTCCTGACATACTGTAAGGGAGCGAGTATTGCGTAGAGGGCCGTGCAATGATGCACACGACTTGGCATTCGTCGCTTCAGTCGATTAACCTGAATCATATGGCGAAATGAGCTGCCTTTATAGGCAGACACCCTGCCCGAAGCCCCGTTACTAGAATGTTAATAGTGCATTACTCTAGCTATTATTCTAGTTATTTACTAATGACGGAACAGTATTCTAAAGTGTTACTGTTTTTTCATTTATTATTTAAATGTTTTATTTTATGTCCAGGCTTCAATATAATGAAAGAGGAAATGGGGCTCTCACGCTTGAAACAAAGAACAAAAAATTAAAGCCTTGGAGGCTTTGGAAAGGGTTGGAGGTTTGAGAGAAAATCAGAAAGTTTAATTTTCTGGAAGACTTAAAGTCGCGATGAGACAGAAGTAGCAACAGATCTTTACTTCTGTATTGTGATGTGTATCCGATTGTAACAGATTATTGAAGATTGAAAAATGTAGGACAGGGACTTGGTGCTACACAATGGTTGTACTCAAAAACATTGGTTTTTGAGGATTGCAAATGGAAGCAGATACGTTTGCAGTGAAAGTTCAAGTCCCTGTTTTTAAGGTTAAGAAGACTAAATGATTGGAGAAGTCCTGCATATATATGTCACCAGAGAGAAGTATGTTGTTTTTAATTTAACAACGGAACATATACAGTACATGATAGATGAATCATTCCCAATAAGATCTATAACTTGCATTTAGAAAATAGATTTTAATTTCATGCTGACCTAAATTACACAAAAGGCCCTAAAAGATTTTAAATAGACCACAGGAGTCCACTTCTTTTGGGACATTAAAAAAGTCTTGGTCACCATCTATTTACATCAAATGGAAAATATTTTGTCAAATAACTGTGTGTGTGTGTGTGTGTGTGTGTGTGTGTGTGTGTGTGTGTGTGTGTGTGTGTGTGTGTGTGTGTGTGTGTGTGTGTGTGTGTGTTCCATGGAAAAACAAACAACATGAGGGGGAGTAAATGATGACAACATTTTTATTATTAATTTTAACCATTCATTTAATGCTATTTTTGTGATTATGTCAGTCCTCTTGGGGAAAGCTCTAAGGCCTATTATTGTCCAAGCCTCATTTGATATGTTTAATCCCTGCCTAGCAAGCAAGCAATTATTCACTCTAAATGGCATATGACCCTCTGGGTGACTTAATCCTATTTTTTGACAACATACACTCACATATGGTAGCTTGTCACACAATATCAGAGGGCCATGTCTTACACTCAGTGGTCTGGCAGTGAGAGAGATTGTGTTTGTATGTCTGGTAATGTGTTGTCAAAGAGAGGATTAAAACGTTGTGTAGGCTGTCTGCCAAGTAAAGATCTTGTTTCCTTTGCGCCTTCATATTCGACAATGGCGGAGAGCCTTGGTCAATCTCTTGTGACTGTTCTGTGTAGCAGTCTGCTTTGTCATCATTATCCACAACATTTGTATGAGATGTACAATTGCAATAAAGCATATTTAAAACAGTATAATTAAATATGCATATTTAAAAGTACAGCATATTTAAAAAAGAATAATTCGCTTATCATGCATGATGCTTAGGTGTTCAGTGTGGTTGCTAGAGTAGTTGTCAGAGTGTTGCTATGCAGTTTATATGGTGGTTTGGACCTTTTCTAGCATGTTTCTATACAGCTAGGTGGTTGTCAGGGTGTTGCTATGCAGTTGCTATGGTGTTCTGAGTGTTTTTTTAGCGGGTTGCTATAGCTGGGTGGTTATAAGTGTGCTGCTATGCAGTTGATATGGTGTTCTGAGTTTTTTTCTCATGTTTTATACAACTGGATGGTTGTCAGAGTGTTGCTATGCTGTTGTTATGGTGTTTTGAGTGTTGTTAGCATCTAGCTATACAGTTAGGTGGTTGTGCGATTGCTATTGTTTTCTGAATATTTTAGCATGTTGCTCTTCAGCTCTTCAGGGTGCTCTGGGTGGTTTATTTTGCCCCCTAGATAAGGCACAAATCATAAGTCTGATTGCTCTAATTGAAAGTAATAGCACACCTTTTCTCCACGAGCAGCACAATTTGAAGTAGTATTCATATTCATAGCACTAACATTCTAACAATGACGAGATGAAGTTTAATAATTAGGGTCAGAGATTTGTTTTAAATATCTATGAGCAATAATAATGGTGCATAACTAATGAAATGTGTTATTCATCCCATTTGAAATAAACTGAAATTAAATCAAAAGCATGATGTCATTTTTAGAAATGTATTTAAAAAAATATATATAACAATAATTGCTGAAGCTTTTATCACGGTATATTGTATTATCATGGTTTTGAATTAAGTTGCAAAAAAGTGTTGTCCTTCTAAAAGGTTTAATAACTTTTTTCTTATAACAAATAGAACTATGAACATTTAAAGTCAATAAAACTATACACAAAACAAACATTTCAAATGGATTAAAGAACTATAAAGAACAATATGTAACAATTTACAACAGTTTACAAATAGTTAATGCATTGACTAATATTATCTAACAATGAGCAATAGCTACATTTGTTACAGTAGTTATTATTCTTTGTTAACGTTCGTTAATAAAAAATACAATTATTCATTGTTAGTTCATTTTAGTTCAGGTCCATTAAAAATGAACAGATACAACTTTGATTTTAATAATGTTTTAGTAAATGTTGAAATTAACATTAAGATTCCCTATCTGTTAGTCACTTCACGTGGTGTCGATATGATTACACTAGGGGTCGCACTTGGGAGCCCCAAGGACACTGATACTTCAGAAATGGCCTGTGAGAATTGGTGAATGCAATTTGCATGCCACTCCCCCGCATATGGGTATATAAGGAGCAGCATGCATTCACTCAATCAGATTTGTTTTTCTGAGCTGAGCGAGTGTCTCCTATGCATTAGCTCATTTCCATTCACCTCTTTTGAAGACTATTGTAGCACACTTGAAGGAAGCAAAAAAGCAAAAAGAAATTGTGATTCTTTTGGGTTCTTTATTCAAGCCAGCACCATTTGCACAATCATTCACAGATCCAGTCCAACTACAGCTCCGTACAATACTGACAGTCGTGCCAAACATCATGTGAATGACTGCCAACCCTTCTTTTTCTTCTCTTCTAGGTGTACTGTAGCTACTTCCGCCAATTGGATACCCATTGCATTGCTGTAAGTATACTACAAATAGATGCTACATGCATACACTGAATAATTAAACAACAATTATTAATAATCAAAAAGAAATTATCCACCCGGACTTGGTTGCCAGAGCTCATGCTCCTTACGGCAGCCCCTCACAGGGGAAACCCCCTGAGAAAGGACTTTCTTTCTCAGGAACGGGGCACAATCTGGAACCCATGGCCAGACCTCTGGAACCTCCACGTCTGGCCCCTGGACGGGACGCAGAATGCTTAAGATGGCTATCACTCAGGCTAGAGCCCCCTCAACAAGTCAGGCCTATACCTTAAAATGGAGGGAAAGACCCACAGAGATGTGTAGAAAGGTCAGTGCTTTCCTTCCTCCTAGGCCACGCCTCATTCCCTCATGGGATCTCTCTGTAGTCTTGCTGGGCCTGCAGAGAGCTCGCTTTGACTCACTGGAGTCAGTCGTGCTTAGTGCCTTCTCTTTGAAGACGGCATTACTGACCATGCTCACTTCCACCAAGAGGGTTGGGTACCTGCAGGCGTTCCTGTCAGCGAAACGTGCCTTGAGTTCGGCCCAGCTTACTCTCATTTAATCCTGAGACCCGGACCGGCTACATACCCACTGTTCCCACTACCCCTTTCAGGGATCAAGTGGTGAACTTATCGTTGCTGTGTCCAGTACGCGCCTTGCACATCTATGTGGACAGCATGCAGAGCTTCAGAAGCTCTGAGCAGCACTTTGCCTGTTTTGAGGGACAGCAGAAGGGAAGGCTGTCTCCAAACAGAGGTTGGCCCACTGGATTGTGGATGCCATAGCCTTGAGTTATCAGGCACATGGGAATATGCTGTGCCCCTTTGAAGATCAAGCACACTCCACAAGGAGTGTTGCATCCTCCTGGTCTTTATCCAATGGCGCCTCTTCAACAGACATCTGCAGAGTGGTGGGCTAGGTGACACAGAATATCTTTACTTTTGTGACATAGAATAACTCCAGTTGGAGTCAGTTTCATCCCATGTGTTTTCAGGTACGAGCAGGTAAGTTGCTGGTGACTGGTCGGGTGCTCCACTTGCACTTAACAACTTTCCCCTCCCTGAGGTGATAACGTGCGCTTTTTTACCAATGTGAGTTCTCCAGACTGGTGAACCCTGTACATATCTTATACTTTTCAGCACCCTACGGCAGCCGAATTCGGCAAAGGAATTTGGTGGCAGGCCCAGTACTCGTCCATGATATGGTTTCCCCAACCCGATCACATGGCAAACTCGTACAACCTCACGTGCATGAATTTGTAAGATTTTTGCTCAATCATACGTATTTTATGAGTTGCCCAATTCATATAAATCCGAATTAGCCACCTCGTAAAATACATACGAATTGGTCTTGAGATAGTGTTGGTTTCCCAGATAGTAAATCTGTGTCTCCCCCTGGGCAGATCTCAGTCTCTGCCACCAGTCACTGTATTGTGAGTTGTGAGTGCATTTGTTAACTTGCACTCAGTGGCCTGCTGACATCTGCATCGCTGAAACTACGTAGCTCAGGTCACATTAAAGTGACTGACAGATAGGGAATGTCTTGTGACTGTTGTGACCTCAGTTCCCTGATAGTGTTCCTCCTGCCACAACTCTTGACTGAGCGCCGGGACATCTTAACGTTCAGAACCTGAATGAGTGAATATACAGTATATATACCCATGCAAGGAAGTGGCTTGCAAATTTCACTCACCAGTTCTCATTGGCCTTTTCTGAAGTATAATAGGTGTTCAGGGCTCCCAAGTGTGACCCCTAGTGTCATCGCATCGACACCACGAGTCTTACCTCTCAGGTAGGTCCTTCAGGGTGTCGTGGAGGGGTGTGGTGTGGTGTCAAAGACCCAACATCTAGCTACTGGAGTGCCTCAGGGATCAGTGCTTGGAACACTTCTCTTCTCCATCTACATGACATCACTAGGATCTGTGATTCTGAATCATGGCTTTTCCTATCACTGCTACGCTGATGAAACACAACTCTACCTCTCATTCCAGCCTGATGATCCAACGGTAGCTGCTCACATCTCAGCCTGCCTGACAGACATTTCTGGCTGGATGAAGGACCACCACCTTCAACTAAACCTTGCGAAGACAGAGCTACTTGTGGTCCCGACCAACCCAACACTTCATCAAAACTTCACCATTCAGCTAGGCTCGTCATCCATAACTCCATCAAGGTCAGCCAGGAACCTTGGAGTTGTAATTGATGATAAATTGAACTTCACAGACCACATTGATAGAACTGCCCGGTCATGCAGATTTGCCTTGCACAATATTAGGAGGATCAGGCCCTTCCTATAAGAGCATGCTACACAACTCCTTGTCCAAGCGCTTGTTCTATCCAGACGACTATCGTAATGCTCTTTTGGCAGGTCTTCCAGCTTGCTCTGTCACACCTCTGCAACTGATCCAGAATGCTGCAGCTAGAGTGGTCTTTAACGAGCGGAGAGAGCACACGTCACTCCTCTCCTCACAAAATTGCACTGGTTGCCATTTGCCGCTCGCATCAAATTCAAGTCACTGACGTTTGCCTACAGAACAACCACTGGCTCTGCACCCTTTTACCTAAACTCATTACTTCAGACTTATGTGTCATCCAGAAACTTGCGCTCTGCAAGCGAACGTCGTCTCGTGGTGCCATCTCAAAGAGGCACAAAATCTCTTTCTCTGACCTTTACCTTGTCTGTTCCCTGCTGGTGGAATGACCTGTCCAACTCAACCAGAGCTGCTGAGTCCAGAGCCATTTTCAAGAAACGTCTGAAGACGCATCTTTTTCGGCAGCACTTAATCCAGTAATACTAACACTTTCTCTTCTCTTCTATTTATTTAGAAAAAAATAAAAATAATAATAAACTTGTTAAAAAATTTACATGTACTGCGTTAGATTAAACTGAGAAGGGTCATAGCACTTGTATATAGTTGTCCTACTGTTGTTATGATCCGGCTGGGGATCGAACTCGGGTCTCTGACGTGTGTGTGTGTGTGTGTGTGTGTCCTTGACGCTGACCACTCCACCACTGGTAGAGGTTGAACCCAAATGCAGAGGAATGTGAAAACAATGAAATCTCAAAAGTCCGGGTTTTATCTTTGGCTCTTTACTACAGAGAAAAAAAAGAGTCCACAAAAGGGAAAAAACCCATAGAATCCAAGTTCAAAAATAGAAAGCAGGAAAAATCTCAAACCCAAAGAATCCTTGAGAAAGACAATGCTAAGACCAACATCAGGACTGAACAAGAACAAAAAGACAGTGGGGCCTTAAATAGGGTTTATCATTAGAAGTAATTCAACACAGGTGAGGGCATTACTTACAACAATTTAACAATGGAGAATTAATCTGGGTTGAAATAACGCCATCTAGTGGTAAAGTCAAGGGGCTTCAGACAAAACATTACAGAACCCCCTCTTTTAGGAACGGCTCCTGACGTTCCCAACAGCTCGGGTTGAGTGGAGACGATTAAAGTCTCTGATCAAACCCTTGTCCAGGATATGATGAGTGGGGACCCAAGACCGTTCCTCCGGCCCATATCCTTCCCAGTCCACTAGAAATTGCCGTCTACCACGGACCAGTCGAGTGTCCAATATCCGCTTGACCCTGTATGCTGGCTGGCCATCAATGATCTGTGGTGCTGGGGGTGGCCTAGTGGCAGGAGACAGAGGACTGTATTTGACAGGTTTTAAGAGGGAAACATGAAAGGTGGGATGAATGCGCAACGACTTGGGAAGTAGGAGACGGTAGGAAACAGGGTTTACTTTCCTTAAAACCTTGAAGGGACCTATGAATCTGGGAGCCAATTTGCGTGTTTCAACTCGAAGAGGAAGGTCCTTGCTGGACAACCAGACCTTCTGCCCTGGCCGTAGAGATGGTGCTGGTCTGCGGCGACGGTTGGCCTGTTGCTGTTGTAGCTGTGAAGTTTTCAGAAGCGCAGCTCGGGCCTTCTTCCACACCCTGTGGCACCGTTGAACGAGATGTTGGGCAGCCGGAACTCCCACCTCAGACTCCTGCTCTGAAAACAAAGGAGGTTGATAACCAAATTGGCATTCAAAAGGTGACATACCCGTTGAGGAATGGCGAAGAGTATTATGGGCAAATTCTGCCCATATCAGGTGTTTGCTCCAGGTCATTGGGTTGGATGAAGCTAGACATCTCAAGGTTGTCTCAATCTCTTGGTTAGTTCTTTCAGTCTGTCCATTAGACTGGGGATGAAAACCAGATGACAGACTTGCTGAAGCCCCAATCAGCTGGCAGAAGGCCTTCCAGAACCTGGATGCAAACTGAGGACCACGGTCTGAAACCACATCTTGGGGAAAGCCATGCAACCTAAAAATATGCTGCAGTACAATCTCAGCCGTCTGTGGAGCTGAAGGAAGTTTTGGCAATGGAATAAGGTGGCAAGCTTTTGAAAATCTATCCACAACTACCAAAATCACTTTGTTACCTTGGGAGAGTGGTAGACCCGTTACAAAGTCCATAGAGATATGTGACCAAGGCCGAGCAGGGACCGGGAGGGGTAGTAGCTGACCTTGTGGACGAGACCTGGAATCCTTATTCTGGGCGCAAATGGGGCAGGCAGCAACAAAGGATTTGACATCACCAGCGATCTTTGGCCACCAGAAGCGTCTGGAAATGAAGTCAAGTGTCCTACTGACTCCTGGGTGGCATGTGATTGATGAGGAATGCCCCCACTGTAAAACATCAGTGCGCACTCTTTTGGGTACAAAAAGACGGCCAGATGGCCCATTACCCGGGTCAGCTTCCTGCTGCTGTGCTTCTCTAACAATGGTCTCTATTCCCCATCTAACTGGAGCCAGAATCTTGGAGGGGGGGATGATCGTCACCGGGGTAGAAACCATGTTGGGTGGATCAAACTGCCTGGAGAGAGCATCAGGTTTCTGATTCTTAGAGCCTGGTCGATAGGAGAGAACAAAGTCAAAGCGATTAAAAAATAGAGCCCATCGAGCCTGGCGAGAGTTCAGTCTCTTGGCTTCTTGGATATAAGTTAGATTCTTGTGGTCAGTCCATACAACAAAGGGATGTTTGGCACCCTCCAACCAGTGCCTCCACTCTTCCAATGCTAGCTTGACAGCTAATAACTCCCTGTTACCAATATCATAATTTCTTTCACTAGAAGATAGTTTGTGTGAAAAGAAGGCACAAGGATGCAATCTGTCGTCTCTTATGGCCCGCTGGGAAAGTACAGCACCGACGCCTACCTCAGAGGCATCCACCTCGACTATGAAGGGCAGCTCAGGATCGGGGATAGTGAGAATGGGCGCTGAAGTAAATCTGTCTTTTAGTTTGCAGAAAGCTTTCTCAGCCTCGTCTGTCCACTGGAAGCCCTTAATATTCTTCCTAGTAAGAGTTGTAAGTGGAGCAGCGATGGCACTGAAATTTCGTATGATCTTTCAATAAAAATTGGAAAAGCCGAGAAAACGTTGTACCTGCTTAATGGAAGTGGGTTGAGGCCAATCTTTAACCGCTTTGGTTTTGGCAGTGTCCATCTGGATATGACCTTTAGATACAATGAAGCCCAAAAAGGAGACCTCTTGAACATGGAACTCACTCTTCTCAAGCTTGATGAACAGATGGTTTCTCAGGAGTTGCTGGAGGACTAGGCGAACATGCTGCACATGTTCCTGGAGGTCCTTGGAAAAGATAAGAATATCATCCAAATATACAAATACAAATCTGTTCAGCATGTCTCTTAACACATCATTAATCAAAGCTTGAAATACAGCAGGGGCATTTAACAAACCGAAAGGCATGACTTTATACTCATAGTGGCCCGTTGGTGTATTAAAAGCGGTCTTCCATTCATCACCAGCGCGAATGCGGACCAGATGATAAGCATTTCGAAGGTCCAGTTTAGTGAATACAGTAGACCCCTGAAGCAACTCGAAGGCAGTAGACATTAATGGAAGAGGATAACGATTCTTTATGGTGATCTTATTGAGACCCCTGTAATCAATACAGGGTCGGAGCCCCCCATCCTTCTTAGCAACAAAGAAGAATCCAGCTCCTGCTGGTGAAGTCGAGGGACGTATAAAGCCAGATTTCAGGGCCTCATGAATATAGTCCTCCATGGCCTTCCTCTCTGGTGGTGAAATGGAGAATAGTCTCCCCCTTGGAGGGCACATTCCAGGCAAAAAGTCAATTGCACAATCATAAGGTCTGTGAGGGGGCAAGGATGAGGCCGCCTTCTTGCTGAACACTTCTAGCAGGTCTGCATAGTCAGGGGGAACACTGGATAACTCAGGAGGCGTCCCGGATGATTGCAGGGTAGTCTGACTTAACTTGGGAGAGACAAGAAGTTCAAGAGATGAAGTAGAGAGACACAATTTATTACAATGAGGCCCCCATTTGACAATGTTACCAGAGAACCAGTTAATCTGGGGATTATGAAGAGCTAGCCAAGGAAAACCAAGGATTAAAGGGAATTCTGGTGACTTGATTACATAAAACTGTATAGTTTCTTGGTGACCCTCAACCCGAAGAAGTACAGGAATAGTGCTCAGACTCACCCGACCAGAGCCCAGGGGTCTTCCATCCAATGCTGTAATGGTTAGGGGGTCATCAAGGTTGGTAAGTGGCACCTGAAGATGTCTGGCAATTTCCAAATCCATAAAGTTCCCAGCAGCCCCAGAATCCACAAAAGCCTTTAGGGGATGTGACTGATTGTTCCATAAGAGATGAGTAGACAAGAAAACCCCAGAAGATGCTGAGTTGGGAGAAGTAGTCTCTCTCATCACAGTCCTCCCTTTACTGGACAAGAGTTGGCTTTTCCCAAAAGGATCGGGCAGAGAGCTCGAAAGTGGCCAGGTTCACCACAGTACAGGCAGCATTTTTCCTTGATTCTGCGGTTCCGCTCAGACTGGGAGAGCCGTGATCGGCCCAGCTGCATGGGCTCCTCAGTGCCGGTTACAGATGAGGCAGGGTGATCATGAGGCAGGGGCAGTACCAAGGGATGTTGAATGGGAACATACCTAGAAGACATTGTGCGCTCCCGACGCCTCTCTCGAAGACGATTATCTAATCGAATTGCCATAGCAATCAGGGACTCTAGGTCTGTTGCAGGATCCCGGGCTGCCAATTCGTCCTTGAGTTCATCAGAAAGTGCTCTATTGAAAGCCACAGTCAATGCTTCAGGATTCCAGCCACTCTCCATAGCTAGGGTCCGAAACTCCACAGCTAATTCTGCGACACTTTGAGTACCCTGGCTTAGCTGAAGGAGGCGGCTAGCTGCCTCACGTCCCCTTACTGGATGTTCAAACACCTTCCTCATCTCATCAATAAAACGACTGTAATCAGAACAGACTGCTGGTTGTGGAGACTGCTCCCACAGTGCAGTGGCCCAGGCTAGGGCTTTCCCAGACAAAAGGGTAATGACATAAGCTACCTTGCTACGTGATGTTGGAAACTTATTAGGTTGTAATTCAAAGTTCAGTGAGCACTGTGTAAGGAAGCCCTTGCATCTGCCAGGACTTCCATCATACCTTTCAGGGTGTGGTAGATGAACCTCAGAGTTGCTGGGAGGTGCTGGTGGAGCCTGGGGTTGAGAATCAGCATCCCGCTGTGGGTTCGAAAGAGCTTGAAGGTGCTGCAAGATCTCTGAGATGGCTTGGCCCAGTTTTGATACAGCAACTTCCTGTTGTGCAAGAACTTGTTCATGTCGTTCCATGGTGGCTGCCTGGCTTGAAACAGCAGCCAAGATGCGTTCTGCATTGGACAACGGTTGAGCTTCCTCCGCTGGGCTTCTATCCATGGTTCAGTCCTACTGTTATGATCCGGCTGGGGATCGAACTCGGGTCTCTGACGTGTGTGTGTGTGTGTGTGTCCTTGACGCTGACCACTCCACCACTGGTAGAGGTTGAACCCAAATGCAGAGGAATGTGAAAACAATGAAATCTCAAAAGTCCGGGTTTTATCTTTGGCTCTTTACTACAGAGAAAAAAAAGCAAACTCAAACAACTCCCCTTGGGAGGCAATACAAAAAAGGGTAATCCAGAAACATATATCCAAGAGTCCACAAAAGGGAAAAAACCCATAGAATCCAAGTTCAAAAATAGAAAGCAGGAAAAATCTCAAACCCAAAGAATCCTTGAGAAAGACAATGCTAAGACCAACATCAGGACTGAACAAGAACAAAAAGACAGTGGGGCCTTAAATAGGGTTTGTCATTAGAAGTAATTCAACACAGGTGAGGGCATTACTTACAACAATTTAACAATGGAGAATTAATCTGGGTTGAAATAACGCCATCTAGTGGTAAAGTCAAGGGGCTTCAGACAAAACATTACAACTGTTAGTTTAACTGCTTCTATTGTTCTCATTTGTAAGTCGCTTTGGATAAAAGCATCTGCTAAATGAAAATGAATAAATGAAATTGAATAAACCACGTCTCGTTTCCTCCATCAGGGAACAGAGGTTACAACAGTAACTGAGATGTTTTCAATCAATATCTAGGGTATGTATAATATCTAGACCATATATAGGTCCATATTTAAATGTAAAAATGTTTAAGTTTGATTTGATAATGTGATAAACACCATAGTGAATACAAAAATCTGAAAGGGTGTTTGGAACATTAAAATAGTGTTTTAGAAACAGAAAGTAGCGCTGCTGCTTTGTTTACAGGGGTTATCAATGGCTGTTTTGGGGTTGTTTATATCAGAGTGTGCATGCCTCTTTCACACAGTACACATGGAGTGTTGGAAATTGAACTGGTTGATGGAAAAGTATTCTTAAAATGCATTTGAATAATTCGTAATAAATAATTATTCACAGTATTTTGAATTACCATGCATGTTTATTATCATAATAAATTGTATTACCATATAGGCATGTCTAGTCATGTTGTACATGTCCTGTCCACTGATGTAATGTAAGGATAATTCTGGTTAGAGCATTAAACTGTTTTAGTGTCAGTGTCTGCCAGTGACAATGACCTATTGTGACCAAGTGATGAATGCATTGCACCCCCTCCTTGATTTTTTTTTTTTTTTTTGAACAGCAGCTGCTCTGTAACGTAGTAAGAAGAGAATGAATCAAACAGGAATCTAGTTTTATGGACAACTGTATATGCTAGACGCTTTGAAAGATAAAGTAGTTGTTTCAGCAGAGCAATGCAATCTCTCTCCAAAGCTTCCACTCTAGTAGTATCGCTATTGTGAGATACAAAGAAACAAAGATCTCAATCTCACCGTGAAATTTTATGATTTTTATGAATGGTAAAGAATATCTAATATCTAATAATATTTTAAAATATTTTCTCTTGTCCTGTGTTTAAATGAGGTCTTCAGGGTTACACAAGTTTGTTTTTACACACTGATTCCAAGATGAACAAACCAATTAATGAGTGTGGGGACACTCTACAACTGTATAATACTTTTGTCAAAAATAGCAGACATCAAACAATATAAACTGCTGCATCCATGTTTCTTGTTCAAAGCCACTAGATGCCAAAATGTTGCTATTTATGGTTATCACTGTTAATCATCACCATTCCATCAGTAACTCACTCATGCTAAAGTAACTTAGCAGAAACTTGCGTTCGTGGCTGTTAGTTTTCAGCATGAAAAACAAAAACTTTTATTCAAATTATAAATGTATTATATACAGAAATTAGGCATGACTCATTTAAACTCATTTAAATTCTGATTAGACATTGCGAACATATGCTTAACAGACACATCTAGCTCATCTAGTAAATTTAACCACTGATTGTAAATAGTAAATCAGGCATTTCGCATAAAGATGTTCCAAGATGTGCATGGGAAATTTATAATTTGTGCATTTTTGTAGGAAGGAAATCTTTAAAAAAAATCTTTGCATAGGTGTTGAGCATATTTGTTTTCATCCTTTATTCCTTTAATTCTGCATTAATGTCCAATGGTTTTCTGTAGTTCAAAGGTAAAACCTTGTTTACATTGACAAACCTGGAAAAACTGAAGACTTACTGCAGGTCCAGTAAACGTTAGATATTATCAGCACTTAAACTAACATCAGTTTGACTTTCATAAATATTTAGTTTCTTCTAGTATCACATAATTCCCGAGGGAGTACTGCACCTCCAGACAGGGTGATATGAAACATCTGACTGCATGTAAATCTGGTGAAACATTTTTCAGATGCATTATTTCAATGGCGTTCTCCTCCAGCACAGGTCCCTGAGTTGAGCCAGCTGGCCAGAAAGATTCCTGAGAATACCCATGAGTCCACTGGAATGTGCCGCTGAGGTCGAGTTGTGTCTGTTCTGGCTTACTCAGCACACTGCCATTCCATCAGAACTCTGTGTGTGTATCTTTAATAATCTCTTATATCCCCTTGTAAGCGCTTGATTTTTCCAGCCAAAGTAAAACAATCAAGCTCATTTTACTCACATATTGAGTTTCAGTTTTTAATATGACTGCAGAAAATATGTCCTCACCCTGTAAAACGGATTAGCAAAGCGAACTGAAGATCAAAAACACTAGTCCATGAGGTTTTTTGAGAACTTCATCTTAAATATTGTCACCCAACCAACAAACCTCCAATTTTTTAGTTCTACATCAAGTTTATTTTGTCAAGTTTATTATAGTCTTTTTCTAGTTCCCCCTTGTCCTGAAAGACAGACTTTTGTAACACACTAAATTTATTCAGTAACAAACAAGTTGGACAGATGATTTAATATAAAGTATGATTTATTAGAGCTTTAAAAGTCTCCTTCTTGTACTTTATTTTGGTGGTCCCGTTTGAACAATCTGTTGATTATAAGTAACTTTGCAACTACATGTCAACTAACTCTCATTAGAGTATTAGTAGGCTGTCTTACTTCATAACTTAATACTTAATATCTGCTCTTTATTGTGATGGTCCTCCAACAGACATTCTACTGACTATAAAAAACTTTGCAACTACATGTCAACTTATTCTAACCCTAACCCTACCAGTCTACTAATATTCTACAGACACTCTCATTAGAGTTAGTAGACACGTAGGTGCAGCATAACTTATAGTCAATATACACATATATAGTATATACTATATACATACAAGACTAATGAACAAACAAGAAACACCTGAACACAATGAAACAATAAACAATCAAAACCAATAAGAACATGACACATACAGGGGAAGCACAAGACATGATCACATGATTGCAAGATACTTAAGGAGCAAGGGAATTATTATGCTATCCTATTATGCTATTTTAAAGGTTCATCATTTGTTTTGGAGGTCTCCTACAACAGGTTTACATGCATCAAAGGTCAAAAAACATTTTCATTTTCTTATAATATACATTGAACATCACCTAATTTCTATCTGAAGATTCAGTCTCTCTAAATCCCTCCTCTCCGTGAGCCTGCTCTGCTCTGATTGGTCAGATGGCCCAGTCTGTTGGAACAAGTTCAGAGGAACAAGTTGGTCCACATAAAGTGGGTACTGTACCATCTTTAATGGATAAGCCTTTTGCAAATCCTACATTGACCTTTTTGAGAAGCAGTCGTCAAAAGGTTATAGTGCTGTTGTATCGCTGTGGTAAATTTAACCACTGACTCTACATCCTTTGAAAGTGTACACAAAAAATTATTTTGCAGCCCCGAAAACAGTGTATTCTTGAAATGTACACAACAAGAACCAGCTACAGTGTTTGAGGGCGGTTCAAAGTAGACGTTGTTCACAGGCATCCAATGAAGAACATAGGTGGGCATTATGCAAATTGTAACGTATGAATGTTACGGAAGTAAGACTGGAGTTACTGACGGCTCGTTTCGGCAGTTCAAAATGTATTCTTTCTTTAGGGAGACAATGACTTTATTAATCATGCACTTTGATCTTTAAAACTTTGCAGGCCTTTTACATTCACAAACAGCTATTACACACTACATGAAAGGTAATATCTGAAAAAAGCATAATAGGAGCACTTTAAAAATGTATGAGGCTAAGGACAGAATTTCCTTCCATTCAAAAATAAAACTTCCCGTCAGAGCCATAGCGCTCTGACATATTGCGAAGTGTCGCTTTTACTAAGCTAGAATAGAAAATAGTAGACGCTAGTCAAGTCAAGACAAATCACTTTTATTTATATAGCGCTTTTTACAATACAGATTGTTTCAAAGCATCTTTACAGTGATAACAGGAAAATAATGCAACAAAGTTTGTTTCGGCTGTACAGCAGCTCTAGAAGAAAATAGTGTCATTATCTAGCTTAAGTAAGTTCAATTTTGATTCATTTCCATTTTAAAAAATCATTAGTTTTTCATTTATTTCATTTATCTATACAGCAGCTGTGGAGAAAACAGTGATGTCATCTTCCAGCTCAGTTTATACAATTATTCAGTTCTCATACAATGGTGTCAATGCAGTCAGGTCAATATTTGTTGCATATTTAGGGTGTATTCACACCAGGAAAGTCCGATAGTTCACTTGCTTTGGTCCGGACCAAATAGAATGTTGATTTTTTTTTGTTTGGTACGGTTCGCTTTCACACTGCTCTTTTTGCAAGTGAACCAAAATGTGTAAACAAAACCACACGTGTGCTAAGGTCGTCCATTCATTGGACAGGAATTCTCAAGCAGGGAAAAGCAGGAAGTGCACAAACAGGCTCAGCATGGAGATATTTCGTAATGCAATATTTGTTATTTTACTGATTTGGTGTTATTCTCTACAAACACAATATGAAGAAACTATTGAGCATCATATGACACAATGTCATCTATACGATGTTGTAATTAGGATTTTGAGAAGATGACGATGTGCTGCAAGACGGTTCCGGCGGAGAGAACAAGCTTTTAAACCATTTAAGCGCGATAAGACAAAAGTGAACGGTCTGTCTGTTAATGTCCTGATGCACACACGACGCGCAGAAAGACGCGCAACAGTCTCGCGTACACAGACAGCGCGCTGGAATTCTCTTTCTCTTTCACGCTTGAACGAACAATAAGACACACCATTATGCCAAAATGTCCGTTTTGTTAAGTATCCTCATAAGAGCAGTCAAATAAAAAGGCGCAGTTTTCTGCAATTGGGTCGGTTCATGTTCACACCGTAAACGAACCGTACCAGAGTTCGTTTGGAACCGTACCGAGACCACCTCTTCAGCTGGGTCTCGGTTCGATTGTTTGGTCCGCACCCGTGTTCGATTGCTGTATTCACACCTGCCCAAAAGGTCCGCACCAAGGGGGGAAACGAACTAGAGTTCGATTCAATCGAACCAAACAAGGCAGGTGTGAATACACCCTAAGTGTCCCCAAATAAGCAAGTCAAAAGCAACAGTAGTAAGGAACCCAAACTCCATCAGTGACAGAACGGAGAAAAAAACCTTGGGAGAAACCAGGCTCAGTTGGGGGACCAGTCCTTTTCTGGCCAACAAACAAACACTGTATGAATATGATTCAGGCAGCATCACAGATTACAAGTCAAATTGGAATAGGAAAATATGTAGTCCAGTTCCATCTGGTTGAAGATCGGTCGACTAGATCTAGCAGACTAGTAGGTTTTTTGTCTGTATTGACCAGCATGAAGTCTGCAACAAGAGGACCAAAATGTTCCAGGACAGAATGTTTTTTTGTTTGTTTGTTTGTTTTTTGATAAAAAAAGCAAATCAAGATATCCAGCATTTGAAACAGACTGTGCTGTTGAGAGCCTGGCATCCTTTGTCATAGCTAAGCATTAGTGGTAAGAACAGTAACAGCTGAGAGAGTAGAGGGCATGACATGGAAACAAACAAGACATGGCCCACTGTCCTCTTAATCTGGCCTTGGGTTCCTGCTGACAGATGCGTTAACTGGAAAATGCAGGCCCAGAGTCTGGCGCCAAACTGTTTTATGGCTCACTGGGTGAGCTCAGAACTTTCCTCAGGGTGGATGAAGGAGTTACAGGAGCACAGCTACCAGACCGAACCACTTGACCAGTCAAGAAAGGAGTGTGTTTGAGAGGACTCCTGTGGGACATCGGCACATGTTGTCATTCCCATTAACACTCAAGCAGATGGAGTCTGCATCACCATCGTGCAGTTAATGCTATTGGAATTGTCACAGCAATTATGTAAAGTCATGCTGTGTGCGTGCAAGTATGCCCAAGTGTGTAGACGCATTCAGAGGCATTGTTTACATTGGTATAATAGGAGCAGATGACATTCCAGAGTTCATATTAAGATGAGTATGTCCTTGCTTGTTGATATCTGACCTTAAACTTACATGGTTGGTACTGTTTCAACTCTCAGCCACATGATCCCCACTATTTCAGCTCTGGTTTCAATGTCCTTTCATGCAGCATAGCAACACCCTTCCAAACACATTTGTACCGCGACACTTCACATCATCAGCTGCATCCCTGATGGACAATAATCAACTTGGGAGGAGAAAGGGATCATTATATCTTATGAGGTAGGAGACTGGCACTCAGTACAACTTCACAGTGGTCCTGATTCTTTCATGAAGTGGGGTCACTGATATAGCAGGAATATGAGGATGCTATCTCACCTGTTCCCATGCTCTTCATTCTTCACAGCAGTGAGCGTCACTTGCGTGATTCACAGCAAGTGTGCTTGTCAGAGCTAGACGCCTGAAAGGAATCTACCTTCATTACAAATCATTGCCAGTGATGTTTTATGGATTCAAAACATGTGTTGAATTGATTTTTAAGCAGGGGTGTCAAACTCAGCTCCTAGAGGGCCACAGTTCAGTTCCAACCCTGCTCCAATACACATTTCTGCACCACTAGTGGCATCTAATGGAATTAGAAACATACTAATTGTTTCCAATCAGGTTTCCCACCCGAACCTGCCATTGTTTGGTCAAACAGGTAGTACCACCCAAAGAGCTTGCCAATTAACTCTTGTATGGTGTTCGGGTCTGTTGGACCCGTTTTCATTTTTTATCAAAAGAAAAATGATACAATTATTTCTTTTTTCAAACTGAGACTCATTGGCCTTGGCTCATTTTCTGTGAGGAATATATATCAGAACACATTTTTAATGAATGGGGCTAATAAAAGTGTGGAAACTGTAGGTCCTGTGTACCTTTACTCTGTCCTCCTCCTGTCAGGGCCTGCTGTTAGTGTGTGTATGTTCTTGTATATGATTTATCAGGACACAAATGTGTATAATGACATGGGTATTACAACGTAAACATGGTTTATGATGACATCTGTGTCCTCAATGAGGGCTTAATTTGAGCCGGAACACGCCGGAACATGTTCCGGCACCTCCGACATTGGATCCGGAACCTTTTTTATTGGATCCGGCACCTCCCGTGTCAATAAAATTAATTGCCTAAATGAAATAAAATAAAATTACTGTTTTAGTGTTCAATGTTTGTGACACATGACTTGCGCGCTTGTTGTACGAGTTGAGATTGATGTTAGCCTCGATCGTTTCACTCAGGGGAAAAATGTCAAAAAGACGCTAG
This sequence comes from Scardinius erythrophthalmus, assembly GCF_964197995.2. Taxonomy (NCBI): domain Eukaryota; kingdom Metazoa; phylum Chordata; class Actinopteri; order Cypriniformes; family Leuciscidae; genus Scardinius; species Scardinius erythrophthalmus. The sequence goes on along the minus strand of NC_138225.1, from coordinate 44,148,338 downwards.
ACAGTCAGATATCCCAAACAAGCAAAAATCGTTTCTGCTGATCAAAAAGGAGACCACGGTGGACACAGTAGCCTAGTATCGACATTATATCTCGTTATTTCGACATAATAAGGGGACATTCTAATCTGCCACATTAAGCGTTCTTATAATGGTTTTCTATGGGAGGAAAATGCATAACGTGTAAATGCGTTCATATTATGGGCTCATCTGATTTTTTGTACATAGCATATTTGTCAGGATTTTAGTATCATAATGATTAATAACGCACAATTATCCGTGAACTTGATTTGAACAAATGCCTTTCACTTGTGTATGCAAAATTCAGAATTAAATTAATGTGCAGAAATGTGTACAAATAGAGAGTATGTAGGCCTACTATGCCGTTGTAGCCATTAAAAAAGCGCATTTAGTTTCATATTTGTTAAAATATTATAATGTTTTTTTTTTTTTCATTTATGTTGATTTATGAAAAGTGAACAGCACGACCGAGTAAGATAGGATGCGCAATATGAGACATGGAGCGGGTCAGACATGATTTTGTCCGTTGAAGTTGAAGTTGTTTAGAAAGCCTTTCTTTAAAGTGAATTTCGTTTTGTATAAATTGTATCTTAATTTTAATAAAATTTTCATCAACCATTTGCCTGTAGGCCTATTTATTGAATACGAAACAAATATAACGGAGGCGCCCGCGCGCTCACTTGCATTGCACGTGAACTGCAGCACGAAACTCAGTGTATGCCTCACACAGACATGACAAATACATCAAATACACAAAGCTTGAAATGTCTTTAAACGAAATTCAAAACGAAAAAGGAAAAAGGCTACTCTCTGATTATGTAATCCATTAGGCCTATTTATGTGCATTTCTCTCTATAAGTGCGTTTACACGGAGATGGCGATCGTCAACTTCATCTTTGCAGCTGAGTCGACACTTTTAGAGAAAACACTTTATTGTTTTTATTAATAAAAATCAATACACGCGTCACCGGATTTACAGATGCACGCACACATATTATTTCGAAATAACGAGATATTTTGTTGAAATAACAGTCATTATTATTAATTTATTTGTTCTATCTGTAATAAAATAAATAAATAAATAAACATTATTATTAATAATAGCCTACATCTTTTAGAATATTTGATTGAATGCTGAATGTTATTTAAGTAGCCTACTTGTTCAATTTAATAAAATTAAAACTTTAATTGTGATCATTAACATAACTGAATATTAAATATTTAGTGGCCAAGTTTTGCGCAGCTCCCCGTCAATGATCTATCTATAGCACCCACTCAGCTGGCGCTGTCCCTGCAGAGAAGCTACGTAGGCAGTGTAATTATTATTATTATTTTTTTTTTTTGTTCCGTTACCTCCAACCCCCGTTTTGAGTCGCCGGATCCACCCCCCTCTCTGCGCTCCGGGACCTCCCACTTTACAAATTAAGCACTGGTCCTCATACTAAAACATACTAAATGGTGTTTTTTGAAATTCAAAAAATGCCAAAAGTTTTCTGTGATTGGTAGGTTTAGTGGTAGGGTTAGTGTAGGGGGATATATTATACAGTACATTAGAAAAACCATTATGCCTATGGAGACTATTATACCAAATATCCAAGTGAGTGAGTGTGTGTGTGTGTATGTGCATGTGCATGTGTATGTGTGTGTGTGGGTGTGTGGGTGTGTGTTTTGTGTGTGTCTGTGTTGTGGGTGTGTGTGTTGTGGGTGTGTGTATGTGTCTGCATGAGTGTGTGTGTGTGTGTGCGTGCGTGTGAGAGAGAGATTGTGTGTAAGTGTGAAAGAGTGCAAGAGTGAGTTTTGTGTTTCTACTCCTGCCATTCCCACACGAGGTTGCAATTCTTAAATGTGATCTAACAAAGGTAAAGAGAAAATATTGACCATATATGCTGTTTATATTGCTTGTAATTGGGATGAAGTAAACATCTGTTGAGTATTTTAACATAACATTTTTGATTGTGTTGAATTAAAAACCCAAAAATGCAGCAGGTCCACCAGACCCACGAACACTGGCTGAGTAACAAAAATATGAACACCACACAAGGGTTAAGACAGAAATTGGCAAATGTTTCCACTCAAACCAACAGCAAAGCGAAAAGACATAGAAAAAGGTAAACATTTAACAATTCAATTATAAAATCATTGTACATTTAATGTTATATATCGGTTGTCACACACGGTGGAAGTAAGGATGAGAAGATTAGTGATGTCCGATTCTTGAACGAATTGTTCTTTTAAGCTGGTTCTCAGGAAGTAACCGGTCGAGCTGGTTCACTTACTGAATCAAACTTTAGTGTACATTTACGTTTATGCAATTGGCAGACGCTTTTATCCAAAGTGACTTACATTGCATTTCAAGGTACACAATTACATTCTTATCATTGTACATTATTGAAGAAGCAAGACACACAGTCAAAGTAGCACCCCCGACTCAAAAAGAACCGAATGAGCCGGTGTCATGACAAAACAGGTCCTCCATAGAAATAGTACATAATTAAACATCATTACATTGTTCTTTTTATAACTGAAATATTTGAACATTTAACACTTAAAGGGGGGGTGAATTACTGTTTCATGCATACTGAGTTTTTTACACTGTTAAAGAGTTGGATTCCCATGCTAAACATGGTCAAAGTTTCAAAAGTAAAGTTGTACGTTTGAAGGAGTATTTTTGTTCCAAAAATTGTCCTTCCGGTTTGTCACAAGTTTCGGAAAGTTTTTTTTCGAGAATGGCTCTGTCTTACGTAAGAGAGGGCGGAATTTCCTTATATGGGTCCTAAGGGCACTTCTCCAGTAAGATCGCGGGCGCGCGCGCACTCATAAAACAGAGCAAGAGAGTGAAAGCAGTTCGCCATCAAAGCGCCCTGCCCGGCTTTTGGGAAGTCAATGTCACCAAAGAAGTGTGTTTTTGGTTGCCAGGGCAAGACAACCCTGCACAGATTCCCAAAGAACCCGGCGTTAAGGCACCCGTGGATGGAGTTTGTTTTCCTGAGCATAAACGGAGTTGTGTAACTGTTAAGACTGTTGTTCCCTGCATTTCGACGTTGATTGTTTTATAAACAAAGCCCAGATCGACGGATTTGCAGATCGTCTAATGCTTAAGGATCGAGCAGTCGCAATGATAAAGGTTAGCGGTCGTGCGTTGGAACGGTGAGTAAAACTGTTGAACAAATGTCTCTGTGTGTTGTTAGCTCGGCGCGTTAGCACAGCTAAGCCTCGCCCACACGGCCCGCCCCCAGCCGCTCGTTTTTATCCGGAAAGACTCGGTACAGCCAATCTTTCAATTAAAAATATAATAAAACAAAAGACTTTTTGGAGATATGAAGGATGCAATATTACTCTATAGGTACTCAAGATTAACAGGAGATTGAGTGAAAATGAGCATTTCACCCCCCCCTTTAATATAACATGTAGGGGAGAGCGGGGCACAACCTAACACTTTTTGACTTTCTCTGTTTGTGTATATTCACTTGGGGTTCAGAGTATTTATTTTTTCCCACATAAATTTCCCACATATCTAGTACAATTATGTTGTTGATTTTTTTCATTAATACAGTGTATACTTTTTTGTATTCTTTTTTTCTTGATTTTGCTATTTGCTCATGTTGTCACATGAGAGGGGCACATTGTAACATGACTGTATGACAGCTTAAAATGTTATCTGATCTGATCAACAAAATTTACAAGACAAACTAAAATATTTTGTCAATGAAATACAATTATTACCTTTTTCATATAAAAATGGCCTTTTATAGTTAAAAAAAAAACGAATTTTTGAGTTTGACAACAAACACACCACAAAACACAGCTATACAGCATAGTTCAAAATAATAATTAATCATTTCTGAACATTGACTCTCAGTCTTTATTCATCTTTTTCTCATGGTTTCTCACTAGAATTCATAAAAGTATAGAAAAGAATAGCATAGTTCTAATAGGGGCACATTGAAACGCAGTGTTATAACATGCCCCACCTGCGCAACTGGGATTTAAATGTGGCTAGTGTCTTCTATTGGTTAGATCAGCATTAACAAACCATCTCAAAAGTTAAATGACAGATATAAGATTAAAATAATATCAGATTTGTCTAATTTTAAATCAATAACTTGATCTCTTCCAAAGATTGTTTAATTTTGGCACATTTTTTTCTCTATATACAGTAGTGATGATATGGCAACTAGTAAATACACTAAGTTCGACATGTGGCATGTGTGGAAAGTTTTAAACCATGTGTGTTACAACTAGCCCCGTATTTAGGTTAATTACATTAAAGATGATTGTGAATACATGTAGGGTAAGTGCAAATGCGTAATATATAATCTAAACCATAAAGCTAATTCGAGTATCTGTATGCTATGCTAGAACATTAGCTAACTAAAACAGACATAAATGGTCATTATAACGTAGTTCAAAAAACACCTATTATAACATGATTGTAGGAATTGTAATCAGGTGCTAAAGAGAGTACCTATTATAAGTAATTTGAGACAATGGGATCGATTTGGGTTCTATTGGGGGAGGACCAGATTTGTTACCACACCAGTTCAGCCAAGTTTGCAGAGGATTACAGAGGAGTCTGCAAGCCTGAGGCCTGTACTGGAAATATGCTTATTATGACTATACTACTATTAAATGACATTTTATTAAAACCTGCAAAAACCTCTCTGTCGAGAGATGTACATTTTTTTTTTTTTACAGTGCATTCAGATTTGATTTGATTTTGTTAAGATAAATCGTGAACTGTAATATGTTATGCAGAGGATTACTGAGGACTTGCAATAGTTTATGTTACAGTAGTTAATAAAACATTTACATAAAAAACTACAGAGGTTTGTTTCTGTGTTTCTTTTTAATTTTGAAGGTACAGAGACTTAAGTTAGTCTTTTACTTTTAGGCTTAATCTAATGCCTGTCTGTGAAACCAGGCCATAATTTTTATGGTAAAATATAAATAATTATTTAAATGGTAAAATATTCAAAATAAAAGGAGTTTTTTTTTTTTTTTTCAACATGAGAAATGCAAGCAGCTGTAAAGTGTGTCGTGTTTGCAGAAGCGTGTTATTTCCAGCAGATTTGTAAATTGATGCCACTGCTGTCAATACTCATGACCATTTTAAAAATGTTGCTGTGCTTTTACTCTAGTTTACACTCATGTTATTTGCCATTAAGGTCAAAACACAAGCACACAATGTCTAACGAACACTTTCTCTGAGACACATTTTCTACAGGTAGACTCTTTATATCAGGGGTTCTCAACTCAGATCCATTTTCCTGCAGAGTTTACCTCCAACCCTAATCAAACACACTTGAACAAGCTAATCAAGTGCTACGTCCAATTCAGAGGCTGCGTCCTTCGAAGGACTCGGACTTCAAAGGCCACGTCTTTGAAGGCTGCGAAGTCGACCGAGCATTGCTAAATGGCATGGTCCAGCGTACAATAGACTTGTATGGTCAAGCGTACAATACTTTTTATATTCAACTGCCTAAAAACAAAGACAAAATGTCTAAATATGTTTACCTTGGTGCATTTATGTACATAATAAAGACCATAAACGATATAAAATCGCTAAGATATAATTGGAAAGATATGTCAACATTTCAACCACAATATTGTTGGTGGTTGGGCTTGAATTTCGGCGAGGGATTGCACGTATTGAGCATAATTTTACTCATTCCCGCAAATGTTTTGCTCACACCCAAAGTGCGCACACACAAGACAATTATATTGGCTATATAAAACAGTATAATGGGTCTGTGCATCAGGTCTTAAAGTGACAGCAGCCTAATATATCGGCTGCCAAATTATGGAATACTATTAAAAATATCTATATTATGGAAGTGTTTCCCTATGGTATCTATGTCAAAATAAGTGTATCCTGACAATTTCTCTCAAAAAATTCCATTGTCACTGCCGCGCAAGGACGAGAAGGATACATTCATTGTATCCTTCAATTCGAATTGGGACAGCCTTCGTCATGCTAAATGTGCCCAGTGTTTCAGTCTTGGTTTGTCGGTTGTTGTCTTTGCCTGTTGTGTGAAGCTATTGCGTTCATGCTCTTTTAATGATGTTTCATGTTCCTGCTCCTGGTTTTTGACCCTCTGTTTGGATTATCTTTGTTTTCATTTTCAATAAATACTGCTGCAACTGGATTCACACCTCTCTACGTCCCTGGTTACACGTAACACGTGGCAATTTGTTCGTATTTTACGAGGTGGCTAATTCGTACAAATTCATACAACCTCACTCGTACGAATTTGTACGATTTTTGCTAAATTGTACATATTTTACGAGTTGCCCAATTCGTACGAATGACCTACCCCTGACCCCGCCCCTAAACCTACCCATCACTCAGGTTTAGACAAATCGTACGAATTCGTACGAATTAGCCACCTCGTACTCACTTGTACGAACTGGTCGTGAGATAGCGTTGAATATTTCTACCCATCTGTTTCATAGACATGAAAGTGCATGAATGTTAGGGGTCATATTTTACAGTTCATTGTTGTTTCAGCAGCTTACCTTTTATATGAGAACAGTGGAAACAAGTTCACCAAAACCACTGATCAGATCAGAAGTGAAAGACATATACCAGAGGGAACCCAATTCAATAAAGTAGATTGTCCTAAGTGAAATGCTGATGCAGAGAGGTTAGATTATGGCCACATGTGCTTAATTTAGCTTAGCCAAACACAAATCCTGCTGGCCTCGTCAATCAGGCCTCTGCTTTCCCAGTTACTCAGCACTGAGGCAGGGTGTGTGGTGGTACAGAGTAAACCACATCCTTCTGGACTTTATTGTACCGGAGTCGGCACCTGCGAGAATGCTATTGGCATCATCCTCTTCCTCCCACTCCCACTCTTTGTCCTACCAGTGACCTCACTGTGAATTGACTGCAGCGGGTTGCTATTATGAGCTCATGTGAGGAAGAACTAATAACTGGATTTGCCAAAGTTTGCCATGCAGGTGATTTTGAATGAGTTTTCTGCACCGCTCTATTATTGTTATATAATCTATGTTAATCACTTACATTGTCAAATCTTTTTTTTTTTTTTTTTTTTTTTTGGCTGCAACATAAACTAAAGTCTATTAAATATTTTAAAAAAGGACAAGCATTGATATGACCCACCCCAACTTCCTGTTTAAGCAGGAAGTAGTTGGCACTGGAAAGTAAAATGCCAAACCCTTTCTTTAAATGGCTTTAAATGTCTTACTTTCATCTGAAAAGAAAATAGAATTGAAAGACAGCTGTATCACAGCAAGACCTTGAAGCCAGTATGCCATGCCAATAAGGAGAATGACCGAATGCAATGTTCATCCTAAGTTTCAGTGATGTGTGAGTCATCAGCTGTTGTGAGAATGAGGTCATGGCCATATTTCTTAATAATCAGCAGCAGTGTGAGCTCCAGCATACTACTCTGATCTGCGGGGGCAGACAGGCACACGAGGGAGATCAGGATGAAAACAATGGATGCTTTTTTGCAAGTGGGAGTCTTCCAGATGGTGGTAAAGAAGGTAAAAATGTATGTGCACAACATTTGCCTAAGGAATAATCTGCTTTGAACATGAATATAATGTGAATATTTAAGTCAATTAAAAAAAAAATATATATATATATATATATATACAGTGAGGAAAATAAGTATTTGAACACCCTGCTATTTTGCAAGTTCTCCCACTTAGAAATCATGGAGGGGTCTGAAATTGTCATCGTAGGTGCATGTCCACTGTGAGAGACATAATCTAAAAAAAAAAAATCCAGAAATCACAATATATGATTTTTTAACTATTTATTTGTATGATACAGCTGTAAATAAGTATTTGAACACCTGAGAAAATCAATGTTAATATTTGGTACAGTAGCCTTTGTTTGCAATTACAGAGGTCAAATGTTTCCTGTAGTTTTTCACCAGGTTTGCACACACTGCAGGAGGGATTTTGGCCCACTCCTCCACACAGATCTTCTCTAGATCAGTCAGGTTTCTGGGCTGTCACTGAGAAACACGGAGTTTGAGCTCCCTCCAAAGATTCTCTACTGGGTTTAGGTCTGGAGACTGACTGGGCCACGCCAGAACCTTGAGATGCTTCTTACAGAGCCACTCCTTGGTTATCCTGGCTGTGTGCTTCGGGTCATTGTCATGTTGGAAGACCCAGCCTCGACCCATCTTCAATGCTCTAACTGAGGGAAGGAGGTTGTTCCCCAAAATCTCGCAATACATGGCCCCGGTCATCCTCTGCTTAATACAGTGCAGTCGCCCTGTCCCATGTGCAGAAAAACACCCCCAAAGCATGATGCTACCACCCCCATGCTTCACAGTAGGGATGGTGTTCTTGGGATGGTACTCATCATTCTTCTTCCTCCAAACACGTTTAGTGGAATTATGACCAAAAAGTTCTATTTTGGTCTCATCTGACCACATGACTTTCTCCCAGGACTCCTCTGGATCATCCAAATGGTCATTGGCAAACTTAAGACGGGCCTTGACATGTGCTGGTTTAAGCAGGGGAACCTTCCGTGCCATGCATGACTTCAAACCATGACGTCTTAGTGTATTACCAACAGTAACCTTGGAAACGGTGGTCCCAGCTCTTTTCAGGTCATTGACCAGCTCCTCCCGTGTAGTTCTGGGCTGATTTCTCAACTTTCTTAGGATCATTGAGACCCCACGAGGTGAGATCTTGCATGGAGCCCCAGTCCGAGGGAAATTGACAGTCATGTTTAGCTTCTTCCATTTTCTAATGATTACTCCAACAGTGGACCTTTTTTCACCAAGCTGCTTGGCAATTTCCCCATAGCCCTTTCCAGCCTTGTGGAGGTGTACAATTTTGTCTCTAGTGTCTTTGGACAGCTCTTTGGTCTTGGCCATGTTAGTAGTTGGATTCTTACTGATTGTATGGGGTGGACAGGTGTCTTTATGCAGCTAACGACCTCAAACAGGTGCATCTAATTTAGGATAATAAATGGAGTGGAGGTAGACATTTTAAAGGCAGACTAACAGGTCTTTGAGGGTCAGAATTCTAGCTGATAGACAGGTGTTCAAATACTTATTTGCAGATGTATCATACAAATAAATAGTTAAAAAATCATATATTGTGCTTTCTGGATTTTTTTTTTAGATTTTGTCTCTCACAGTGGACATGCACCTACGATGACAATTTCAGACCCCTCCATGATTTCCAAGTGGGAGAACTTGCAAAATAGCAGGGTGTTCAAATACTTTAGTTTCCTCACTGTATATATTAAAGGGATACTCCACTTTTTTTTTTAAATAGGCTCATTTTACAACTCCCCCAGAGTTAAACAGTTGAGTTTTACCGTTTTTGAATCCATTCAGCCGATCTCCGGTTAGCATAGCTTAGCATAGATCATTGAAGTCGACAAGACCATTAGCATTTCTCTCAAAAAAATGACCAAAGAGTTTCGATATTTTTCCTATTTAAAACTTGACTCTTCTGTAGTTACATCGTAGACTAAGACCAACGGAAAATGTAAAGTTGCGATTTTCTAGGCTGATATGGCTAGGAACTATACTCTCATTCCTGCGTAATAATCAAGAAACTTTACTGCCGTACCATGAGTCCAGCAGGCGTAATGATATGACGCAGCACCTGAAAATAGGCTACCTTCTGTCAACATAACCAACGTGACAACCTGCTTGCACAGGGAGCGTTGGAAGTAACCGAGCTGGGGACTATTTTCAGGCGCTGCATCATATCATTACGCCTGCTGGACTCATGGTACGGCAGTAAAGTTTCTTGATTATTACGCAGGAATGAGAGTATAGTTCCTAGCCATATCAGCCTAGAAAATCGCAACTTTACATTTTTCGTCGGTCTTAGTGCACGATGTAACTACAGAAGAGTCAAGTTTTAAATAGGAAAAATATTGAAACTCTTTGGTCATTTTTTTGAGAGAAATGCTAATGGTCTTGTCCACTTCAATGATGTATGCTAAGCTATGCTAAAAGTAGTACCGCCAGAACCGGAGATCGGCTGAATGGATTCAAAAACGGTAAAACTCAACTGTTTAACTCTGGGGGAGTTGTAAAATTAGCCTATTTCCAAAAAAAATTATCCCTTTAAGTGGGTCAAAAACACCCCTTATAGTTCAACTAGTTGCATTTAATATAAATTTAAACTATACATTTTCAGTTAATTGTAAATTACATGCATAAGTGTCTGAAAACATTACATTCAATTCACACTTAAGTATGTTGTTTTTATAATAAGTACTTTTTTTAAGTATGCTGAATTGTACTTTTTCACAAAGGAAAGTTTGCTCATTACAGTGAGATAAACAAGAGTGTATGATTTTAAGAATTGTAAGCATTTTAAGGATGGGACACACCAAGCCGACGGTCGGCCATCGGGCAATTTCGGGCCATTTTTGAGTATCGTTTGTTCTAGTATTTTTTTGTGTGTTTCACACTGCTGGCTCTTGTCAGAAACTGTCTTGGTTTTATGGGCCGATTCAGCATGTTTAATTCTACCTAAGGCGAGTCACCCCTCATGGCCGCCATGTTGAGATCACATGACCACAAAATCATATTATCCGACACTTTCATTTGCATAATATATCAATCATGAGTGACATTTCTGCTTATACATTTCTGTAATGCAACCAGCAATTAAAAAAACTTAGACGTCAGCTTGGTGTGTCCCGGGCTTTAAAGGTGCACTAGTACTGTAAGTGTTTTTTTGTTTGTTTTTAAATGTTTCTCCCGCTGACAATGACAGTGACACCTATAGTGTTAGATGCAAATTTTTTTTAATTGACACCTTGAGTGTCATAGATGCAAGTTTTTTTAATTGCTGGTTGCATTACAGAAATGTATAAGCAGAAATGTCACTCATGATTAATATATTATTCAAATTAAAGTGTCGGATAATATGATCATGTGGTCATGTGATCTCAACATGGAGGCCATGAGGGGTGACTCGCCTTACGTAGAATTAAACAGACACTGTTTTCTAAGCCACAGATAAGATGTATGATTACATTTTTTTAAAGTACTTTTTTAAGTGGAAAGTGAAAAACATTACTTAGTGCACCTTTAAGATAAAGAAAAGTGTGGTAATTACAGCTTATTCTGCAACTTTGGAGTTCAGTGGCAGATTAGACATTGAAATTACATTAAAATGACATGCATGATGCATGAATTTATGTTAAAGCTCTGAAATTGGACAGGTCAGATGCACTAAACAAATGTGCCAAATGTCATTAAACACTATTCATCATTGTTCTGCAGGATGACTATGGAAAATATAATTTTAGAAGATGGCAAATGAAGCCAAGAAAACATTTTATATTTCTATTGGGTCCCGTAAATATGACCAGCCTGCCTCATTTTGAGACACTTTAATAACCAATTGCCTCTTCCTGAAATGGCAAGGCTATTAAACTTGCCAAGTCAGGGGAAAAAAGCAATCAGAGTCACTGTTTGCATGTTCAGTCTCCATATGTGTGTCTTGTGCCAGGCTTTGGTGACGCCAGCCAGACCGAAGAGCTCCAGGGAAACCAGTGTGTGATGCCAATGTACCTAGTTCACTACTTTCAATGGAGGGGGGGTAACTATTAGCATATGCCCCAGCTGGGGGTTTCCTACTTTATTAGACTAGTGTGTCTCTTCTCGGTATTCACAAGCGCACTGACACAACTACCATGGGACGGCTGTTTATAAGCTTTCGTTGTAAACAGAGATCCATATAAAAAACCATGTATCGCTAATGTTACTAATTAGGCACTTTTCCTTTCCCATGGGTTTACTCTCATTTACAAGGGTACACGCTATACATTTTCAGCCTTAAAGTAAAAAAACTGAATTTTTTTGTCTTTACAATTCAAAAAATAATTAACTGACGCCTATTTGTCTGAGAAGTTTAAGTGTGACTGAATATATAAAACTTGTTTATTAATGCAACAACAATTTTCAGTCTCCCTCAGTTTAAATTCCAAATTTGTTTTTGAAAACTCTAAACATACTGTAGCATTCAATTTATCATGTTCAATTCAGCAAATAATTCCATCTCAAATATATAGGATTTAGTTCATAAATATAGTTTATAAATATATGAAATCTCAATTTAACCAGGCTTTATAAGATTTGAAATAGTACTGTGGAGTATTTTCAGTGTGAAAACTGTTTTTAATGTAAATTCGTTTTTTTATTTAAAACAAATGTCTGTATGCACGTTTTGTTTTTCATGATGGCAGCAGTAATTCATTAAATAATGATCCAAATGAGCCTTTTAACATGGGCATATTTATAGATGCAAAATGTAGAGAGTGGATCCTGGGATTACAACAGTGGAATGATCCTGTACAATGACCCATAAAGTATGCAAGATCGCAGTAATCTGCTGCATCCTTCACAACCAAACTCTCAGAACCAACCCAAAAATGAGAACAGCGCTGTGCAAATTGCATTCAGAACTAAATTTTCTTGATCCTACAGCTGGACATATAATTCCTGGATATACTGCATAACATTCTCATGCCAGCATAACACAGGTACAAGCTGAAGCTCGAGTTTGTTGCCATTATGTCTCAATAGCTACGTTTACATGCACCCCAAAATAATCTGTTTATGATTATCAGATCAGGTTGATGGCTCATTTGGACTGAAAAGCCTTGTAAACTCCTCACTCAATCCAATTGAGATCTTTTAGACCTGGAATAAATGCTTGAATCCAACTATATTCTCAATCGGATTTAAAAAAACATACACAGGACGGTGATGCATATGTTTACATATGATTTACGTCATAGAGATGTGAAAAGTCTTCCAGTACTTTTAACATCTCTACCATTAGACCAAGGGTGTCCAAAACATACTCTATGGAACTATGGGAACGTAAACACTTCAAGCTACACAATGGTGCCAGCTGGGTTAAAGTAGCAGTGTTGAGGAGCAATAGAAGTGGCCTTCTGTGGGTGAAAAAGTCCAGGTTCGAAAAATGCTTATACTGAAGCAGTCAACCAAACAAATGAGGCAAAGAAAGAATTTGTAATTTAACTTGACATGAAAAGCACAATAATAAAAAGCTACCCAGACTCATCATAAATTATACCAGCCTACTTCTTTCTGGTTTTAGTGTGAAAACTTATGATCTCACTTTGAGGTCATTTTATTTCTGGTTCAGGTTGGCTGGTTTCTCAATGAATGGATAATTCTCTCAAATCAAGTTATGACTGAGAGGAATTCAACAATAAGTCATAACACATAACACATAATTGAAAAGGTAGTTTGGATATATATTTAAATGAAAAGAAAAATGTAGATCAATAATTCATAAAAGGTGTTGCTAGACAGTGTACTGGTGTTTATATATATAAATATATATATTAGAAAGAAAGATTAAATATATATATATCATTTGCAGGAATGTCCTCCTCACTATCAGGCAATTTGTCTTTAACTCCTGTGACATTATCCAGATTGTTGCATAAATCTACTGTGAGTTCTTTCCTCACCAAAGAATGTGATAACAGCTTTAAAAAAATATAATAAAAAACACACACACAGTGAGAATAAATCAGATTTGAAAAACTCCTGTTTTGACCTTCTTAAGTGAATATAATTCATCTCATTATTATAATGGCTCCCAAAAAGACAACCACACTTTACAATTCTATGAATTTGCTTTAAAAAACAAAACAAAATTTATAGTGGCATCTGCAAAAATACTTTTCTTGTCAGTTTTCAACTATTATTATGCAACTGGTCCTTTAGTTTGGTATTTTAATATCTAATCCAATGAAATTCATATATTTTGTGGCACAAGTAAGGCTAAATTGTCCAAATAATTTTGGGGGCCAATGTAGGCCATATGTTCTGCTCCTTCTAATATAAATGTATCTCCAAATGTAAATCATTGTATGTTTCTCTATGTAACACCAGAAAATCATACCTTGAGAAAAACAAGTGCAATTTTATTGAATATGCACTTGTAATGTAGCCTACTTAAAAATGTTAATAAAAAAAACAATACTTTCAGATAATATAATATTAATGAAATGAAAGGCCACAAGAGAGTTACTTAAAGAGATACACTTTCATGACTGTTTTTTAGCACACTTAAAGTCCCCCTGCGGTGAAAAATCAAGCTTTTAATGATGTTTATATGTCTATGTGATGTTTTTAACGTGCTTTAAGTCAAACTATGTGCAAATTCATAAGTCAACACCATTGCTTAAAACTGCAGTGTACCATTGACGTCCCAAAAACGTGGTTTGAAATCGCTGGTGTTTCTGACATCACAAACTAGCTTGTAAACAATCACGTCAACGTGTGATCATCAATGAGTGGATCTCTGAGCTGGTGTGAGTGTGTGGAGGCGGGGCTAATTTGTATATTCATAGAACCGTGTATACTAAATGAGGCAAGGGTGTAGAGTTACAGTCAAGCTGCTTTAAAGGGATGGTTCACCCAAAAATGAAAATTAGCCCATGATTTACTCACCCTGAAGCCATCCTAGTTGTATATAACATTCTTCTTTCAGACGAATACAATCGAAGTTATATATAAAAAATGTCCTGGCTCTTCCAAGCTTTATAATGGGAGTGAACATCATAAAGTGTCCCAAACGGCTCCAAAGGGTTAATAAAGGCCGTCTGAAGCGAAGCGATGTAAGAAAAATGGCCATATTTAAAACTTTATCAACTAAAATAACTAGCTTCCGCCAGACAGCCGTACGCATCGACTTACGCCAAAAGAGTACACTTGACGATGTATGACGTAGGATGTAGGAGTAAGCTTTTGACACCTCTTGCGTTCAAACAAACAGTGCTGGGTAACCGCGTTCATCATTACGCTGTGCGTCAAGTTCAAATGTTACTCTTTCGCCATTAATTGATGCGTATGGCCGTCTGCCGGGAGCTAGTTATTTTAGTTGATAAAGTTTTAAATATTTTTCTCACACCAACGCATCGCTTCGCTTCAGAAGGCCTTTATTAGCCCATCTGAGCCGTTTGGGACACTTTTATGATGGATATGATGCACTTGAATGGACTTCAAAAAATAGTGCCCATTCAATCCCATTATAAAGCTTGGAAGAGCCAGGACATTTTTTAATATAACTCTGAAATTGTATTCGTTTGTATGTAAACACCTAGGATGGCTTCAGGGTGAGTAAATCATGGCATAATTTTCATTTTTGGGTGAACTATCCCTTTAAGGCATGAATATATTTTTTTTTTCAAGAAAAAAAAAAAAACGTTTAAATGTGTCATTTTGGTGATCAAAAGTGAGTTTTAAGGGATACAATTATTGACTACAGGGGGACTTTAAAAATTGTTATAATTATGTCTATAAGTATATAATTATATTATATTATAAAAGTTTTACGTTAAAGTAAATTTAAATCATTATGTTTTAATCTTTTTTATGCTTCAAAGATGTACACTTATTTTGATGTTGACACGTAGATTTTAATTTTACCTAGTGTGTTATTCAATATACATTTATAGTTAATACATTTTAAATGTACTAAATTGCAAATTCATCACTACAAATGTGTAATAACAAATATATTTAAATACATAACTTAAAAGTTTCAGTTCACTGATGTATATTTAAGTTGCTTGTTGGTACATTCTGCAGTACACTTTGACCAAATAATAGATATAATTATGAAATTACTTAGGAAAGATGTACTTAAGTCCTACTTTAGTAAAAGCACTCTTAAGTTCAACTAAATGCATTTAATATAAATGTAAACTAATGCAGTTTCATTTAATTGCAAATAACACACAATAAAGTTTCCAAAAACATTATATTTAAATCACACTTGAGAGTATATTCTTTTAAAGTGTTTTGTTTCTATAACAAAACTCTTTTTGAAGTATGCTGAAGTATTTATTTTTCACAAGGAATATCGGCCATTAGCAGCCCTGCAATTATGAAAACCCTGGCAAATTTTATGGTTTCAAGTCCAATTTCAACTGTTAATCAAAAACAAATATTAAAACGAGTGTGTATGTGTTTAACACCAGTGAAAGCCAGATCCGTTGGGCAGGTGGGACGTGGCTGTGTGGATAACACTCACGGCTCAAGCTAAGACTCAAGCATTTTGGTGAAAAGTCCTTTTGGTGACAACAGCTTCTCAGTGGTCTTTTACCATAGCCTCATTTCCACATCAAATGATGAGGAACGGGATACTACCCATGGGGTAGAGAGTAATGAGCACCACTCCTTTATTCTTGCTCTCGATTCCTCTGGCTTCTTTAAGAGGAGGGAAAGTCCCTGATGCTTTAATGATCCTCCCTTTACCAGACACATGGTTTCTCCTCCAAACTAGCAGACTATTACAATGCTATTCTATCTTGTCCATTCTCAAGCTCACTTACAAGCCCATTAACATTCACTTGATAATGGACTCAAATGGCAAAAAGGGTTTCTTTTGACAGTGCTTTGCCTAAAATAGAACTAAAAACCTTAAACATCAAGGTGTACAATGGTGCCTTTATGTTCCAGGTTTGATGGGCAAAATAATGAACCCTGTTGCTGTATAAACGGAAAGCTTTTTTCTGCACAAATGTGGCGGTGTTGTACAACTCACCCAAGAGCATTCATGTATACGGAGTTGATCTTGGCAGAATCTACATAACAAATCTGGCCTTTGATGTATCTGAGCAGCGGTTCTGTCGTGGCGTGACAGGGAATTGAGAACATTAACTGTAATATTGGTTAATTTATTTTTGTTAATTTAATTGAACTTACACCCTAAGGCTCAAAACATTGGGGAACAGTGAGGTCTAATTGATTATCAGTGAAAATGGCAAAATAGTCATTCTAACAATGCAGAAGACTGACATAAGGCTGAAGAATTTTTTTAAAGTCCCCCTTTAAAAAATCAAGCTTTTAATGTTGTTTACATGTGCTGTATATGTGTCTATGTGGTGTTTTTAATATGCTTTAAGAAAAAAACGTACAATTCACAAGTCAACGCCATTGCTGAGTATTTTCTCCTTAAAACTGCAGTGAACCGAAGACAGTCTCAAAAACGCGGTTTGAAACGTCAACGTGTGATAATCAACAAGTGGATCTCTGAGCTGGTGTGAGTGAGTGGAGGCGGGGCTAATTTGCATATTCATAGAACCGCGTATACTAAATGAAGCAAGGGTTTAGAGTTTCATTCAAGCTATTTTAAGCCATGGAGAATTTATTGTGTAAATAATTTTGGCGATCAAAGATGAGTTTTAAGGGATAAAATGATTGACTACAGGGGGACTTTCAAAAGATTTATCAGATATCAGATATCTGAAAGATTATGCGACATAAAGACTGGAGTAATGGCTTTACAGGAAAAGTATATTACAATGGAAAAATAATATTAATTGTAAAGATATTTTACAATTTTAGTGTTTTTACTGTATTTTTTAGCAAATAAATGTAGCCTTGGTGAAACTTTGAAAAACATCTTACAGACCCCAAGCTTTTGAAAACTTCTGTGGAAATGATGCTTATTTTCTGTCCATTAAAACATGTTTATTGATAATGTATAGGTCGGGACACTTTTTCCAAGTCATCTCAATGGCAAAAAGTGTCCTAATCACCCTGAATTCACCCCTAGTGAAAAAAATTCTGGATATTACTAACAATTACGCTTGCTAAATTCACATTGAACAAGAATTTAAAATCCATTATCAATTTAATTCTGACACCCATTTGTACACATTTTATAGACCTGGAATTGTGTACTACAAATATTGTTGGCTCTAACAAATTGCTTGCGATGCTCCTCGTTTGTCAAGTCATATGTTTCCTCACATTGTATAAAAGCGTCTGCTAAATTAATAATAATAAAAAATAACCCTGACTGCCAAAGAAAGCTAAATGTTCTCCACAATCTTGTACAATGTTGATAAAACCATAGTCAAGAATTATGTTTATCTTTATTTTAACAACAGCAGCTTTAACCATACATGTTACTAAATGAATAAAGTCTTTGGTAGTATTTAATAAGAGCTAAACATTCATCTTCCAGTGTATTAACATTCATTAAATTTGTCCTAGTCTGCTGGCTGATGCAGTGTGGTGTGTTCTTGACTTAGAACACAGTGTTTACATATGCTACTGCACTGTAAACTTAAAAACTGAAAACAGCCATACGTTAATTGAACTTTATACAGACTGCTACATGTGGGTAATGCACTGTGAAGTTTAGGCTGTGAGCCCCAAGACAAACATGCCTTTTTTTACGACCAAATGTAACAGCAGTTTAAGCTCCAAAGCCTGAGACCTGCCAAAACATTGGACAATATCTGCACAGGCACAGGAATAGTGCAGAGGAGAAATTAAAAAAAAATAATAATGATAAAACAGTTCATTTAAGAAGAGTATTTTATAAAATACAAAGTTTTATATCAAAATACTAATTAAAATATCAGCTGTTGCATTTTAAATTTGAACTGTTTGGGTTAGAAATAAAAGCAATTCCTTAAACCATTCTCGATTTTTCATCTCACTCTCATAGGCTGTAGCTCATAATTTAAGGTGAATCATTAATGAACATCACAAACACCTATGTCCACAAATATAAGATATGAAAACACTGTAAACAGGTCTGAAGCGAGTTATGTACAGAACTACTCTAAACATATCTCCTCTTTATCAGCCTATCGATCTCTTGACAACAGAATTCTGGATGCGGAAACAAAACAATGAATGTCACAAACGTTAAAGAAATTAGGTTAAAGGAAGTTTAATTCTGCATAAATTCATAGCAGCATCATACATTCTCAGTGTCTTATCATAGTTCTTTTACTGACTGCAGTCAAGTTGGCTTGTGTATGATTTTGTAAGGTGATGTGATGGCATAAATGGATCCAGTTGTAACATATTCACCAAATTCCAGTATTGACAGAAAAGTGGTGAAAATTGAGAATTCCAGACATGATTTTTCAACATTTTATATTCTTAATCAGTTACATTTAAATGACTGCAGTATGTGAAATTATTCCTACCAAGGAATATTGACTTATTTAGTTATGTGGTTTTCACTATTTCTTACCATTTAAAGTCCATTTTAATTAAAAGTGCTAAAGAACATCATAATTCAGAGAGAAAGAAAGTTTTACAACATTTTACATGTAACCCTAAAAAGCTATTTATATCCTTATTCATGACCAAAAAAGAGAGAGAAAAGACATCATAATAAATGTTTTATTGCTCCTCTTTTAAAGAAAAATATACTGCCAAATTATTTAAAACTCTTCCTTATATACAGTATAGCAAAGTACAAAACTATACAGCCAGCAATACTTAAATAGCCACAATAAATAAAGCGTTCTGCCATGCCTGCATTCGTTCCATGCAACAAACCTTCTCTTTACTGAAGTGACCTCTACTTTGTGTCTACTATTTCAAGGAAAGGCTTATACATGCCGCCTTTGACAGGACTTGTGACATTTACCATGATCTGTAGTCCAACCTGAGCATCTCATCACGACACCAGCCTTGTAAAGTATGAATGGCTCCAAAGCAGCCGCAGAGGCCTTCAGTCTCAAACGTGTGTGAGACTGTCTGTGTACACGTCTGTTTTGTTCATGTGAAGTGTCACAGCCGGTGCTTTATAATGGCAGTGGGAGCTGCTGCAGCTGACACTGGAGCAAGGCTTGCGGCTCGTCCTCACGGCCAACCTCCTGTTGCACAACCCCTGCCAGGTCTGAAGTGTCTTTGAGCTCCATACCCAAACCCCACTGGTGATGCCTACCACTAATGACATGAAAATTTTCAGCATGAACACAGCCACCGTAGGAACCGACGAGTCCAAAGAGCAATCCTCGCTCCTTCGACCAGGAAAGGACACACACTTGTTTTCCAGAGCTTTGAACTTCCAGTATTCCATGTTGAGTCTTTCATAGAAATAGCATATGATGACAATAGTAGCAGGCACGGTGTAGAGAATGGAAAAGACTCCGATCTTAACCATCAGCTTTTCCAGTTTTTCTGTGTTTGTGCCGCCGGTTTTCATGATTTTGCGGATGTGGAAGAGGGCTACAAACCCCGTAAGGATGAAAGAGGTCCCGACAATGAGATAACAGGAAAGAGGGATCAACACAAAGCCAGTGAGAGCATTGCTGTCCATGCTTCCCACGTAACACAATCCCGTCAACTCGTCCCCAGCCACCTTCCTCATGGTGAGGATGACTATGGTCTTCACTGCAGGAATACCCCAGGCGGCCATATGGAAGTAGCTACTGTGCGCCTCAATAGCCTCGTGGCCCCATTTTCGTCCCGCTGCGAGAAACCAGGTGAGGGTGAGGATGACCCACCAGATGGAGCTGGCCATGCCGAAGTAGTAGAGGATGAGGAAGACTATGGTGCAGCCAGTGCTCTCCAAACCCTCCCGGATAATGTAGAGCTCTCCGTTTTCCCGATCGCAGGCAATATTCTCAGCCCCAGCCACCGAGCGGATGATGAAGGCCACCGAGTAGACGTTGTAACACATAGACAGGAAGATGATGGGCCGCTCGGGATACTGGAAGCGTTGGGGGTCGAGGAGGAAGGTTAGAACTGTGAATGCTGTAGAAACAAAGCAAAGCGTTGACCACACGACCATCCAAATGAACGCAAAGTCCTTATCTTGCCTTGACCAGTAGACATCCACCATAGGAGTGCAACGAGGCGCACATGACTCGCTTTTGTCCACGTACTGGAACTTTTCCGGGTTGTCACAGGACCGCGGGACACCTGAGATACGTCCACTCCCAGCTGCAGGTGTCCTGGACCTTGGAGGTACCGGCAGCATTCCCTCGCCTTTTTTAGTCTCAGGTTGAGTCTCATTTTCGGGAGCTTCAATGCACAATGCGTTTGGGTCGTTGTTAGTCGGTAGCTTTGAGCAATCCAATGAGTCCGGCCAGCCGAAACTGAATTGTTCCATTATAGGCGAACACCTCTGTCTTGCCTGTTCACACATAGGACGGCATGCCGGGATAGTGGTGGACACTTGATCAGCGCACATCGGCACATAAAGAGAGCACAGGAAAAATTGCAGGTGGACATCACATCCGTACTCCACCAAAGGAGCAAATTCATTTAGTTTAATGCTAGCCTCCTCTTGGCTTTCATAGTTCATGAAGTTGGGCATCCGTGTCATGTTGTAGCCGATTCCCTGGCACATGGGAATGGTGATGGGTTCACATTTTTCCGGGCGACCATGCTCCAAATCATAGGCTCCGATCTCCAGTGAAGATCCAGTATTCAAGAACTGAAAAAGTAGAATAACAATCTTCATGCAATGGGCCATTTTGATAACCTCAAGAAAGTCTTAAAATGATTAGTACATCCAATGCCATGCAGATTATATTTGTCTTGTTTTGCTTGTAACAGAAATGAGTAATATTTGTTGTATTTTGAAGATGAAAAAGTCGATTCATGGTCCACCATACAGTAATTGACATTGAATGTTCATTAATTTTGAAGAAAAAAAGAAGTTAATTTTGGATATCTTCATTGTCATGCCTCATGTGATATTGTATTAAAACAAATCCTTTGTGATTCAGTTTTAAATATATCCAAAACGTCTGAAGTTTCAGGAAGTATTTGGAAGTACCGTCAGCCCTCGTGATTAATCGGAAAAATCAACTGGATGTCAAAACGAAAATCTCATGCACCGGTACAGTATTTAAAACTTTAAAGCACTTGACAACACGCTCTTTCAAAAGAGTTTCGCTCAACTCTCCGTTCGCGTTCACATCAACGAGAATGAACTTTCAGCAAGCAGCAGGACGGGTTGAAAGTGTCCATCTGTGAAAAAAATCCGATGTTATGCGGCTCCACGCTTAAAAACACTGCGCTTCTCATTCACTCTTCGCTGTGCTCTTAAAAAAGGGCTCTTGGTTGGACAAGCTCCTCCTAACACTCCTCCTCCTCCACGATACTATAAAAATACAGTCTTCCCAGTCACAGAGAGGATCACATCATGCATGTACAGAACAGGACTGCGTTTGTTTAATGACAGATGTTTTGAAATGAATGAGAAGTCATCGGTTCTGTTAGAAACACTAAATGTAACAGCAAAACTAATAGTAGACATATAGACTGCCATGCAGTCAAAAGTTTTGGATCGGTAAGATTTTTTATGTTTTAAAAAAAATTCTCTTCTGCTCACTTTATTTGATTAAAACACACACACACACACACACACACACACACACACACACACACACACACACACACACACACACACACACACACACACACACACACACACACACACACACACACACACACACACACACACACACACACACACACACACACACACACACACACACACACACACACAAATAGATAAAAGAAATCAATACTTTTATTCAAGGATTAACTAAATTGATCAAAAGTTACAGTAAAGACATTAATGCTGTTAAATAAATGCTGTTCTTTTTAACTTTCTATTCATAAAAGAATCCTGAAATAAAAATGTTAATAACTGTTTTCAACATTGATAATAATAATGAATGTTTTTAAAGCATCAAATCCGCATATTAGAATGACTTCTATAACATATATTTCATATAATAGCAACAATGGACTTTTTTTTTTTTTTTTTTTTTTTGCAGTTCACTTGAATATTGTCACGTGGTATGACTATATAAATTAGCCATGGACATAGAAACACATAATATAAACAAGTAAAAAAATAAATACCATTATCATATTAGGCTACAATATAAAAGACTTTCACCATTTCAAGTCACAGCATATAAAAATACACTATACTAATATATTTTAACCTAAAATCTTGATATTGAAAAAAAAAGGTCAATGTATAAATGCATTCATACACATACAAGTTTAAAACAAGGCTATAGCAATCCAATATTATTCCTATAT
Source organism: Scardinius erythrophthalmus (assembly GCF_964197995.2). Taxonomy (NCBI): domain Eukaryota; kingdom Metazoa; phylum Chordata; class Actinopteri; order Cypriniformes; family Leuciscidae; genus Scardinius; species Scardinius erythrophthalmus. Next base: position 44,125,485 of record NC_138225.1, on the reverse strand, counting down.
GGTTTCATTAAGTATTATTTTGCGAGGTGGGTGTTCATTAAATGCTGTATATTTGATTCTTATCTCAACAAAGTATAACAAAAATAACAAACAAATAAATTCATTAATCTCAGATTTCCTGATGCCTTTAAAACCCTGTTTTCTTTTCTGTTGTTTGTGTGGTGACACCAATGCCATTCCCAAATGAATCATTTTCTCCTTCCAAACACAATTCCACTGGTTCATCCTCCTGTCTATGAGGCCCAGGAGGCTCTCACTTCACCATTAGTGTCTGCTCATGCATTTTCAGTCTGGGGCGTAGGGTAAGGAAAGCACCACCTGCGATACATGGCCCATCTCTCCTCCATTCTCATGCTAAACTGAAGAGAAGAGGAGTGCCTCTAGAGTCTTTAGTGTGGGCATTTGTTATCCCTAATCTCAGCTCTTAGCCTGGCACTCAGGATGCAGACGCACTGGACATGTTCCTGCAATACAGAGTATCGGTTCCCTGGTTTTCTCGTACTCTGACGGGTCAATTTCCTGCTCGTATAAATGAAATTGGATTCCTTTTGGCGGTAGATTTTGTTTTGGCTGAGAGCTGTTTAAGCGCTGCTTTCCATGTCCATGACCACAAGTCTGCCATGAAAGAGCCTATTCTTCATGCTCATTGAATGGAGCAAAAAATAAAAGCAGCGCAATCACATCTACAAGGGCAATCAGTCAGTTACAAATGTAGCCATTAAAGCTGGGAAGAGCTTTCCTGTGAACCACAAACATGCTACTTAGCTGATTTTATAGAAGCATCTTAGAAGCCTAATTAGGACAAATATACCAAAATGTCACAGCCACAAGGAAAGGGAGAAAAAGTGCACCAAACTTTATGGGGACTCCAAAAAGTAATTGGAACTAAGTTGTCACTATATCAGTAGAGTAAAATTTTGTTTGGTAGAAATCCAAGCTTTACAGATCTTTTTTGGAAACGGTTTCAATGTTTTTCATGCTTGTTTAATGAACCATGAACAATTATTGCACATGCACCTGTGGAACAGTCCTTCAGACAGTTTTTAACAGTTACAGTTACAATAAGTTTGGACACTGACTCTGAAAAACAGAAAAAAGATGCCCAGGGTTGCTGCTCATCTGCGTGAACATGACATTGTCCTGCAGCAGAATGGGTGAAGACTGCAGATGTGGCCAGAACAATAAACTGCAATGTCTGTAATGTAAGACACTTTAGACAGTGATACAGGGAGACAGGAAGGACAGCTGATCGTCCTCACTGTGCCAAACCACGTGTAACCATATGTCCCCACAGACGTGTTCGAGAACTTGCAAATGCCTTGGTGGAGGAGAAACATCTCACAGCAAGAACCAGCAAATCTGCTGCAGTCCACCAGGATGAGATGCACTGGACTTACAGCAGCTGCTGGTCACACCAGATACTGACCCATTCCCTTTGTTCAGGGACTCATCATTCCATTTCTGTTTGTCAAATATCTGTGAAACTTGTTCACTCTATGTTTCAGTTGTTGAATCTTTTTATGTTCAATGAGTAAAAAGAAATAACATTTTACTTGCAGCTTGACTGTGTACACATCTTAATCATAATAATAATAAAAAAAAGCTTTTCAAATGTTATTTTTAAGGATTTTATTTTACTCTGATATCATAAATCATTAATTTAGATTGGTTTTTTTTTGGGGGGGGGGGGGTTGTTACACTAAACCTGAAGTCATAAAAAGTAACAAATTTCTGATATTTTAAAATACTTTCTGACACAGTCACTAAACTATTTGCAAGGGTCCTCGATTTAAGAATACTTTCAATACTTTAATACTTTAAGTATTTAATAATACTTTAAACCTTTTGTTTTGTTTTGTTATTTTTGTAAAAGATTATACCACATTTCCAAATATGGCTCTCTTGAATTTCATTCTTTTAAAGAGTCATTTTTCTACATTATGATATCAAGGAGAGTTGTATTGCTTTGACATTTTTTATGCCCCTTATTTAAAAAAAAAAAAACATTCATATCATTGAAAAGAGAAAAACATGAATATAATAGACAATCATAGAAGAGGTCTATTCAAGTCACGAATTGCATTAATAGTATTTTTATTACCTAAATATGTATGAACTGAATTTGTAAAATATGTTTGGATAAATCAATAGATACAGACAAAACAATAAGCACATTGCCACTAACTCACATACAGTTATAATTGTGCAATTTACAAAGAAACAATTAAATTTTGGGGGAAATTCAAAATCCACAAAGTATGAGGGGTTACACACTTCTGTTCTAGCCAGGTGTAAAAGATGCTCAAGCTAAGAAATGACAACACTTTCATTAAAGCAATCTTTGTTATCAGTATCCGTTAACCGTAAATATCATTCAGATATTTAGAATCAGAGAGCAAGGCCACTATTATAATATCCAATAATTCTTAAGTAGAACCACTCTTTATCCTGAATAAATCTGAATCAGAATGACCCAGATGTCAGTGATCTCATTCTGTTTGTGTATGAGTTCAGTATGATTATGAATATTCCTAGTCTGACCATCAGCCTGAGGCAGGAAAGGCCTTATGTCTTCACACGACTCTTGTTTGAGCTCAGTCTTTCTGGCAGACAGCAGGACTCGCCAGTCCTGTCCAAACTATGAGAACAATACACGATGCCAAGGAAAGCGAATACTTAAGAAAAAAAGGATGAATCTGTTGTGCACAATTTGCAGCATTAAAGTCTCAACTGGAAGTGCCATAAAAAATTACATTTACAAAAAAGTACTTAAATAGAATATTCACACGCACACTCGCTGTTGAATGATGGAAAACAACGCTATGGTCCAGCTGTCAATGGAGCACATAGGGTTATGAAAAGCAGTGCAGGTCAGGTTCTGTGCATTTCATTTTGTTATCATTTAGATTTTAGGCGTATATGTCCTCATGGGACACTTTATAGGTTTACAGTGGGCCCCATAAAATATTTGGACAAATAAGCCATGCTTAAAAATGTTTGAACGTCATTACTAGACCTATCTCAAAGCACAAACAAAAAAGCAATGTAGCTGTATCTTGTATCAAGAGGCATTAGTTAAATGGCAGGTATGGTAAGGTTTTTGATGTGTATATTTGACCAGTAGATTAAAATAAATTGGACAGCCTAACTCCTGTCTTGTGCCAGCCTCCTCCCGCTTGGGTTTCCAGCATGTCACGGACACCTAACAAGTTCTATTAATACGGTGTGGATGGCAACAGGAATCAGGTGTCATCTCACTGGCTTGAGTTCATAAGACTGTGGTGGGGTATATGCAGACAGACCGTGACATAGTGCCTGATACGTGCCAAGTTCCTTGACTGTGTTGGCGGGAAGAACTTGTTATTCACTAGTCAGGGTCGATGGGCAGCAAGTAGGGAGCGATATTTCATACTTCCCCGTAACCTTCATAGTTGGAATGTGGAATAAAAAAAAACTGCAACTAAAAATACTGCATTCAGAATAGGCCTATTCTTAATATTAAACCTTTTTCGGGCTGGACTAGAAAATGTGAATCTTATGCAAAAAAAAAAAAAAAAAAAGACTTTAAATAACTCATATATGTTCAGATTTTTATAGGAAAAGTAAATAATTCACTTAATAATTCAGCTATACACCTCATTATAGCTTATCTCTTCACTGATCCCAAACCAATAAAATCCATCTTTACACAGCAGAGGTGGCACGCACAGAATCTGCATCTGAAGTATAGAAATATAAAATATAGAAATATAAAATGATTTGAAAAAAATGAAACTAAAACCAACAGTTGGTGGCGAAAAGTCATTAGCTGCATCCAAAATTGCATACTCTCTTGAGAAGGTATACTTTGGATTACTTCACAACAAGGTTTTATAGTTTTGCATTTTTAAATTAGTTTTTATTTTAATATCATTTTCAAATTTCCTATAAATTTCAGTTTAGTTTTAGTTAGTTTCATTAATGGTTTTGTTAGTTTTAGTTTAGTTTTTATTTTGTGAACACATTTCTATTTAGTTTTTATATATTTAGTTTCAGTTTTAGTTTTAGTAATTATAGTTTAGCAGAGTTAACAGAACACTTCCAGTTAAAGACATTTAATTTCAGCAAAGTTTAATGTTTGCAGTTTACATTTAACTCTTGTGAAAACCTCTTAATAATAAAAATAAAATAATTGTTTGTGGATGAACAAAGAACCAAACAAATGCAACTAAAAAGTAAAAATTATATAATAATATTAAAAATGAAATCTTGTTAAACGTGGTCGTGGTGTATAAGAAAAAGAAAAAGATATGCGTATGATTATTATGATTATTAAGTTTATTTCTATGATTAATCCTTTCAAACATTATTCTTGTATTGATCCATTTATGCTTTTTGTTTAAAATCATATACTCATAGTTATACACATCAAATGTTCTCTTCAGACCAGACATTTAGTATACTTCTATAGACATGCTATTTGTTTTTTTCCATTCTCTTACGAGAGGTTCTCTCGTACTGCGTAAATAGCTTTACGCTAGGGGAAAAACTCTTTTCCACAAGATACTGAAGCCAAAAAATTATCCTTAATTTTGAAATACTGTAAAACGCGTTGCAGCAGCATGCAGACATGGGCGAGACGGCTCGCGCGCCCATTGGCTGCCCTGCGGCAACTGCACCAGCCTATCGAGAGAGGCCCCTCATGACGTCAGAACCAATGAGGGCGCTTCGCGCCCACTACGTCACGTCCCGCCGAAACGGGTGGGGGCTTGGGCTATAAATACGGCCCCGAAAGGCTGGTCCACTGATTTTTCATCTCTTCAGCGAAGCTCACGCATCGCTGGATCCCGAGAGGAAGAAGCCGCGCCGTCTGATAAAAGCCTTCTGCGGGACGAGCCTCTGCATCTGAAGCTGCTGGTCGACAACTCGCCGCCTTCAGTCGCCGTTCCTGCTCACGCTTTCCGGCGTACATATCCTTTTCTCTGCTGTGTGTGCTGGAACATAGCGAAAATAGACCTATTTGCTTCTCAAGAAAACACTCACTGTCAGGAGTTTTTCTCCAAGGGCAGGGATGCGCTGGCCCACGCCTGGCCCCGCTGCCCGCTCTATGCGTTTCCCCCTGTCACGCTCCTACCCCAGGTATTAGAGCGAATCAGGGAAAACGGATGCTCAGTGCTACTCGTGATCCCATTATGGACGAACCAAGCTTGGTTTCCAGTCCTGATGCAGTTGACGAGTACCGCCCCGTGGCCGATACCGGTGAGGAGGGATCTCCTCTCGCAGGCCAACGGCTCGATCTGGCATCCTCGCCCGGAGCTTTGGTCCCTGCATGTGTGGGCCATCAACGGGTACCCGTTAACCTCCCAGCGGGAGTGTTAAGCACGATCATACAGGCTAGAGCTCCATCTACTAGACGGCTCTATTCCTCAAAATGGTCTGTGTTCACTAGCTGGTGTACAGCTCGTGGCACATCACCCTCAGACTGTGGGGTGTCGGAGGTTCTTTCCTTTCTACAAGAGCTTCTGGATAAGGGCAGAGCCCCATCCACACTCAAAGTTTATGTGGCGGCCATAGCAGCGTTCGCTGAACCAACGCTTGGTCAGTCACTAGAAAGGAACGATCTGGTCATTCGCTTCCTTAGAGGAGCTAAGAGGCTGAATCCTCCCAGACCTCCCTCAGTTCCCGTTTGGGACCTTTCCACGGTTCTGGAAGCCATGAAAGGTGCCCTATTTGAGCCAATCCAGTCAATAGACCAAAAACACTTATCTTTCAAAACAGTGTTTCTTCTGGCTCTCGCTTAAGTGAAGCGCATAGGGGACTTGCAAGCGCTCTCAGTGAGCGCGACGTGTATGGAGTTTGGGCCTAATGACTCGAAAGTCATACTCAAACCAAAGCACGGGTATGTTCCTAAATCCATCAACACACCGTTTAGGGCACAGGTGATCTCCCTGTCGGCCCTGCCGGTGTCTGAAGAGGAAGGGGACGCGGGCTTCCTTTGCCCGGTCAGGGCGTTAAGAGCCTATGTGTCTCGCTCATCTGTTTTTAGACAGACAGAGCAGCTCTTTGTTTTGTTCAGCGGACGTTCTAAGGGACTAGCTGCATCAAAACAGAGTTTATCCAGATGGATAGTTGATGCTATAGCGCTAGCTTATACATCTAAGGGCCTACAATGCCCGTTAGGTGTCAAAGCGCACTCCATGAGAGGCATGGCCTCGTCGTGGGCTTGGTCTAGTGGGATTGCCTTGCAAGATATCTGTATGGCGGCAGGCTGGGCCTCCCCGTCTACATTTATAAGGTTTTATAACCTAGAGGTTCCCGCTTTGCAGGCTAAGTTGCTCTCGGTCTAATATTTCAGTATTGTCTGCCGGATGCTATCGGCTCAGGATGCTGAAACTGCTGGAGCATCGATCACTGATCGACTATATACTTCTGTGGGCAGTGTGTAAGTCCCCCAATACTTATCAGTCCAGGCCGAGTTCGCCCTGGCTGTGTGGAACACTTGATATAATCTGCTCTTAATAGAGCTCTATATTATATAGGAATGATGCTATTCTAGCCCCTCTTCCCGGATTCTTTGTGAGTCCCTTGTGATTATGCACTGTATGAGCCCCGGGCACCCGCCCTTGGGACCTTAGTGTTGTATCTCAAGCACGCACAGCGTTTTACACTGTGTTCCCCTAGCGTAAAGCTATTTACGCAGTACGAGAGAACCTCTCGTAAGAGAACGTACTCGGTTACTAACGTAACCGAGTACGTTCTCTCTAGAGAGGGAACGAGTACTGCGTATCTTGCCGTGCATGCATCACGCTCTGGTTCGCTTCGGCGATGAAAAAACAGTGGACCAGCCTTTCGGGGCAGTATTTATAGACCAAGCCCCCACCCGTTTCGGCGGGACGTGACGTAGTGGGCGCGAAGCGCCCTCATTGGTTCTGACGTCATGAGGGGCCTCTCTCGATAGGCTGGTGCAGTTGCCGCAGAGCAGCCAATGGGCGCGCGAGCCGTCTCGCCCATGTCTGCATGCTGCTGCAACGCGTTTTACAGTATTTCAAAATTAAGGATAATTTTTTGGCTTCAGTATCTCGTGGAAAAGAGTTTTTCCCCTAGCGTAAAGCTATTTACGCAGTACTCGTTCCCTCTCTAGCGAGAACCGAGGTTACGTTAGTAACCGAGTACGTTTTCTGCTCAGTGTGGTATCTTGTCTAATATGTGTGGTAGGCCTATCTTGTTTAGGCTAGTTTCACATGAGATGGTTATCTTACCTGGAATTAAGGTATAGCTGTATTTGCATAAGGTGGAAATACTTATTTGGGCCTTTCTGCTTCTTAGGGCTGGTTTACACAGAAAGCGGTTTTGCTTTGAAAAACGGAAAAAAGACGCGGGCACAGTGGGGAAAAAGTGTATTTTTCTCGATACGTGTCTTTTAAAAGTTGAACTTATTTTAACTTTAAGTTGATTTTTAGAGCATCGTGTCATGCACGTGATGCTGCAGAAGACGCAAGACTCGAGCGCAACGGTCATACATTGAAAAATAAAGTAGCACAGTGGAATGGAAAAAAGTAATTTTCCGGTAGGCTTATTTAGGAGAGCTTATTAATTACGAAAACGATTATTTATTTCTGCTAATTATTATTTTGTTTCAGTTAGTTTTTCAGTAGGCCTAACTGTTGTTAGTTTCATTTAGTTTTAGTTTTTCATTACTGTTGAAATTTCAATTTTATTTCAGTTTACGAAAATGTTTTTTGACTAATAGTTTTAGTCTTAGTTTCAGTTTTCGTTTACGAAAATAACCTTGCTTCACAACCGCTAAAACGGTACATTCTCTATAGTATGACCAGAGTGTGTGTATTTTGATTGTAATCCAGACGTAGCCTACTACATTTGTCATGTTGTTGTCAGTATTACGCGACCAGCATCAGTGGTGTCACTTCACAAATCCTCTCCTGTGGCCTCATGGGACAGTAGGCCTACATACTTTTTTGTCTACTCTTTTATAAGTATTGTGAATTCGGACATATTTATTACATACTTTTGCCTATAGGGAAGTATGCCATTTCAGATGCAGCCATTGTCTTAATGAATGAGTGATTGAATAATACATTTAATTGATTTGTTCAAGATGTCTGATTCATTCAGGGGGCAAGCAAGTGAATGTCTTCATAAATCGGTCATTGAATCATTCATTCAACAGATTAATTCAGTAATGAAACACCACAGTGTGTTTCTCAATGAATATAGAAGAAGAAAAACAATATTGTGGATAAAATGTAATTTAAAAAAATTAACTTGTTTTTGAACTGTATAAATTCAATATCACACAAATATATTGCTTGTTATTCATACTCTAAATCAGGGGTGTCAAACTCAGATCCTGGAGTGCCACATCCCCTGCAGAGTTTAGCTTCTACTGCAATTAAACGCACCTGATCCATCTAATTAAGTCCTTCAAGCTTATTTGAAAACGTATCGGTTACTAAACGTAACCTCTGTTCTCTCTAGAAGAGGGAACGAGTATTGCGTAAGTAGCTTACGCTGCGGGAAAGTCTTCTTTCTCGAGATACTGAAGCCAAAAAATTATCCTTAATTTTTAATAATCTTGTCAACGCAGTGCGGCAGCATGCAGACCTAGGGCAGGCTTACTAGCGTGCCCATTGGCTGCCCTGCGGCAACTGCAGCAGCCTATCGCTGAGCCCTTGGCGTGACGTCACGACCAATTAGCGCGCTTGGCGCACTTCATGCTTCACAGCCCGCCAAAAGGCGGCACAGCCCGCCAAAGCGGCACAGCCGGTCCGAACTGACAATTCCCTGCACAGTGCAGCTCAACCAGTAGAGCAAAGTCAACCAACGTAGCCCGCGCACTGATAGTGGGCCGGTCTACGCGAGACTTAGACTGATAAAATTTTCGCCTGCAAGGCGGGAACTTCCAGGTTGTAAAACCTAACAAATGTAGAGGGGGAGGCCTAGCCTGCCGCTGCACAAATGTCATGAATGGAAATCCCGCTGGACCACGCCCACGATGAGGCCATGCCTCTGGGGGAGTGAACTCGAATGCCCAGTGGGCACTGCAGGTCTTTAGACGCATAAGCAGTTGCAATAGCGTCCACTATCCATCTGGACAGGCTGTGTTTCGAGGCGGCGAGACCCTTGGTGCGCCCTTCAAAATGAAACAAAAAGCTGCTCCGAGCGCCTGAAAGCGGCGGAGCGTGTGATGTAGTTTCTCAGCACCCTGACCGGGCAGAGGAGATTACTATCGGCCTCGCTGCCGGGAGTTGGCAGGGCTGAGAGGGAAATGACCTGCGCTCTGAAGGGAGTGCCCAATATTTTGGGAATGTAACCATGCCTCGGTCTGAGAATAACTTTAGAGTCGTTAGGTCCGAACTCGAGGCACGCGGCGTTAATAGATAACGTGTGAAGGTCTCCCACACGTTTGACTGAAGACAGAGCTATCAGAAAAACGGTTTTGAGCGTGAGGTATTTCATATACACAGTTTCCAAGGGTTCAAAGGGATGCGTTTTCAGGGCCTCCAAGACCAGTGAAAGATCCCACATAGGAACCGAGGGGGGTCGCGGGGGGTTCATCCTCCTGGCTCCTCTAAGGAAGCGGATGACAAACTCGTTCCTTCCTAATGCGCGGCCCAGCACTGAGACAGTGAAAGCTGAAATGGCCGCAACATAGACTTTGAGCGTGGAGGGGGACCTGCCCGCGTCCAGCAGCTCTTGAAGGAAACACAATACTTGCGATACCCCACATGTCTGTGGATCGAGCCCCTTGGCAGTGCACCATTTGCTAAACACAGACCATTTTGACGTGTAGAGCCGCCTCGTAGATTGTATGATCGTGTTCATAACCCCTTTTGGCAGATCAACGGTTAACCGTTGAGGCTCCATGCATGCAGAGACCAGCGCTCTGGATGGGGATGCCAGATCGAGCCACGGGCTTGAGAGAGAAGGTCTCTCCTCACCGGTATCGGCCAGGGGACTGTGTCTGCCAGCTGTATCAGTTCCGGGAACCAAGCTTGGTTCTCCCAGTATGGGGCTATGAGGAGCACTGTGTGGCGCGCTTCCCTGACTCTCCTGATGACCTGAGGCAGCAGAGAGACCGGGGGAAAAGCATATAGCGGGCCGCTGGGCCAGGTCTGGGCCAGCGCGTCCTCGTTCTTCGTAAAGAACTCTGCGCAGTGAGCGTTGTCTTTTGACGCAAAAAGGTTGACTTTCGCTTTGCCGAAACGGCGCCACAGTGACTGGACTGTTTGGGGGTGTAGAGACCACTCCCCAGGGGGAACGTTGTCCCTGGACAGTCTGTCGGGGCCCTCGTTCAGGTGGCCAGGCAAATGCGCGGCTCTCAGCGAGCGCAGAGAGTGCTGAGCCCACACGAGGAGGCGTTCCGCCAGGGTGCAGGGCGTCTTTGATCTGACAACGCCCTGGCGATTCACATAGGCCACTACCGATGTATTGTCCGTGCGGACTAGAACATGGTGACCTAGGAGGAATGGGAGGAAGTGTTTGAGCGCTTTCTCGACCGCGAGCATCTCTAGACAGTTTATGTGTAGGAGATTCTCCTGGTCTGACCAGCGGCCATAGAGCGGTCTGCCCTCGAAGAGCGCTCCCCAACCTAGGTTGGAAGCGTCTGTCGAGACAACTTTCCGGTGTGAGATCACCCCCATAGTCACTCCTGTGTGATACCATTCGGCTGCTAGCCAGGGCTGCAGGGCTGAAATGCAGCCCTGATTCACTCTGACTCGCGAGCCGTCGGCCGCCCAGGCTCGGTGGGGCACGCGCGCTTTCAGCCAGCGTTGAAGCGGGCGCATGCGCAATAAGCCCAGCTGGAGCACTGCTGCAGCTGAGGCCATATGCCCCAGGATACGCTGGAATGTCCTCAGCGGAACCTGGCTGCCTATTTGGAAGGATGTGGCGAGGTGACGGATGCGGCGCGCGCGCTGCTCCGACAATCTGGCCGTCATAGCCACCGAGTCCAGTTCTATTTCAAGAAAGGAAATTGACTGATGGGGCGATAGCGAGCTCTTGGTCCAGTTGACCGAGAGACCCAGACCTTCCAGATGGCTGAGAAGCGCTGTTCTGTGAGACACAAGTTCCGTCTCTGACTGCGCTAGAATAAGCCAATCATCCAGATAGTTCAGTATCCGCATTCCCTGTCTTCTCAGGGGAGCGAGAGCCGTGTCCATGCACTTCGTAAATGTACGGGGTGCTAAAGACAGGCCGAACGGCAGGACTGTGTATTGAATGTGTATTGTAATCTCAAGAATGGCCTGTGACGGGGAGTTATCTGGATCTCAAAGTACGCGTCCTTTAGATCGAGAGAAATAAACCAGTCTCCTGGGCGAATCTGCGCGAGGATTTGTCTGGTTGTAATAATTTTGAACGGCCGTCTCATGAGGGCCTTGTTCAGATGTCTCAGATCTAAAATAGGTCTTAACGCTCCGTCCTTCTTGGGTACGAGGAAGTAACGGCTGTAAAGGCCCGACTCGCTCAGAGAAGGATGAACCTGTTCTATAGCCCCTTTGCACAGCAGCTTCGCTATTTCTGCTTGAAGCAGGTGCGCTGCTTCTAAACTCACTTTCGTCTCCGTCTGCGCTAGAAAGCGCGGGGGGCGACGAGCGAATTGAAGCGAATAGCCGTGTTATATAGTATTCAGCACCCATTCTGACGCGCCCTGAATAGCTTCCCATGCTTTTGCACGCATAGCTAGATGTCGAATGGTCTCTGGGTTCAGTTTGCCGCGCTGCGCGGGATGGGGAACCTGTATCAGAGAGGATGGGGTGGCGCATGCGCCGCCGGTGCTCGAACACGGGGGCTGGTAAACAGTGCTGGCCGGCTGTACAGCTGTACGGTGGCTCGGTCCCTAAGGATGGAGCGTGTTTTGCTGTCAAACACCCCTGGCGCGAGAGCGGCGTGGGGGTTATCGTGTCTAAAAGTGAGTGCGCGTGCTCGTGGGCGGGCGCAGAGTTTACACTTATAACACGGCCAGTGTTTGGGAGCTTTAGAGGGTCTGTAACCCGAGGCAACTGAATGGCAGAGCGAGCAGCGGGTAGGTGTGAGCACAGAGTTGTGGGCACATTTACTACACTTAGTAATCGAGCGGCGTGTGTCCGCTTTATGAGAGTGCGCTCTGAGAGCGTTACCATGGGGACCGTGTTTGTGTGTAGCAGTGAGCACATGGGAGTGGGCACATTTTCTGCACTTATGACACCTTCAGCCAGAGCCGGAAACCCAAATTTATACTCTTTCTGAGATTTATCTGGGCCGCCGTAAAAACGGCGTTTGTGTGCAGGCGAGCGAGTGGTATTACTGGCTCGTTGGCTCGTCGGTCCCCGGGGGGGGCGGCGGTCTGTGACGGCTGGTCGAGCACGACCTAGGGCGGCCGCCCTGACGTCGCTGCGAAGCAGTAGGTGGCCGAGACGGGCGCTGTGTAGAGCTGCGCGCAGGAGGCTGAGTTTGAGAGCGGCCTGCGGCTGGGCTCGAGCGGCGGGGCAGGAAGTAGTTCATCGCCTGCGACGCCTTCTGCACTTCGGAGAAGCGATCCACAATCCCGCTGACCGCAGGGCCGAAGAGGCCAGTGGGCGAGAGCGGGGCATTGAGGAACACAGCGCGCTCTGTCTCACTCATATCCGCCAGCGTCAACCAAAGATGTCTGTCGATGACGGTGAGCGCGGCCATAGATCTGCCGATGGCTTGTGCAGCGGTCTTGGTGGCACGGAGCGAAAGGTCCGTAGCGCTGCGCAGATCCGTTAAGGCTGTGTGATACAGGCCCTTCTCATCCAGTTCACGGAGGAGGTCGGCTTGTAAGATCTGAAGCACAGCCATCGAGTGCAGGGCAGAAGCAGCTTGGCCGGAGGCGGCGAAGGCGCGGCCGGCGAGAGCTGAGATGGTCCTGC
>NC_138225.1:43417616-43432616 GCF_964197995.2 Scardinius erythrophthalmus | reverse complement strand
TTTAAAAACATATATCTCAATATTGTAACTTTTCTCAACAGAAAATTTTAGAACTTATTTTGATCAAAATATTTGATAATGAGATACATCACTTTATTCATGCTTTTGCTCTAAAATGCATTAAGGGAGTCCTATAATAACACTGCATACAATGTTCACTGTATACAATAAATATAGATTAATCCTTATTAAAGTTACAAAAGTTATTCGGTCAAGAGCAGTGAGTGATTTGTTTGTCTTTTGTTGTTTGATTAACGTTAAAAAACAGTATTATATGACAGCAGCCTATATTCCTGTAGTGATTCCTATGCATGGATCCAATATACTAATACTGTACACATGTGTTGTCTTTCTCAGCTGTTTACATTTACTTAAAAAAATAAATATCTACATTTTCTAGGGTACTCGTCAAGTCAGGCATGTTGACAACTTTTGCGTGAATTTGTCCGTCCAAGCGCAAGAAGAAAGCGTCTCTGGTTACTTTCATAACCTTGATTTCCTGAGAGAAGGGACTAAGATATTACCTGCTAACGCTTTTGTATTTCACCCTCCTCCTTGAAATACTGAAGTCTGATTGCATGTCACCAGTAAAATGTTACTGGCCAGTTGTGTTTGGGTGCACGAGCTGGGCGGAGCCACCCATTATTTAGCTCGGCGCTCGACGCCATTGTCTCAGAATCTTTTGACTGCCAAGAGGGGCCTGTAAGACTGAGTGTGTAACAGCAGTGAATGCAATGTCTCGTTCCCTTCTCTCAGAGAACCACGGTTACGAAAGTAACCGGAGACATTCCCTTTCGAGTTGGTCTCTCTGCATTGCATGCTAACACTTTGGAGACCACATGAAATCCCGTTGTGTTATCTAACATAAGCACCGAGAACAGGGCCTCACAGGTAGCCAGACTACAACATCAAGCCCGTTGACCTCCTACATACCATTTAGCGGACCTTGTGGAAACTATGAACAGCCAACGAAAGACAAGCCCCAACCCTTCAAGGGCAGGGGCTGCTCAATGGCAGTATCGCGCAAGCGAGAGCCACAGTGAACCAGCAAAACCATGCAAGTGTTAAGATCATGTTGATTTCGGCAAGCACAAATGCATGCATGTACCTGATTATGAATAACAGCGCACATTCATATCTCAGTCACCATTCACAGTCAAGAGTGACTTGAGTGCTCGCTGAGCCCCAACTAACTGTCCAAGCAGTGTCTGAATGGCTGTCTCAACATTGATGGGTAGCATATAGTTTATCTGTGTTCTTAAAGCCATCTCTGGTATTTTCAAAAGTAAACGTAGTATATTTATAATGCAATGCTAATCGACGTAGCATTAATTACAGTATAGAATACAAAAAAAAAGTCACCATTCTGCCTCATTCTGTGATTAGTAGCCACATCAGATCCAAAATGGAAGTTATTTCAAACACTTGACTAAAAACGAGTAAAAGCTTACAATGTTTGGCGCATTTTGGTTTTCAAATGCACATCTTAAGTGGCTCAAACTCACAGCGATTGCAGCGATGGAGCAGCATTTACCACTCCTCACTGTGAAATATTATTGTTTAGCACATTATAAACATCTACGTTTGAGCAGATATCCACGGACACAGTATTTCACTGTAAACACTGGTCTAAACATTCTAATATTCATCATATTACAGTGTGAACACATTACTTATGTATCGTACTGTTTTATAATAGAGCATTAAAACATATAGGTTACTAATGTAACCCTTGTTCCCTGAATGAGGGATCGGAGACGTTACGTCAGGTGACTGACAAATTGGGATCTCACTTGAGAGCCCGATTACCTTGGAGTGTAAACAAAACAAGCCAATGGACATAGGCGAGTGAGATTTGAACCACACAGAGAAAGCGCATGTCTGCAAGGTTTAGCAAGGGGGACATTGTCTGGCCGAGGGCCTGCACCGTGACTTTCATCACGGTCAGTCACCGTGCACAGTTCCTGCATCAACTCCAGCTCAGAACTACCCTTGTGCATTATGAGTGATTTGGCCTGGTAGACTAGCAGAGCGGCCATTGCATGCAGGGCAGAGGCGGCCTGTCCAGCAACACTGTAAGCCAGAGCTGCTGTTGTCTTACAGGCTCTGCACGGGTGTTGTGGGTGACCCCACCAGGTGGCAGCATTTTGCGGGCATGCACCACAACTGGCCACTCAACCTGGGGAATCCCCATGAACCGGTCCGCCCCACCATCAAGGGTAGTGAGAGAGAAAAAAAACTCTCCATACTTGGCAGTAATTTGCTTCCATACTGCCAAAGTTCTTCATACACCTCTGGGAAGAAAGGCACGGAGCCGGGACAAGGTGTTTTCCATGTTGCGCTGCGCTCCCTGAAACCAATCATCCAGCCGCGATCGTTCAGAGTCCGAGCGCGCAGCGGCCCGGGCAAGCATGTCTATCAACTCTGAATTGGATTCAGCATGAGCAAACACTGCTGAAGCAGGAAGGTCAGCGTCATCTTCATCTTCAGAGCATAATGGCCCTCTCTCTGATGCATCTATCGACATTTGTTCTTCATCCAGAGCGGCGAATGACAGCCAGCAGCTCAGCGGCACACTGCGATATTCCCTGGCGAAAGAGCTCCCACTTTATTCCTCGGTCTCCCAGAATGTTAACCAGACCCGTGGCTGTGCTTTTACACACAAGCTGCGGCTGGTCAACAGCAGAGGGGTTCAAGCCTTTACGGGAAAGGCGAGACGCAACCAGTGTGCCGACATGGTCATGTTCTCTTGCGAGAACATGAACCACCCACGAACGCTGTCTCAGCGTGCTTATGCCCAGGCATGCGAGACAGCGATTGTGGCCGTCAGATGAGAACTGGAAACAACTGCATCCAGAAATGGACTGTCGTAGAGGCGTCTTTAAAAATATGCTCTGTCCGCTTGCTCTTTTAGGGAAAAAGCTCTCTTAGTGCTGAAGTGCACAGGGACGGTCGCTGCACGGCGTGCAAGACCCACTTCAGACAGTCTGCACAGCAGCGTGTGAAATACTCTTATAGGTGAACTGCAATGAATGCAGAGAAAGCTCTTTTAGAAACGACCAATGCTGACGCGATGATTGCAGAGCAGAATCGTGAGAAACACTCTGCTCTGAAGATAAAGCTTGAAAGGGTGAGTTCAGCACACTTCCTTACATACCCGCTTTGCGGGGTGTGGTTCACGATTCAAATCTCACTTGCCAATGTCCATTGGCTTGTTTTGTTTACATTTGAAGGTGATTGGACTCTCAGATGAGATCCCAATTCATCAGTCACATGTTCACTGACAGGGAACATCCTTGTGTCTTCAGACATCTACACATTCCATCGATTTCACACATTTTAGTCTTGCAATAGTTCAAATAGTAAAATTTATACTCTAAGTTTATGTGACAATAAAACGTTAACTAATGCAAGTGAAAATAAATGACTTACTGGCAGAAATGATATCCTCCACTGAATCGATCGCGTTCTTCTTCTGTGGTAAATTTAAGGCTTATTCCTCAGTGTTTACTTTTCCAAACTCGATAAAAAGTAGATAAACCTGAAGAAGCTTGATGCTTTGCTAATTGAATTGATGGGGCGTTTACAGGTTTGCGTGGCTCATATGGACAATTATGATATGAATAGCCTTTGCTGCATGTGGGTGTGGTCACATTACAGGTAATGAGCAGATAGGGGAGAAACTGTACCTCTCGTTGGTTTCATATGCATTACATAAACAGAGAATATTTGTTTTTGAAATGACTTCATTAAAAGTAGACACTTCAGGCTTTCCAAAGACATATCTGTTATGTCTGTGTGGCAGGCATTCGCTGAGTTTTGGTTAATTTTTTGTGAAATGTTTCAGAATGATGTTCACAGAGACCGAGACGGCAGAAAGTGCACCCTGTTTTAAATTTTATTTTAGAAAGCAAAATAAATAAAGGAAGAAGGAAGATAAAGGAAAATAAAGAAGGAAAATAAATAAAAGTAGCCCTATTATAGTTTCTACCGATCTCTTACACTTATCTCTATGCACTAAAATGATGGAGTCTTTTAACCCTTAGTGGTCTAAGGTGTTTTTGGGGTCCTTGAGATGTTTTGACATGCCCTGACATTTGTGTTTTTTTTTCTCAGTTGCTTATAAACATATTAATGACAAAGGTGCCATTACTCTCTATTCAGCACAAACAGGGCTACCATAAACATCACAATGTTGAGCCGGCATCGCAATTATCCCCCCCCCCCCCCATGTTTCCATGGTGACTCGTCATGCTTGGCACGTAATTCACCACCGCCAAAAAAGCACTGTGTGACAGATGTAGCGCTTTTGTTTCTAAATATTAACAAACTTGCTTACCATGTCATCAACTATCTTCTATTCCGATTCTCAAATACGTGGAAGTGAGTTTTTGTCGTTTAAAAACCTTTATAAATGATCTTGATCTATAACAGGAGATGGGCACCGCCATGTTTGTTTGGGCCGCAGTTCAGAGATTCCTGTCTGTTGGATTTATTAAAGCATGTGAATTCATCAGTTTCTCCTGAAATACATGAAAGTAAGTGCCGGTGAACTAGGAGAAGAATTGAGTAAACTTTATAGTCACTTACACTGTGTGTCTGATATGAAGAAAACACGTTGGCAAATTGAATGGATTGTTATTGCTGCTTCCACAGACACCATTGTGTATTTTGCAAACTATAAATGTATTGGTTTGCTATAAATTATATGTATTTAAATGTCTGAAACCTAAAATAAACATTATGTGGTTAAAAACACTGAATAGTTGTGATATATGACAAGCGCTGAGCGTGTCGGTCTTTGGCTCAGCGCCAGCCATAGCACGAAAGCACAGTTTGAATCTGGCAGTTATGTCACGTCACTGTACATTCGCTCCTTAGTGGTCAGCTGCTGCAGAGCGTGGCAAAATCGAAATTGCTGATGAGATGTAGAGGAAAATATCTAGTGAAAAATGAGAATGTTACGTTATTTAGAATATAGTTAATATAATTCAGATATAAATTAAAGTCAAAAGCACATTTTGATTTTGAAATCCTGTTCAAATAGGCTATATGGGTCATTCTACAGAATTGGTTCAAAGTTAGAGTTGGAAACATCTTGAAAAAAATTGCCTTTTTCCACAGATTTTGTATGCATGCAAATTGTATAATATCAAAGGTAAACATTTGTAGTAATTGTGCAGTTAATTCTCATACTGTATTTTCAGAAAGTTTTGGAATATTTATCCTCTCTGCAAATTTTTCACTAATAAAACACAATAATACATAATTTAACGAGAAGCCTTATTGACCTATTAATATTTTGTTTACATCTACCTTGTAAATTATATATTTTTTTGCTATTTTTATATATATATAAAAAAATCATATGTAAATCAACAACAATTACAATTTAACAATATTTCAACTGTAATCTTTCCTTGTAAAAAGCATACATTTTATCATACGGATTGCAAAGTTAAGGATTCATTAGTTTGAATATACATTGGAACAAACACTATAATAACATCTTTGTTGATAATTCAATATACCTACTTTATTTTTTACAAAACATCCCATACTAAATATTTAACATATGAGCAGAAATTGGCAAACAAAAGCTTTTTTGATATGACAGTAGTCTATTTTACAGTAACAACTTTATAATCTATCCAAGTCAACGAAATCTTGTCTAAACATTCATATTTTGTCTGTAACACATCGTTTTTATAATATATTAATATATTGCATAGAAATGTTAATTTGCAGTTTAATACGTTGCTTATACAAAGACATTTTATTTCAACATATTTCAGTCGATTTTTACTCATCTCAGTATAGCAATATAGTTTGGGAAAAGCTAAACTAGTAGATGTGTTCGTGTTCATGTTCATGTAAAAATAGCATGTTTACTAGAAGAAGTTTTATTTATATAGCGCCTTTCCGTAGCTCAAGGTCGCTTTACATTTGTACATTACAATACATTTTTGCACACCCGCACACACATTACAATCACATAAGGACACATATAGTCACATTATCCAAAATACATGTTAAATAGATATGTTTTTAGCTGAGTCTTGAATGCAACCACAGATGAGATATTACAAAGTGTAAGGGGTAGTGAATTCCATAATTCAGGAGCATTGACGCTAATTTACCTTTTACCTACTGTAGCCAACCGGAAACGATGGATGGACAATAAACCAAGTTCAGCTGATCTAAGGGACCGGGGCAGGGCGGTAAGAGTAAAGTAGATCAGACAGATATGGAGGTGCAAGACCATTTAATGCCTTAAACGTTAGTAGTAGTACCTTATAGTGAATACGTGATGCCACGGGTAGCCAGTGAAGGTCATGAAGCAGAGGAGTAATATGAGCAGAACGCCTGGTGGAGGCGAGAACTCTTGCTGCTGAGTTTTTGAACATACTGTAATCTTGCAATTTGTTTTTTGGGCAGACCAATAGAGCATTGCAATAATCCAGATGTGTTGTGATTAATGCATTAATTAAGGTTTCAGCATCAGCTAGAGTGAGAGAAGATCGAAGTTTTTAACAAGAGAATAAATATGAGAGCCAAAAGATAGAGTTGAGTCGATTAATACACCAAGGTTACGAATAGATGACAAAGGCTTAACATGAACTCCATCAATATCAAAGGACAGGTCCATCCTTTTGATTGAGTCAGCAGAGCCCATCACCAATATCTCAGTTTTTTTTATTATTTAATTTAAGGAAATTCAGAGACATCCAATGCTTGATGCTCGATTAATCGTAATGAAACCGCATGCGATTTGGCAAAGGTTGCAATTATTTTATGTGCAGCTTGTCAGTGCATTACGACTCTGTGATCATTAGTAAATGCTGCTCCATCTGAAAGCCAGAGGGCGCCCTCACACTGAAACTCCAAATATGACCCGCAGAAGTACGATAACAAATGTCATTCCAGGAAATCCCTATGGGCATCATACTATCGCTGGAGCTGAATAAACGAGTAGGGTCTGCCTGCAGAGCCGGAGGCTGCATTTTCAGGACCCCACTTTTAGGACCGCATTTCTAGGACCCTAGGTTTTTAGTGACAGCGCCACCTACCGAATTAGAGGACCAGCGAAGATGGATGACAATCAGAGTGTGAGTATCAAATGCGAATAAATTTTTACAATTGCGATGCATTTAATTGGAAAGTTAACGTAGCAAACGTGATGGTGATTTGCTAAAAAAATAGTCTTGAATGCATAGCCATAGTATTTAGCCTCTAATGCTTGAAAATGAATTGTTAGCACGTTCATTTAACGGAACTGTTGCGTGATAAGCCTGTGTTGACTTATTGACAGCACAATAAAACTGTAGCATGTTCGTTCTGAAAGCTTGTTAATTACTCCTTGTTCTTCCATTTTAATTCAGTTAAAATAATCTTAATGTTTTCACTGTCACGTGCTCACACTCAGCCTGTTTAACGTTACCCACAATACAAGTTATGTGTAGTATGCGTCTACATGCGTCTCACCATTTTGACATGGTTTTATAATGTGTGCTTTAAATATTATATACATGTAAATGTGTATATATATATATATATATATAGTCAGAAAAAAAGTCGTGTCAATGTTATTTCTATTCAGATTTCTCAATTGAGATGGGCTTTATTGACATGAGTGTTTCTAGAACCTTTGTTCCCACAACATCAAAACCTTTTTTTTTTTCAAATCTTTGAACAGTATGCAATAATAGTATTATGAACATTAATTGATATGTGTGCACTGTTTGGTAACTAAGAAAAAATAAATAAAGTGTAGAACATGTTCAACTAAATGTTCCTTATTTAATTCACTTCTCTTTCTCTCTCTCTCTCTCTTAGGAGTCAGTGATGATGTTGTCCATGAAGTTCTGTTTGTGGTCCACATCATGAACAAATTTGTTTTTGTGTGTGTTCAAGTTCAGTTATTATATATTATTTTGTAAAATATTTTGTGTGTGCAAGTTCAGTTATTATATATTATTTTGTGAAATATTTTGTGTGTGCAAGTTCAGTTGTTATATATTATTTTGTAAAATATTTAGTGTGTTCAAGTTGAGGTGTGATATATTATTTTGTAAAATATACACAATCTACCCCCAGAGTCATTGTCTTCCCTCTATACTTGAAAATGTGGTCGATCTAGTGACTGAAAAGACTATAACATGATTCCTTGTTTATTTTACTTGAGTTATTATATTATGCTAGACCCAATAATTTCTCAACATTCCTAGGAACCAGGTTTAATTGCAATAAATAAAGTAGTATTTGGGTGTAATAAAACTGTAAAACTCTAATGTAGTTGAAACTGGGTGGGTGGAAATACTGCCTGGCACAACTAGGGTCCTGGAAATGCGTTCCTGAGACTGCGGTTCTCCGAGTCGGTAGGTGGCGCTGTCACAAAAACCTAAACGGTCCTAGAATCCTGAAAATGCAGCCTCCGGCTCTGCAGGCAGATAATATTGGAATAAACAGAAGATTGAAACGCTTTGATTAAACATGACTAATAAACACACAACTACCTTATTCTGAGTAAGAAGCCACAGAAGGATGCTCAACTGTCATTATTAAGTGAGTTTGGAGTAAAAGCATGTTATTAAATGTTGTTCATAAATGCTTCTCATGTTTGGAAAGATGTTTGACGCGCGTTCAAATACTTTTTCAAATGCACGTTATAAGTGACTCAAACTTACAGTGCTTTCAGATGGAGCAGCGTTTACAGAGCCGTATATCAATGACAAGCATAAAAAATAATCGCAGCCTTTGCGATTTCAGAATCATGATAAGCCAACTCGATTTAAGCGAGATTTCATGTTAATTGCGATTAATCGTGCAGCCCTACACCAACGAGCAGTTGGACATTAGTGCGTCCATTCCGTCCAACTTGGCCGTCGGATACCGTGCGAGGGATTGCATCGTGCCAGAATGCTTGATATCGTCAGAGACTGCAATTCACAATGCGCTCAATGTTTTTTGTAAAAAGAGTTGAGTAACATTTGCTTAAGGTGTTTGATTCCTACAGCATTCTGTCATTCTTTGGTGACTCACGATGTTGTTGAAGAGAGTTAACAGTCATACAGAGATAAACAGCTAGGTATAGGGGGTGATTTTGGTGAGTCTGTTTTATGCACAAAAAAAAAAAAAAAAAAAAAAAAAAAAAAAGCCATTTTATAGATGGGTCGTCAGATTTGTGATTAACCGCGGTGCAAGTGTGAACCGAACCTTGGGTGGTGAACGGTACGGTTCTATTTTTTTATCGAGAACCGTTACACCTCTAGTAGACATAAGAAGATTCATCAAAGAATCTTAAATTATATGATGGGTTCCAACAAAATTGAGTAGCACAACAGTTTTTAACATTGATAATAAATGTTTCTGGTGAACCAAATAAGCGTATTAGAATGTTTTCTGCAAGGATCATGTGTAATGAATGAAGCAGTATAGTAATTTCTGCTTAAAATTCAGCTTTTCAATCAGAGGAATAAATTACATTTTAAAATGTATTAAAATAGAAGGTAACACTTTACTTGAAGGGGTGTGCATAAGACTGACATGACACCTCCATAATCATGACATGACACGTCATGAATATGAAGGAGGTTTTATGCATGTTAATGACAATTGTCATTAAGTGTCATTCGTTCAGTTATGTAATTTTTTTTTAATGCAAAGATGACATTGTTCGAGATGTCTTTGTGACAACTTGACATAAACCAATACATCATAACCTGTCAGTGTTTTTGTCAAGACAACTTGGCATTACCAAGACAACATAACCTGTCAAAAATATGTCATAAACATGACATAGTAGATTAATCATCAAACTTAAGAAGCTACTTAGCTTTTGGGTTAAAACAAATGCAATTTATCAAAAACATTAAAAAAATCTTACCAACCCCCAAGTTTTGAACACTAGTGTATAATTTGAAAATAAAATGCACAATAAAATCAAATATTAATAAAATATATTAATTAATATTTAAATATGTATAGAAAGTATCTTAAAATACCAAGTATAATGTAAATATTTGACATGCATCCCCAAGCCCTAATGCTTACCTATACATAATCTAACCTGCATTTCTAGCAAAAAACATCATGCATTCTTGTACCGCGTACATAGAGCAATTGGTGTGTTTCATCCTGTTATGGTATTCCCAAAACAGCATTCTCCTAAACTCAGCCAATGAATTCAGTAAATTATTTTACTGGTACTGATTTTTCAAGTTGGCTTTCTTGACATTTTTCAAGATATACATTTTCAGACATTTTAAAATTTGCAGTTTGAACTGGATTGCTGTTTTCCCATAAAATCTTGCTTTGCATCTTATGCACTATGGATCTTTTCCACAATGTTCATAATACAGACTGCTTTAACCATTGAAACGATGGAAATATAATTCAATCATTCTCGACTTTCCACAGGCACATCTCTCCTAGTAGCTTTGAAAGTGAATGGTAATGCATATATTCATGTTCAGCCGTGGGTGAGCCTGCCAGCGTTGAATTCATGGTTAAACCCTGCTAGAGTCGCACCATTTCACTGCTGTTCCCTGCTGTGCTCTGCAGCAGCTCCAGCGCTGCTTTTCAATCATTATTTTTGAATAGTGTGAGGCTACGATATCTCAGGGTGCCGTTGCACCATACGGCAGAGCTTGAAGTGACAGTCGCACATCAGAAGTTCAGAACTAGCTGCTGCTGGAAATATGACATCCCATTTTTGGAAACTGTGGTCCAGCTCAATTATATGTTGAACACTTAATCGTTTTCTGTTAATGAGAGTGATGCAGGAACTGAGATGTTAAAAATGTATTTCAGTATAAATGACTAATTACTGATTAAAAATATAATTTTAATCACTGTATGAAAGTTACTGGATGTACTCACAAGACTCTTTTTTTGTTAATGTTGTGACTGTAACTACTGTCTTTTCATTTTCTCTTTTATTTTAATATACAGACGTGTAGACCTTTTATTGTATTTAATTCATTACGCTGTAATGGTAATATCACAGGGTATATGCATGTAATTATACATATATTAGAGTATATTAGAGCCCAGAATACCATAATACTTTAGCTCTTCATCCCTCCTATAAAAGTCAAAGGTCTCAAATTGGATCTATTAATGTATCAGCTCAAATGCCCTCTTGTGGCCTCCTGTGACTGTTGCATGTGTTTACTGAATAGTGATAACTTCAAATGATCAAATGGGATTGTTGTAAATTGTATTAATTTACACCAGTTTAACCATCATTACAGATTTGCTGACAATCCAATTTGTCTTAGGAATATATTTTTGGCAAATAAGGTTGAAAGTCATTTTATAACTTCACTTGAGGTTTGAAGGAATACACACGTAATCTAAAATTGATTATTTATTTTAATGTATCTGCTGCTATGACTCAGCAAGTTTATGTTTCCACAGTAAAATAGACCAAATTCATTCCTGTTTTGATCAGATATCCACTACTGCTCAAAAGTTTGTGAAAGAAATGAATGTTTTTATTCAACAAGGATGCATTAAACTGATCAAAAGTGACAATAAATACATTATAAAATGTTACATATAAATGTTATATAATATATATATAGAATATATATAGAATATATATATATATATATATATATATATATATATATATATATATATATATATATATATAGATAACATTTATATGTAACATTTTATAATGTATTGTCACTTTTGATCAGTTTAATGCATCCTTGTTGAATAAAAACATTCATTTCTTTATAGTTATTTTAAATTGTAATCATGTCTCACAATTATATTTTTTACTGACACTATTTATTTATTTATTTATTTGTTTATTTTTATTATTATTATTAATATTTTTTATCAAAAAAATGCAGCCTTGTTGAGCATAAGAGACATCTTTCTGGAACCACAACTTTACTTTATTGACTTCAAACCTTTGAATGGTGGTGTATTCAGAACTATTCCAAATGTTTGTGTTGTCACACAGGGCTGCGTGAATGGTAGAGGTTAAATATTCATGTTTTCTTTGGAAATTAATGGATCTGGAGAGACTGAAAACTGGGTCACCACTAGCTCCACTTGGGTTACTGTTGAAATCTGGGACACCTGTTAGCATCCACTGATGATGAATGACTAAGCAAAGACTGCTTATAATTGGCTGTCATGGTGCCCAAGCTGCACATCCAAACAGGGACAGAAGAAATGTTTTTAACATTAAAAACACATTACCATTAAGCATTAAATGTTTCTTTACATTATTCTTATTCTTATTCTTTTTTTTTTTTTTATTCTGTCATGGAAATGAACTTTGTTCTTTCTTTGTGCTTTCTTACAGAAAGAGCTCAGCCTTCCCAGACGAGGAAGTTTGTGAGTAAACCTACTATGATTGTCTTTAATTTAATAGTCACCAATACACAAGAGAGTCTAGATATAAACCTACATCAACAGCAAAACATTAATAGATTTTCATCCTCTACAGACCGTAGTCAGGGTAGGCGCACTTTTAAACAGTGAATTACCAGATTTTATTATTAAAAGACCATATTAGTTTATTCTTCTTCTTTTTGCTGTTTATTTTCCTGCTTTGAAGGTTTTGAGAGTCGGAATTTGAAAAGTGCCTAGTTAGCTAAATTTCAGTTTATGTAAATTACCCTCCCAATTACTTCCCATGTCGAGGTTTTATATGCAAGTTGACGAGTAAACAATTTTTCTGTTGTCTTCATCCACATAAAAAGATTAGCTTTTTTTAAAGCATGGCTTGCATTCTTCGTATGTATGTATGGTTTTATATATTTATTTAAATATTTATTTTTGGACTTGCTCATTTGCATATAAATAATGTGAAATAAAACCTTGTTTAGAAATCATGCAGTTGTTACCTGGCGGTTAATGCTATAACGTTATGCACCCAACAATACCCAGGTTTGAATCCTCCTCTTTTGTGTTCTGTTACTGATCTACTGTCTTTTTATGAAAGGAATAGTTCACCCAAAAATGTTAATTTCCTGATTATTTACTCACCCCAAGGCAATCCAAGATATATATGACTTTCTTTCCTCAGCCAAAGAGAAAATTAAGGTTGTAGAGGAGAACAATCCAGGATTTTCCAATGTAGACCATTTTTGACGGTCCAAAATCCATATTTAGGCAGCTTCAAAGGGTTCCACATGACCCCAGTCGACAAATAAGAGTCTTCTTTAGCGAAAGATCAGTCATTTTCAGAATAAAATAAAAAATATATACTTTCTTAACTACAAATGCTTGCGTTGGTCCAGCTTTGTGAAGCGCGTTCACAAGATGTTATACACGTTAGATGGAGAGAGAATGCTTTCCTCCAAAACCTTAATTTCTCTTCAGCTGAGCAAAGAAAGTAATATACGTCTTGCAGGACCTTGGGGTGAGTAAATATGTAGGACATTTTCATTTTTGAGTGAACTATTTCTTCAAAGGCAAAAAGATCATTTGTAAAACTGATTAAAATGATGGAATTCATACCATTAAAACGTCTAGATGTTGGGTAATGGCATACCTGCAGATACCAATGAGTTTTGTTTGAGTTCAAGGCTTCCAGGCAATCTCTTGCATAGACCATCACACAGTTTTCTTCCATTTCACCTAGTCTTGAAATTTGACGGTGACCAGAATTTTGAAAAGTCAGATCTTTAACTGTCATCTGCATTAGGCCCTCAAAAAATGGTCATATAATCTATATGTCATTTACTCATGTCATTCTAGAACTATATGATTTGTTTCTTCTTATTTGGAACAGGAAAGAAGATATTCTGATGTCAATAGAATATAAATATTTTTTTTTTTCATGTAATAAAAGTCAGTGGGATCCATTGTTGTTTTAGATTTTCATTGAATTGACAAAAAACACTGAAAAAACTTCTACATTGTTCCACAGAAGAAATAAAGTCATACAGGTTTGAAATGACTCAAAGGCAAACTTGACTCAAAATTTTTCTTTTTTGAAGGGTTTTTTAATCTGATCTAAACCCTTGTTTACTCAAGTCTCTTTATAGAATGTGTTTTCATCCCTTACATTGATTAATGAAACCTTCACTTCCTGTGGATGATGTCTGGCTTAGATTTTATCTGGGAATTGATCCATCAATAAGTGTTGTAACAAACTGTTATGATCTGAGGAATTCTTGGGTAACAGAACAAACCTTTATTACTGACAGTTCACAAATACATTTATATCCCAGCCATAGTTTCAAACACAAGAAGTTTTATAATAATCTAAGATTGCAATAATTATGTGTCTATAATAATTATAAGATTGAATCTCATTACCTGCCTACTGTCCATCATTTAGCTGTTCACATTGGTTTAACTGTTAAATTTAAAAAATATATAGTAATTTCAAAGCTCCTACAGTGTATATATTGTTTTGTCAGCATTTCCTAGAGAATCAAATTTGTCTGTGATGTTTCTACTAAACTTTCTACTAGAACTTTTAGGAGAAACAAAATAAATGTATAAACGTAAAAAAAAAAAAAAAAAAAAAAATGATGATTAATAATAATAATAATAATAAAAAAGAATAGAAATAGGATTAAAACTAATGTGATAAAGAATATTTGAGCATTTGATTGAGGCTTTGGTATCTGAGCAGCTTGTGAAATCGTTGCAATGTCTTTTGAAACTTTAGAGGTGGTACATGTGAGATAACTGGGATCTTTTTGAAAATATGAGAAACAGGCCGTGCCAAAAATCTAAATTTGATCTTCATTTAATCTCATTAATGTCCAGGAGAAACAGTTAGGAAAATCTTACTAGTGATTGATTTATTTTGTGTAAGTGTTGTCAACATGCCATTGGTTTAAAATATTTCCTCACAAATTATTAAATAATGTATTCATTATATTTGGAAACATAAACACAGCTTGATAAGTGATCACCCAGGACCATCAACCCTTGCATTCCTTTTAAACGTCATGTTACTGTATCTTCTCTCACAGCATTCTCTGATGTCTGTAAACACACAGATTATATTACCAA
>NC_138225.1:43272616-43412616 GCF_964197995.2 Scardinius erythrophthalmus | reverse complement strand
TGTAGTTCCAGGCGTGCACACTTCTAAGAGCATAAGTATGTATTTAAATTATGGATACACCGATACATAAGCCAATAATTGATATTGGCCGATAAAAGCAATTATTTTCATTATCATCCATCAGCCGATTGTTTAAAAACAGCCGATGATGAGAGCCGATTATATCCTTTCAGTCGAAAGGAGGTGGAAAAATGTGTCAGACTGCTCAAATTCATACTGTGTGTGAAGAGAATTTTCCTTGTTGAATTTAGGCCAAGTTAACGCATGTATCATGTATTTACCTCAGGAAAATCATCCAATGTTCACATTTTGTTAGTTAGCTATCAAAAACACTAGAGAGGAGCTTATTTACTGTTAATTATATATGTATGTTTGAATCAATTTGAAGACAATTGTTTATGAAAACTACCATATGTGCAACTGAGCTGTATACAAACATTTCAGTTTTTATTTGAGTGTAATTATTATATATAAAAATAAATAGCATGTTGAATATAGTACTTTGGGCTTTGTTGTTAATTTTATTCTCTAATATAGTATTGTACCAAATAAGAGAGTTCCCAGTATAGTTTACAGCTTTATTTGGGAGAGATATTCCCCCCTTAAGAATATCAGATATCATTCTCAGCTATACTGTAGGTATATCGGCTGAGAAATGTAGTATTATGCATCTCTAATTAAAAACAAAAACAAAACAAAAACAGAAAGGATTATGCTGATTGTAGCATCCATGGTTACAGTAAGCTTAAAATTGCACTCAAGTACATATAGCAGAAAGTACAAACTTTTGTTGGCACCCTCATACTTTGAAAGTACATTTCAATGTAATGTGATGTATTTAAATATGATGTTGCAATACCTGGCTAGTAATGTTTTTATGTTTGTCATCCCACTTATTATGTAGCAAGTGTTAATTTTACGCCATATCTTCATCTTTTCAGCAATTCTATACGTATCTGCTAGGGCTTTGTGCAATATGTCACTCATTTTACTGTCTGCATATTGATGTTACTAAGTTGCTAACAAGTGTGGATTCAGGTCTGATGTCTTTCTCGGCTTTATGAGTTTCATTAGCAGGTATTTAGCGGAACTCAGATTAAATTGCTTGTTAAGGCTTGAGCTCATTATAGCAACGGTCTCCAAGCACCTTTGTCCCCAGTGAAACCCGGTGCCTGGTACAGATTAGTGCAAAATTCTCCATGTACCATAATCGCAAGATTCTTTTCAAGGCATTCTACTGTAGTAAATTTAGGCTATTGTGTGGTTTTGTGTGTTCCTTAAATGTTTTACCTTTTTATCTAGTTTTGAATTATGCTTGCCTGTGAAAAACTCACCACCACAATAATGTGAGGAGGGTTTTCAAGGTGTTGATATGCGGTTACTGGGGTGTTCTAGGTGGTTGACTTCCCGTCTGAAGTCTTTAAGGTGTTTCTGAGTGGTTTTAGCATGTTGCTATGTGGTTGTCTGGATGTTCTCAGTTTTTTTGCTGGGCTATTTCAGTGGTGATGCTAAGGTATCATGACTATGCAGTTGTAGATGTTCTGCGTGGTTGCCAGGGCATTTCTGTTTATTTTTGTTTTAGTTTATTGTTTTAACTTAAACTTATGTCAGTTATTTGCTTTATTTCAAATTATCGTAAGTTATATTTGATGTATTTCAGCTTCATTTCAATGAATGAAAACTGTCATTTTTGACAGTTTTATGTAACTATTTAGTCCACTGCTACGCAGTTGGTAGGTTGTAGCTTACAAGTCTCTGTGATATCCTGCTCAAGTCCTTCCTTCATTTGTCTGTGGGATTTGCCCATTTTATCGTCCGACAGGTAAAGCCATAATTCTGATTACTTAGAAAAAACAGCACCCCTCTTCTGAATAAGCCACATGATTTGTTAGTATTCACAGATAGCAACTGTGAGATACCCAACTATGAGAAAAGATTATGTTTGCCTTGCAAACATATGCAAACACTAATGAAGTGTCTTCATGTCTTGGTTTCTCTTTGAAGACTTGTCCTTTTGAGACATTTATGGCTTATCTTATTGAAGAACATTCACACAGTGTATGCTGCAGTGTAATTGGGGAAAACAGACAACATGAATGATGGTCAACAGCCCTGCTGCAGATAGGAAGTGCTGCATGTAGACTCCTCTGATTGTGCTTTGCTGACGTAAGGCTGCTTCTTTGGTGGAGGAGGGGCATGTAGGTCTGTTTAGTGCTGGTGCGTGAGCGACAGGGGAGGGGGAAAGGATTGTCGCCCAGCCTCCTTGCCCTCCACAGGCAGTTGATGATCACATCTGACAGCTCGGGTGGAAGTTGAACAGCTCAGAGCACTAGGTCCCCTGTATCTACTCCTCTTCTGTGACAAGCTCTCAGCCGGTTTCTCCGCACCAGAGCCTGGCTTTGGCTCTTTGTCAGCGCATGGGGGTGCGGGCAGGCAGACGACGCGAATATATCATGTACACAATAGAGTGAACGAGCGCAGCGCGACCATGAAAGCCCAGCGGGAGAGACTGAGGATTCCAGGGTTGACATTGGAGTGAGTATTTTCCATTCTCTCTCACATCTTTTCTGGCTGTGATGACAGCAGACTGTTTATCTGCAGTGTGTCTGTCGCTGTAGTGGTGACAGCACATCTGAGCAGTGCACCATTACCACAGTAACAGCGTCTGCAGCATGTGTTGAAGGGTAAATATAGGTTTGCTAGCTTGTGTAGATCCAGCTAGTGTCCCTTTGCGATGGCTTTGCATGTGATTTTGATAGCACAGGCTCATGTTTGGATAAAGGATGATGATGCTAGATCAATATTGGATCATCTTCTAGTCACGGCTTGTCAGACTTGAGCCAGAAGGAATTGCGCAGCAGCTGCCTTTCTGTTTGGCTATGCTCCTATCTGCGTATTTATAGTTTTTGATCTCCGTCACTTATTGAATCATGTGGCTGTATTGCCCCTACAGAAGGCCTGATTGTTTGTCAACCTGTTAGCAGGTCACCGTACTGTAGCGACATAACATAAACAGTTAATATCTCGTCATATTAGATTGGCCTTTGACGTTTCGATAAGATGAGGCGCCTTTGTTTTTGTTTACAGGGGTCGTAGCAGATGCATGTTTGTGGCTGTGATCAGATGTTGCATCATGGCTGCTGTTGCTAAGGATACAGATACCTGCGTATCTCCTGGACATGTCAGCTCAGCAATTTTGCCAAACATGTTTTGTTTCTCAATGAAGGGACCTTCGTAACGCTTGATAGAAGCATGATGCTTGTAGATTAACAGTGGGGATTTTTATTTTTACCGATGTTAAGTTAAATGTGCGCATGTGGCCAGTCTGTATATCAACAAGTGTACAATCCAAAACCATTTCATTCTTAGGCAATGGAATGTAATGGACCAATGTTGTGGTAACCCTTTTTGCAACGCAGCATTTTACCGAAAAAACCTTGAACAGTCATGCATGACGCTGCTCTGTGGTTAATGCATGCAAGCTTGTGTCTCTGCATATAAATAAGCTCTCAACTTCAAAGGCTGCATCCTGACAGAGACTGTTTTCAATTTCAAAACTCAATTTGACTTCCAGCCTCACTCCACGAAGCTTGAGCCCAACTCCCACAAGCCCTTGCAGCCCATGCAGCCCGCTGCACGCATTTCATTTTTGGAGGTAAGCGCGTGCTTCTTTCACATAGCCATTTTGTTTTGAGGCTTAATATGTTCAAGGCTCTGTGTTCTGCCACTGAAAATGAAAGCATGGATTTCAGCGATCGAAACGGCACATGGTCTCCATTCATTTATCTCTTTTGAGTTTTATTATTTTTACATTCAATGCCTTTGATTGGGATTTCCTTTTCTAAAAATGTGGGGAATAGTATTGTTCCTTGTGCTTATATAACATTCTTAGTGTCACCCCCTTCCTCCAGTCTTTTTGGTGATTCTCTCATTCACTCTCTTTTATGTGATAAATAGGATTTGCTGCTTTGGCCATTGAGCATTTTGTTGGAAAGATCTCTGCACCATTTTTGGGGAAACTGTTACTAGGTCATTCAAATCCTAAAAATGAAGAACTGTGGCAGTGAATTCTTTTTACCACTAAGACAAAGGAAATGTACTCTCAATTTTTGAAAGACTTTTTGAATGGTACTAATGATTGGTTTTTGCAGGCTTGACAGCACAAGGTTAGAAAAGGTTAGAATACATTTCATGAAGAGTTTCCACAAAACATATTGATGTGACTTAAATATATATATATATTTTAATAATATAATATAATATAATATAATATAATATAATATAATATAATATAATATAATATAATATAATATAATATAATATAATATAATATAATATAATATAATATAATTTAGGGCTGCACAATTAAATGCAATGAAACTGCATGCGATTTGGCAAAGGCTGCAATTATTTTCTGCGCAGCTTGTCAGTGGAGTGCGGCTGATCGGTAGTAAATGCTGCTCCATCTGAAAGCCAGAGGGCATCCCACGCAGACACGCCAAATATGCCTCACCGCTTAAGTACCGTAACACGCATCATTCCAGGAAATTCCTATCGCTGTAGCTGAATAAACAGAAGATTGAAACGCTTTGATTGATTAAACATGACTTATAAACTCACGACTGCCTTATTCTGTATAAGAAGCCACATCATCTCACAGAAGGATGCTCAACTGTCATTATGAAGTGAGTTTGGAGTAAAAACATGTTATTAAATGTTGTCTTTTGTTGGACAAGAGGTTCATAAATGCTTCTCATGTTTGACGCGTGTTGCTTTTTCAAACGCACATTATAAGTGACTCAAACTCAGTGCTTTCAGGTGGAGTTTACAGAGCTGTACATCAATGACAAGCTGCGCATAAAAAATAATCGCAGCCGTTGCGATTTCAAAATTGTGATAAGCCAAGTCGGTTTAAGTGCGATTACATGGTAATTGCGATTAATCGTGCAGCCCTATTGAAAGCAATAGTTTGTGCTTTATGAACATGCAGTTTAACTCTGACATTATCTCTGACGTACTCACAAAATCAGTGACCCTCCCTTTGAACTTTGATCACCAATGGTAACCAGGGGTGCCGTAAGCTACAGCATTGCGGTAGCCCCACTACCCCAGATAAAAAAAAAAAATATTTTAGCTTCCTGCCAATTAATTGTATCAAATGTATTTTGTCGATACAGCGGTTAACATTTACAACACTGTGTGTATGCTGAGTAATAATATGAGTCCAATCTAGATGAATGCGCAAATTCAATCTTTGCCAGTTGGTGGCGCTTATGGCTGGTTGGCCAGCAGATAGCGGTTACATAAACAAAGAGCGTCACAACACTAGCAACACTATATAGTAACAGTACATAATTACTGGCTTTATACGGAGGTAATATGAAAAGAAAATGCAAAACATGTAACAATTATGTAATTAATGTTCTATTTATTAAAACCAAGTATAAATCTCATCAATTTAGTTTTTTAAAACATTTTTACATCTATTCCAAAATAATAACTAAAGACAGTAACAATTTAATTACCAATCATAGTGCGATGGAGGCATTGCCTCATTTCACGTGACTTTCCCCCATTCATTCTCAATAACCCCCACCTAACCACTGCATGTCTAGGGGGTCTATTAAAACTCAATAGGCAAGAGACACATGGACTCCCGCTACAACTTTACCTATTGGTGTCACTGTTGGATAGTGTTACTTTAGAAAAATGAGTTGATTTATTTTCTCATCCAATTTTTTGAGGATGTTCTGTCTTCCTTGTCTCCTCATAGGAAACACCTCTAGTTAACAGGGATGGTATAAAAACCATGAATTAAACTAATTATTCATTATTCATTGGATTAAAAAATCACTTGGCATAAATGTGGGCTATTCTGGCATTGCAAACTAAAATGTGAGCACATAGAAAGCGCAACAGCATGATTTTTTTTCTTGGAAACATGTAGTGCTCATGCAGTTTTTTTTTTTTTTTTTTTTAATCACAAGCAATATTGTGATTCCTGGTTTTCTGTCCTCAGATTTAAAACCTCCCTAAATTAAAATTGAGACACGACCAGCACCAATGGAACACAGTGACTGGATCTAAAACCTTCAGATGACATGCAGATTAGATCCACACTTTTGTAAGTTACTGAACCCACATTCAGCGCAGAGCGGCTCTCTCGCACTGTATGACGTTACAGAAAAATAGTTGTTCAGTCTGGTTCCATTCACACAGCAGAGCTTCGCCGAAAAGCAGTTGCGAGTCTTGAAAATGTATGGGTGTGTGAGTTTTTTTTTTTTTTTAATAGAATAAGGTTGTCACTGCTGTAAACTTCCATATATGCAAATATTTTTTTGAGAAATATTATTTTCCTGCACAGTATAGGTCCCTGCGCTTCAGCCCATTGATGCCTGTGCGTTAATGCGCCCCTGATGGTCACAGGAGACTAATTTGAGACATGTTGCTGTCCCAGCTCACCCTCTTGTAATCAGATCACTAAGGCTAGGTATGAACAGGACCATTGATTGCTGAAATCTATACTCATTCCCTTGTAACAATTCTGACAATCGTCACGTTTTGTTGAAGCTTCCTTTTGTTTCACAAAGCTCACTTTGTAGCCTATTCTGGAATTCTCCATTTAAAGCCCTAATGATGAAGCCAGAACTGTGAAAGGCACAGTCACTCTGCCCTTGTTTGTCATCAAGAAAGTATTTTGGGATAGCTGATGAAGTGGGTCATTGAGCTGTTTGAACTAGTTTGATTAGTTGATGTTTACACACAATAGTCTGAGACCAGTAAACGGTGGAACTGTTTAGATGAAAAGAAGGTCATGACTACATTACAGAACATTTGCATGCTTTCTGAAAAATATTCCTCCTAGGGATGCTGATTGGTAAAATGCAATTTGCACTACCTTTCTCAGGCAAAACTAAAAGGTGTTCGCTTTAGGGCAAAATAAACAATCATAACTAGTCCTGTAAGTCAAAATAAATAGTATCACTAATGTCCAAAGTACTATAGAGAGACTAATATTTTATTTTACAGTTAAGTGTAAAGTTTTAAAAGTTAAGTTGGAAATTCTGCTGTACTGCTATGTCATTACTTGAGTGCTTTTATCTTTTAATAGTGTGCCCTGTTATATTTGGTTTTGCTCGGTCTTATGCACAGTTTGCTACACAATTCTTCTTTCTAAGTATACCCCATTGACTGTGAAGGCAGATGGATCTAGTGGATCTTTCTTTTCACTTAAATCACTCACATGTGTGCGATTGTCTTTATAGACAAGTGAGGTATACTCTCAGCTTTAAGAGCTGCCTTGCACTTTGTTGAATCAGAGCACTGATATTTTTTTCTGGTTCGTCCTGTACAAATAAGAACACAGAAACGGTGCATACTGTACATATATAGAGCACGGGCTGACACAGATGAGAGTGGGCTTGGATTGTTCCCAGATTTGTTAAGGTTCTATAGGTCACTAGTCTTGCAGGAAGATATAAGAAGTCATTAGACTTCAGATTGATTGAGCTAGACTTTGCTCACTTCATGCATGACCAGAGTCCTCATTATTATGTCCATATCTGAAGCATTATTTGAAGGATTGATCAGTTGTCTGTGTGCCTGTTTGTGTGCCTGGCTTATTCATATGTTCTCTCAGGCCTGTCCTAAGTGCACCTTAGTGGTTATCGGCCCATCTGGATTCAACAGATAATTTTCAAGACCGAGCAGCCCCATTCCACCCCACCAAGTTCATCTGTCATGTGTCAGGGAGGTTGAGCCTCGTGTCCCTGCCTGCCAAAAGAGCAGATTGAAGAACAGAACAGGAGCAGATCAAAGGTGTTGAAGTGGAAGAGAGAGGGTGGTTTTCCTCATATGGCAGGTCCAGTGAAGAAAAAAAAAGGAGAAGGGAAAAGAGGTGGACCTGCACATGGTTACGGTTGAAATGCTGTGCATTTCCATTTCAAATGGCCCTACACTGTAAAAACTAAAGGAGCCTCAAGTATCCTGTCGGATACTCAAGGAACTTCAAAATGTAATTTTGGTGCCTCAAAGCTCTTTTTCCTATAGTAGGGTTACTGGAGGAGCATTGACAATCTTTGAGGTTCTTGCTGGAACTTATGGGATCCTTTAAGCACTTTGTATTTACTTCAGAGGTTCTGGAGTCACCTTTTCATTACCATGAGACCTCGAAGTGCTTTAGGGTGAAAATAGAGGAACTTAAATGCGATAAAAGGGTTATTGGAAGATCTTTTAACATTTAAGTGGTTCCTGGAAGATCTCTAATGTTAAAGCCAGCATCTGGAGGAACCCAATGGTTCAGTGAGGCCCGAATTAGATTATTATTCTATTATTATTATTATTATTATCCTATTATTATTATTATTATAGGCTACTTAAGTTTGATTCAGTATACATACCCAGGTGAAAAAGACGTACTATTAATAAAAATGTACTTGAGTGTGTTTTTAGTAGACCTACAATACAAATATAGCCTACTTTAATGCATTTTTATTATTATTATTATTATTATAGGCAAGTTTGATTCAGTATACATACCCAGGTGAAAAAGATGTACTATTAAATGTATTAAAAATGTACTTGAGTGTGTTTTTAGTAGACCTACAAATCAAATATACTTTAATGCATTTTTAATACATTTAACAGTAACTATAGTCTTTTTCACTTGGGTAGCTTACATATATTTAGTATAGGCCTATTTTATTAAGTCATTTAAACCTTAAACAACAACACTAAATAATAATAATATTATATGAAGAAGAAGAAGCAGGAGGAGAAAAGTGTTTATTCAGTCACGAAACTGCTGCTATTCCTCTGCTGTCGTCGCTTCAGTGATGCTCGCGCTGCTCGCGCGCAACAAAGCTCAGCTGATCGTCATCAGGAAAGTAACGGCTCCTCTCATCAAAGCTTCCGCCGTTTATTCGGCTCTCCATTACAAGGTTTGTAAACTCGCCAAATAAATATAAATACAGAGTCTACTCACTATATATTTAAACACACATATATATAAACTAAATTTATTATACATTACTACGTTTTTACAGTGTTTACCACTCGTTTATTGCACAGTATCTGGTATGAAGGTTTTAGCCGCGATGCTAACTACGTTGATCTAATGAACAAATGGAAATGATTGACTTATTGTCTTAGATTGATTTAGTCATTCAATTCAACATATTTTGTACAACTGTGTCTTCAAATTGCTGATATAGCCTAACTAATTTAGAAAATTCTCTGATTCTTGGCGTTTGTTATGAATAACAAAAACAGGTTATAGTTTGGTCTGTTTTTGTTTAGCCTAACTTTACTACAGTGCCCTCATTCTCTCAAATACCATTTTAAAGCCATTTACTGGTCAATAAATATTATGTTGTGAATAATCATCTTTGTTCTTTTGTTTCCCCAGAACAACCATTACATTTCTAAAATAATCTGAACATTTCAGTGGCAACATTGAATTACAGTAAGTTACCTGCACCACATGCTGTACTTTATTACTATGAACTTTCTCTGTGTGAAATTGTATTGTTTGACTGTGTACTTGTGTTTTTTAATCAGTTACTCTCTGAAAATCTTTTCTCATGATCTCAAATCTCATTCATGTTACTCAGAAAAATAATATCACAGGTTTGATTCACAAAAAATGCTATAGACATTTTAACTCTGAATTATAACTTCAAGTTTAGTCTTTTTCGGCAAAAAATAAATAAATAAATAAATAGGAAAAAGCAATTAGGCTTCAGAAGACTTGCAACACAACCCATAACACATGAGTTGTGAACTCATTGATTATTTTTAGGATCTTTTCTGGGACATTTTTGGAGCTTAACCATTTTTACATAAATTGTTGCATTGAATTGAACTAGACAAGTGTACATAAGAATGGTTTCATGAATGATTTACACATTTGT
Organism: Scardinius erythrophthalmus; assembly: GCF_964197995.2. NCBI lineage: Eukaryota > Metazoa > Chordata > Actinopteri > Cypriniformes > Leuciscidae > Scardinius > Scardinius erythrophthalmus. The sequence continues at coordinate 43,402,705 of NC_138225.1, read as the reverse complement.
TTTCTTCTTGTGTTTCATGTAGTGAAACTGAATGGTGACTGGGGTTGCATTATGCCTGAGATCTGCTTTTGGGTTCCACAGACAGAAAGTCAAACAGGTTTGGAACGTCACAAGGCTGAGGAAATTATTTAAATTTCACAACTATCACTTTAATAACATTACTAACAGTAAATTTTGTACTTTGCAGGGATCTCGGTAAGCTGAAATACAAGTTTGACCAAGAATAAAAATCCTCCTGTAGACCTGAAAATCATTGAAGTGCCTGGACCATCCACCAGAAAAGAGGAAAAACAAACGGAAAACGATGCTGTACCTTTTCACTTTTCCAACTCTTTAAGTACCTCACACCAACTTGGTCCCATAGTGACTTTTTTGACCACAAACGAAATTGCTGGCAGTGTGAATTCATATTGAAATGACTGAATTCACCAGTGAACATTCACAGAACAACAGATCATTTTACTGCACCTTAACTCTGTTTCGGGTCGAAGCCTCTACTTCTACTTCCTCTATCTTGTTTCATGAGAATACTCAACAACCATTTATGAACACTGTTGATTCAAGTCACACATTTAAGCTTTTCAAAAGCCATAGTGTACATTACAGTCTCCAGTCTAATGGCATCCCAGACTTAAACATTTTATGATTCAAAATAGCTGAATAACTAACCATCTGAGATTTCGGTATAGAGATAAAGGTTACAGCACAATTAGTGTATATTAGCACTGTTGTTTGTTTTTGGCATCTGATAGAGCTTTTGGACTTGGAAACAGTGATGTTAGACTAACCATCGGACTGAAACACAAATGTTTTAAAGTTAAGTATGATGGACATTTTTAATTAGTTCAAATGTAATTTTTTTACATTGATTTATTTAGTGGAACATATGTGTTTCCATGCATTTTGTTGAGATGTCTTTTCTTGTTTATCTATTGTATATACATGGTTGATTATTCATGTTGCTTATGTATTACACTATTTTTTTGTGTAGTCATTGATATTAATCTGTAGTTAGCTTTTTTCCCCATGTGCATGGAAGTGTATGTATAAAAATGAATATCAAATATGTAATAAACAATTCTTATTTTGTATTTGGCTCAATTTGTTTATTATAATAGATGTCAAAGGTAACCATAGTAACAACATGAAATTAAATATTAAAAAAAATGAAATTTGGTTCCTGGAGGCACCCAAAGTGGTTCCACACAGTGCCTAATATAAGAGTTCCTCTGGAAACCTGTGTGGTTCCTCAGAGAACCGTCCCTTTTTAAAGGGTGCCTAGAGGATCTACAGGTGGTTCCGCCGGTGTGGCAAAGTGAAGAACCCCAAAAGGTTCCTCCAGGCACCTTTTATTTTTACAGTGTAGGGGTTTTGGAGCAGGGCCAGACAGGGAGAGCCGTGATTGCATTCATTGCGTCGTCTGCTGATGATGCATTGCTCCTCTGACTCACACCCCCTCCCTTCCTTTCCTTTCCTCTCCCCTCCCTGCCTCAGGATGTGGTACGGTAGATGCCTGTTACGTGATATGGAGCATTCTTGACTCTCAATGAGTCTACAGGGTAGCAGCAAAGCCACACAACTTTCACATCAAAACAAATAGTCATCCTGCTGGAAGTAGTCCTGTCCCTCTGTCCCAGAGGCATCCAGCATTCGAGCAGGAATGGATATGACCTGAATAGGAAACAGCTCAGAGAAGCTTTCTCACTATTCGATTTAGGACACTTTAAAGGACACACCGTCCCTTTGACAGCCTGTGTATGCTGCAGCGAGCAGCAGATGTTCCTGGACGAAACTCTGTAGTGGCAGAGCGTTGTGCTGGGAGGACTTCCCGGGACTCTTGCGCTGGGTGCCTACTTCTCTTGGAAACCAGGCATTTCTCCTCACTCTCTTTTTTAAGACACCTCAGAGCACTCTGGGGGCATGACTTTAGGACAATGTCTGACTCCAGCTTATGGACTATGCTCTCCAACTTTTCTATGCCTTACTTTATCAGTGGAACAAATCTACGGCGCTCCAAAAGGTAATCAAGTTCAGGTTGATTGTTTGTTGCCAATTTACAGTTTTGTGGGTTTGGGTTTTTAAGTCTAAGAACTTTATCAAGAATTAAGTGAGTTGAGGTTATATACAATAACAATATGGTAATGCAGGTGCTGTGTTTTCTATTGTGTTCAATTTCCTTTGTGAATTCTGAAGTGGAGTACCTCTTGATTGTAATCAGGACGTTTTTGTTCAGTGCATGCGGCAGGCACAAAAGATATTTACGTACCGGAGTAATTACCATGCATTTGTCTAAATATGCATGTTGAATGTGAGGAAAATGAATTGTTTTCTAAATCCTCTTGAGCATTGCTGGCTGTCTCCGTGTTATTTGACGGATACAGTCGGGTACACTGCTTTTGCAGTTATGCTGAAGTTGCGCTGTATCCTTCATGTGACAAGACCAAACCTTCACCAAAAGGCCAACCAGCCATAGATATCTCTGCTATCATGCATTCATGTGCATTTCTGCTTTTCCTTCTTGCACATATTTTAATCCTGGGAATGACCCATTTTACCGTTGATGATACAGATGATCCGATTAGTGTCCTCAGGATGAGTAAATCTGACTGAATCTGTCATTTGTTTGAAGTGAATTAGTTGTGGAAAACATGCAAGGAAGACAGGATTGTACATCATGCTTTCTTCACAGTGCTGTGTTTATTGGTTTGTACTGGGTGGAGGGTTCCGTATGTGTCTTTGTGTAATAACTGTGACAATGACACTCAACTATGACACCAATAACAAGGCTTTCCTCATGTGTTCCTTAGTAAAATTATACGATAACTAAATGTTATATTGTGTATCTCTTCTTAATTCACCAAAGTGACCTTGATTTAGGCTCTTGGTTCCTCAAATGTGTCCTTGTATTCAATCATGTTTTTAGAGTACAGAATGTGTTTTTTTCTGTCTATTGTTGACATTCTGAGTCTTCTGACATGTTGGCCATGAAGTTTTGTTAACATGATATAAATTAGTGACACTTGCAAAGTAATTTAGGTATTAGATATTTCTTTTGTTTCATTTTTGTATTGAATGGCATGGGCAGATGCTGGTGCAGATCGTACTTCAGGGCGATGTTTAGAAGTGAAGTTACTGGATGTTTCTCTAGGGCTTTATAAATTGAGCATCATATACAGTAATTCACATTTATTAGCATTAGCACTGAAATTAACTCAAGGCATTCATTTTATGATTTTGTAGGAAGAAAAAAAGATATGACTGGATTCAAACGATACATTCCCATGATTACTACAGCTGAAGCATGTGTAAAGCACATGAACCAACAACATTGTCATATAATTTAGCAGAGACTCTGTTTATATGAAATGAACAATGATGGATTTAACTCTTTGTAAATTAAACAAAGAACTCACTGAGGACAAGCCAAGACCATTAAAGAGACAGCTACACAATTGGCTTTTGTAACGTGACTTTAGTCATTCAGGCATTTAAACACAGCGACGGAAGCAAAATGTCTGTTGTCAAGTAGCATAGCATTGACTGATACTTTATGATTCAGTCATTACATTACTTACAGTCATTTCTGTGTGGGTTTCTTCTAGATGTAGCATGAGTTATTGAATTGTCATAGCTACAGTAAGAAGTATGGAGCTGAGCACCGTTCATTTTTAATCTGCCTGTGTAAGAGCTGTATAAATAGCAAAATCTGATCCTCTTTAACTGAGCTCTCATGAACCAGATATTATACTGAACCATGCCTCGCATTTAAAGGGGTCTTTTCTTGCTCTTTTAAAGTAACATCTCAAAATTCTTTCACAGGTCCAAAACACCGTTTATTGCAAAAACAGCTTGTCATGAAATTTTAACATCGTAACCATGAGCTTACAAAAGTACCATATGACTGCAAATGTTTACTGTACATATCCAAAGTTACATAATTTTACATATCTGAAGTCTAAGGGTCAGATTAAAGGTGAAAAATGGCCATGTAAAACTAAAGTGGAACTGTATTTGGTGCAAGAAACATTGTGGTGGGCTTCAGGAGAAAATATTAAAACAAAAATGGTACACAAATGTATAATATGGCTCCTTTAAAGTGCTTTATTGCCATTTTTCTTACTTAAAATTTATTTATTTTTAGAGTCATATAAGAGTCATAGAGTCATCTGATGCTGCACCTACAGTAAAATTATTTAAAGTTTTTTTTTTTTTTTAGCATACAGTATGTAGCCAAATGTCATATTATTCAGAGACATCATGGTTTGTAGTAATGTTTCTAGATGTTTTATGAATCATATTTGTCTGCACTGGTAGGTCTCACTCAAATACTTATGATTGTTGCCTAATTCATCTTAGTTCACTAAAAGCTAGAAAGTGTTTCTTGTTTTCCTAAAATCATGCACATTTTCAGCCAATGTGCTGACCTTTCTAACTCAGAGAGGAATACTCAACTGTCTTAACCTTCATGCCCATAATAAGCTGTGGCGAACACTTATTTCTCATGGCCTTTTCTTTAATACAGAATCCATGCTTTCAAGTGGGAGAGGATAAGTTATGAATCATAGAGATGGCTAAAGTCATAGTTCACTTCCAATGTATGCAAAAGAGCAGCCTAGACATTGTATTAAATGCATACTTTTGGTTCCTCAAAAAAAAAAAAAATTTGAAAGTGAGTATGATGATAGAATTTTCCTTTTTGGGCGAACTATTTCTTTAACACCTCCATGTGATAGATTCACTGGCAGTTGCTCTTCACAGTCTCTTTGCTGAGGTGTTGATCACAAGGGCTTTGCAATGTCATCTGTGATGTCTGCCAGGCTGCCATTTAGACACCAGCTTTGGGATCAATGGCTAGAGAAGAGGCCAAAGTCACATGTTCATTTCCCCTCTAGGATTTCACCCTGTTCTCCACTAGTGTGCTGGTAAAGCATCACTATTCCATTTGCCCATACTTGGAGTTATGTATTTTTTGCATGGATATATGATATATTTGTTATTATTAAGCTATCAAAATCGGTTTTCAGTGGAACAGGTGAAAAAAACACCAGTCATAGACTTGAGGATGTTCTCTTTTGACATATGCAGACTTCAGATGCAAAAGGCTCTAAGTCAGTCTAAAGTTTTTGTTTAATATCAAAAATGTTATCAGCCTCCTATGTATAGGTTTCTACCCAAGTACCGGCATTTCTGAATGGGCTGATGCTGGGATTTAGTGAGTTTGTATTTGATGAACGTATACTATGTGCGGAGAGCATTCACTCAATATTATCATCTCATTTTTGACTCTTTTAGAGGCTTTTGCATCGGAGGTCTTCATATGTACTGTAAAGACAATAAGTAATCAGTTACCAATTTTCTGTAGTCTCCCATAACACCTTAGCAATGCCCTGACATCATGGCAAGTGAGGTTTACAAGGGCAAACACAAAAAAATCAAGTTCTCTATAATCTACACTTTGGGAAGTTTCTAACAGCTTATAAATTTGTGTATTTTCTTGCCAGATGTATTTTGTGTGTGTGTATATGTGTATGGTCCTGGTAAACCCAATCTTATGTGGACAAAATGTCTCCTCAAAGATGGCAATATCCAAAATCCTTGAACTTGTGGGGACATTTTTAGTCCCCATGAGGAAAACAGCTGTGATGTTTTTTGTAAGTGATGTTTTTTGAAAATCTAAAAATGCAGTTTTATGTGATGGGTACGTTTAGTGTTAGGGGATAGAATATACAGCTTGTACAGTATAAAAATTATTGTATTGTCACCCACACACCAAAACACGATGGTTCTGCATGAATGGCCTATAGGCTGTGTGACATATTTTAGCTTCAAAACTAAGAATTTCACCAAAAGATGACAACTTTGGGGCATTGTTTGTTTTGTAGGGTACCTACAATATTCTAAGATTAGAGTAAACACTGAATAGTTGTGATACTAAGTGAGCACATCCGTCTCTGGCTCAGTGCCAGCCAAAGTGCGAAAGCAGATTTGAATTTAGCAGTTGATCACAAGACTCACTGAATGTTATAATCACATTTTCAAAAGTACAAATATTATTTATTGTCTTTTGGAAGCTGTGTTCAAATCCATTTGGCTCAAAAACCTGAGGGACCACGTGCTTGAATGAGCATGATGCCTCTGCCCCTGGCATAGAGAGTGGATGTGAAATGATGTCAAATAATTCACTAAGATCATGTACAGTAGGAGAGCAAGTTTAATTTTCATGACCTTAGTTTTTCTTGGCATGTTCACAGAGCAGTGTTCGAGGAAATTATATTTGCTATTTACCAATGCAGTTCTAATATTAAATCAATTATCTATAATGGTACATCTGTTACATTTGCTACAGTGATACTTTATGTAATGACAGATGCACAATTAAAGTATTAATGCCTCTCAAATAGTCTTGATGTTGACATTTTTCTGTAACACAGGTATTCTTGCAGTGGTCTGTTCACAAAACACAATTCTTTGGTTTGTTTTTCTAGCTGCAGAACAAGCAACAGAAAAAGTCTAATAGGGAGTGGACAGTCATCAGCCCTTCCTCGACCTCACTCACCTCTGTCATCACACACAGGTAACTGGTTCAGTGTGATTGTCTGTTTGTGTATGTGCTAGGGCCAGGACAATTTTGATGCATCGCGATTATTGGATCGATACCAATTTTTTACGAATGCATCGCGAATTCATTCTGAGCTTAGTTTTTAACAGCAGATGGTGATCTAGGCTAGTTTTTAACCGCACGCTCAAATGCTCACAAAGAATGTGAGTCTGAGAATGTAATTGCACCTCAGAATGTTTTTATGACACAAGATTAATGTAAACAGCCCACTGCAAACAACCTTGTAATTCGCTTCAACCTTTTTAAACTTTATGAATTATTATTTTATAGAAGGTTCACAAGCACGCTGTTTCATCAGTGCCATCTGCTGTTAAAAACGAAACTCATAATCGATTCGAGAGAGAATCGCTATGCATTCAGAAAAATTGGAATCGATCCAGAATCATTTCTCGATTCACAATGCATCGATGTATACATTCTATGCACAAACGCTGCTGAGAATCTCAGCCAGTGTCTTTACTTCCGCATAGCGCGTTTTTTATAGCAAAGTGTACTAGCTGCAAAACTTTAATAAAATTCATTTTCTCAGAAATGGAGACAATGATTTTAGAAAAAGATTTGCTAGTCGGATTTAGCATAATATGAGAGAATACTCACCCTCAAAGTTGTAGATGTAGCTCGAAATATATCATTTAAAGCCCTTCTCTTCCTTACTCTTATGTGTGACAGCTAACTGCCTCACAATATTGTTAACATCATTCACGTTAACCGCTGGAAGTTCTTGTAAACCGCTAGTGTCATTTGCCATTATCTCCACCGAATGCAAAAACGGCTTCAATCAATCAATCAATTTTTATTTATAAAGCGCTTTACAACAACCAAAGTTGATCAAAGCGCTGGACAGAGACAAAAATAATGGCAAAAAAAAATAAAAAATGAGTGAAATACAAAACAATACAATAAAATAAAATACAACACATCTATAAAATCATTATGCTAATCAGTTGTCCATCAGGTGTCAAAGGCTGACCTAAAGAGATGGTGCTTCAGCCTGGCCTTGAACAGGGGCAGGTCCATGATGGAGCGTAATTCCAGGGGCAGAGCGTTCCAGAGTTTTGGCCCCGCTACTGCAAAAGCGCGATCACCCCACTTTTTGCACCTGGACCGTGGGACCACCAGCAGATGTTGTTCAGAGGAGCGCAGGGCTCTGCTGGGCTGGTAAGGGGTCAGCATGTTACACAGATAAAGAGGTGCAAGGCCATGGATGGAGCAGAAAACAAACAGTAGGATCTTAAACTGGATTCTGAACTCGACCGGGAGCCAGTGGAGAGAGTACAGGACAGGAGTGATGTGGTCATGTTTACGGGTTTTGGTAAGAAACCGGGCTGCTGCATTCTGCACAAGCTGTAGACGGTGCAGAGAGGCCTGATTTAACCCGATGTAGAGGGCATTTCAGTAGTCCAAGCGTGAACTAATAAAAGCGTGGATTGTTTTCTTGAGGTCACTACGGCTGAGAAATGGTTTGACTTTGGCCAACCGACGAAGCTGGAAGAAACTTGCCCTGATCACAGAGTCTACCTGTTTATCGAGCTTCAGACTGCTGTCCAAAATCACTCCAAGATTCCTGACTACAAGACTGAGGTGGGTGGTCAGAGGTGCAAGATCGGGAGCTGCCTTTGTTGAACTAGAGGCATCAAAGAGGATAAATTCAGTCTTTGATTCATTTAGACAGAGGAAATTTTGTGACAGCCAATGTTTAATGTCATGCAGACATGTCTGGAAGGACTGTGTGTCTGGGAAGTTCTGGGCAACTGGCAGATAGATTTGTACATCGTCTGCATACAGATGGAAAGAGACATTATGCCGGGATATCACAGAACCTAAGGGGAGCATGTACAAGGAAAATAAAGCAGGGCAGAGGATGGAACCCTGTGGCACACCAGAGGAAAATGGGGCCGAAGAGGAAGAGAGATCATTGGTCATCACAGAAAAAGTTCTATCTGCTAAATATGACTTGAACCACTGCAGCACGGGTCCTTGAAGGCCCACCTGCTGGGCCAGACGGGTCAGGAAGATAGAATGGTCCACCCTATCAAATGCTGCAGTAAGGTCCAGCATTACCAACAGCACAGGTTTTTTAGCGTCCAAGGATAGCAGGATGTCGTTCTGCACTTTTAACAGTGCAGATTCTGTGCTGTGGTGTGCCCTGAAACCGGATTGAAATTTTTCAAAAATGTGGTTTTGATCCAAAAATGATTGAAGTTGTATGAAGACGAGCTTTTCCAGAACTTTAGAGAGAAAAGGCAGATGGGACACTGGTCTGAAATTTGAGAGAACTGATGGGTCAAGTTTAGGTTTTTTGATTAGTGGCCTGACCTCAGCCTGCTTAAAAACAGTTGGGACAGACCCTGAGCTAAGGCTGGCGTTGAGAAAAGAGAGAAGACATGGTCCTACTGTGTCAAAAACCTGTTTAAGCACTCTAGATGGAACAATGTCCAGGGAACAGTTGGTAGATCTGAGCTTCTGGACAACTTTGGAGAGCTGAACGAGTGACACTGGCTCAAACACATCAAAAACAGCAGGAGGAGAAGGTGGTGGTAGGTGCACGTATGAACCAACAGCTATACTGCTGTTTACACTCTGTCTAACTGAGGCCACTTTATCAATAAAGTAATGGAGAAACTCGTCACAGGTTGATTTAGCTACATTTACAAACACGTTAACAGATGGATTTGTAACAGACTGAATTGTACTAAACAAGACTTGGGGCAGATTACAGCTATTGGAAATGACATTTGAGAGGTATTTACATTTGGCTTCTTTAACAGCATTTTGATAGTCAGAAAGACAGACTCTCAGAATACCCAGGGACACATGCAGCTTGTCCTTTTTCCACCTCCGTTCAGCCTGTCTGCAGCGCCTCCTCAGGGCGTGTGTGGTGTCATTCAACCAGCAATCTGGTTTAGGTTTGATGGTCCTCAGCTTCAAGGGTGCAACTGAGTCCAAAATCTCTGAACAGGTGGAATAAAAAGAAGAGATGAATTCCTCAGGGCACAGAGGTGGACTTTCGCAAAGGGCATGAAAACCTGAATTCATGAAGGCAGTAGCAAATTCATCAGCTGTAGTAGAAGTGATGATACGGCGGCTACAAGCTGGGGCAAGGGATTTTGCTGGAGGTGAGGGGGGCGTGAAATCAAATATAATGGGGAAGTGGTCTGAAATGCAAATGTCCAATATTTCTATGTTTAATATTGGGAGGCCATGCGAAATTATGAGGTCTAGCGTGTGACCATGTTTGTGTGTGGGAGCATTCACTGACTGAGTTAGGTCAAAGGAGGTTAGCAGGTTTTGAAAATCATTAACTAATTGACTGGATGGACAGCAAACATGAATATTTAAGTCCCCACAAATAAGAAAGTTATCATATTTTGGCATTACATCAGCAAGAAAAACAGTAAATTCAGAAATGAAATCCTTATTATATTTAGGAGGGCGATATAGAACAGCACACAGTGTGGGGGGTGTCAATTGTATCAGGAATAACTGCAATTCAAAGCTATTGTAGTTCTCACATGGGATGGAGCGACAGTTTATGTTCTTCTGATTGTACACTGTGGCAAGCCCGCCTCCACGGCTTGTCACTCTCGGAGTATTCACGAAAGAATAGCCAGGGGGGAGGAGCTCAGAAAAAACACTGTTGTCACCTGGTTTGATCCAGGTCTCCGTCAGAAAGAAGACATCTAACTCGCGAGTGGAGATGAAGTCATTCAGGACAAACGTCTTGTTTGTGACTGAGCGAGCGTTCAACAGAGCTGCACGCACCGGTCTGTTGTTTCCAGTCTGGCGGGGAACTGCACGGCTGAGAGGAAGACTCTCTTTCACGCTGCCCTGCCGGTGGATCCGCGCAGGCCGGCGAAGAGGAAGCGGACAGCAGGTGTCTGGGAGAACCGGTGGGAGCCATCGGCAGCTGTACTGTAGAAAGCGATGTAGATCAAACCCTCCATAACCTTCGGATATATTCTTGAAGCAGCCAGAAACACCCATGTTGACGGAACAAGATGCCAGGTATTCTTTGATTTTTACATGAAAACTGCCTCTCTTTCCTCGTCTCCTGCGTCTCCCGTTGCGAGGCAGCGGACAAATAGGACGCCACAGATAGACCGGCACGGAAGCTAGGAATGGCGGTAGATTTGAATCCCCGGCAAATCCAGGCAAGTTGGTGGTCATATTACCGCGTATTTGTAACAGTGTCAGGCGGTCGTACACAAAATATCGATGACACATTGCGGATGAAAACAGGGATTAGCACAATGATCGCTAGCAAACATAACAGAAAAGGACGGCGTACCAAACACAGCGGCGCCATCTTGCCAGAAACCGGATCATGGTTTCCGACGCAGCACTGGATGTAACTGGGCGGGCTGAGACAAAATGCGGAAGCGATCATGCATAGAGCCTATTGTCCCAGCCCAGTTTTAATATCTGTCAAAGTGACCCTTGTATTCTATTTCGTAGTATAGTCCTGCCTATAGTCAAGGCTGGATTAGTACCCCCAGGGGCCCCTGGGCACTAAAGCTCATGGGCCCCCCTCCTCTACCAGACAACCACAGCCTCCAAAGGAGGCACCAGAATTTCAGAATTTTTTTCGCAGAGATATTAGCCGAAAAGCTTCTAAATGGCGGCCGCCAGTGGGCCGCCGGTGACGACACGATCTCAGAAGAAATTTTTCAGTATCTCCGCAACGCGAAGACCCAGAGAGCTCAAATTTGGGTGAGGAGGTCCCACGGGGACCCTTGCTCGAACGCGAGAGTGGCGGGCCTCGGGGACGCCCCCTACTGGATCACCGTTCGCTGAGACCCCCGACTTTAAATGGCTATAACTCGGGGACCCGGGCGAGTTGGACCTCGTGGGTGGGCTCGTTCGAAAGGCCTTGTCAAGAACTACGATAGATTAGAGTTTGTGGAATCTCGAGATGTACCTAGATTGCCCGTATGATAGATCCAGGCCAGCCCATAGTGAAACCCACTAATATAATGAATACAGCTTTATATTAAACATCAACCTTTTGATTGGCTCCTTACTTGGAAATTTGGTGCTTCACACTTGATTAGGGCAAAATTTAATACATAACTATATTACAGAGAGCAGTCTGTTGTACCACGGCCAGGCCCGCAAAACATGATGTGTCTGAGCAGCAATATTTTGTCTAATTCATGAGCTGTACACTCGATCTGTGTCTTACTCATTCTGCTGACTGCGCACACACTGTCCCTGTGCTCTATTGGAAACCTTTAAAGAGCATTCAGCATTACTGTTGATTTAATCACAGTGTATTAATCTGATTAGATGTCACTTTAGTTTTATAGTCATGAAATCTAGAGGCAGTCAACTGGTTCATAGCAGCATGTGCTCTCAGATGCCCTTTAGAATAGCATTTATAGACTTGAGTTATGAATTATATGAGGATACAGTTTAATACATTTATAAGTTGATTTACACTACTGTTCAAAATTTGGGGGTCGGTCAGATTTAAAAATAAATAAATAATGTTTTTGAAAGAAGTTTCTTCACCAATTCTCCATTTATTTGATCAAAAATACAGTAAAAACATTAATATTGTGAAATATCATTGCAATATAAAATTTGTTTTATACAAGTTTTGAATACAGTGCTGGTTTGGCCCCCTTGATAAATATGATCAAAGATGGCTGTAAAAAATATATCTGCATTGTTAATCCTTTTGATATTTTATTAAAAAAAAAATAGCAAAAATCTAATCTTTCATTGAAATAAAATAATTGAAAGTGGGGGGAAAATCACATTATGAAATAAATGTTTTTTCTCCAAAATACATTGGGAACAATTATTTTCCCCGTTTTATTAAATACTTTTTGCAACCTCCTTTTTCCAAGATAACACCTCTGAGTCTTCTCCTATAATGCCTGATGAGTTTGGAGAACACCTGACAAGAGATCAGAGACCATTCCTCCATACAGAATCTCTCCAGATCCTTCAGATTCCCAGATCCATGTTGGTGCTTCTCTTCAGTTCAGCTCACTCATTTTCTATAGGGTTCAGGTCTGAGGACTGGGATGGCTATTGCAGATGCTTGGTTTTGTGCTCAGTGACCCATTTTTGTTTTGATTTTGATGTTTGTTTTTGGATCACTGTCCTGTCGGAAGATCCAAACATGGCCCGTTATAAGATTTCTAGCAGAGGTTGTCAGGTTTTGATTTTTTTTTATCCGTTGGTATTTGATCGAATCCATAATGCCATGTATCTGAACAAGATACAGCAGAGTATTTCATTTTACACATGGGGTACTTTTTTATCCCTGTATGAACCAAACCCATCTTAAGTGTTTGCTGCCAAAAACATTTTTTTTTTTTTTCATCTGACCATAGAACCCATCCCGTTTGAAGTTCCAGTAGTGTCAGTTACTTTTCAAATGTTCTATGGACAGATGAAACAAAAACAAAACAAAAAAGAGCTTTTTGGCAGCAAACACTTAATATGGATAAGGGGATAAAAAAAAATAAAAAACATGTGTAAAATGAAATACTCTGCTGTATCTTTAATGCTGTGGGTCTAATTTTCTGCCAGAGGTCCTGGACAACTTGTTCAGATACATGGCATCATGGATTCGATCAAATACCAACAGATAAAAAAATCAAAACCTGACAGCCTGTGCAAGAAATCTTATAACGGACCATGTTTGGATCTTCCAACAGGACAGTGATCCAAAAACAAACATCAAAATCAAAACAAAAATGGGTCACTGAGCAGAGCACAAAACCAAGCATCTGCAATAGCCATCCCAGTCCCCAGACCTGAAAGCTATAGAAAATGAGTGGAGTGAACTGAAGAGAAGAAGGGAATCTGAAGGATCTGGAGAGATTCTGTATGGAGGAATGGTCTCTGATCTCTTGTCAGGTGTTCTCCAAACTCATCAGGCATTATAGGAGAAGACTCAGAGCTGTTATTTTGGAAAAGGAGGTTGCAAAAAGTATTTAATAAAATGGGGGAAATAATTGTTCCCAACGTGTTTTGGAGAAAAACATTTATTTCATAATGTGATTTTCCCCCCACTTTAAATTATTTTACTTCAATAAAAGGTTAGATTTTTGAATTTTTTATTTATTTATTTTTTAAATAAAATATCAAAAGGATAAACAATGCAGATTTATTTTTTACATCCATCTTTGATCATATTTACCAAGGGGGCAAATAATTCTGACCAGTACTGTATTTAAAAATTTTATTTTAATCCTGTGATTGTGATGCTGAATATTCAGCATCATTCCTCCAGTCTTTAGTGTCACATGATATTCTGGAAATCATTCTAATATGTTGATTTGGTGCTCAATAAACATTTCTTATTATTTTCCCATTATTGAAAATGTTTGTGCTGCTTATTATTTTTGTTGGAAACAGTAATCCTTTTTATTTTTTATTTTATGAATATAAAGTAGAAAGACATTTTGTAAAAATATTTACTTAAATATTAATTAATTGGTAGTACTTTACAATAATGTTCATTAGTTAACATTAGTTAACATTAATAATGCACATATGCAATACTGCAAATAGTAATAATAATAATGCAAACTGCACATCTACGGCATTTATCAATATTTGTTCATATTAATTTCAACATTTACTAATACATTATTAAAATCAAGAGATGTATTTGTTAATATTAGTTAATGCACTATGAACTAATATGAACAAACAACGAACTGCTATATGTTTATTAACAAAAATGAACAAATACAGTCTCAAATCAATTGCTCATGGTTAGTTCATGTTAGTTAATACATTAACTAATGTTAACAAATGAACATTATTGTAAAGTCTTATCGATTCATTTTATGCATCTTTGCTGAATAAAATAATTAATTTCTTGCAAAAAAAAATCATCTGTATTTTCATAATGCATTTATGTATGTATGTATGTATGTATGTATATGTGTGTGTGTGTGTATATGTGCACACACACACACACACACACACACACACACACGCACACACACACACACACACACACACACACACACATACACACATATATACACATATATACTCAGTAAATATATTTCCAAAGGTGCTATTGACATGAAATTTTCACCAGATGTTGGTAACAACCCAAGTAAGCCATACATACAAAGAAACAAACAAAAATAAGTTCAGAAATTAAGTTATGTGTAATAATGTGAAATGACACAGGGAAAAAGTATTGAACACATGAAGAAAGGGAGGCGCAAAAAGGCATGGAAAGCCAAGACAACTGCTGAAAACTTATAGTAATTAAAAAGCAATCCAGCCCCCTGTCAGTGGAAATTAATAACAGCTGGTTCAGTCCCAAATGATGGCCTACAAAAAGGTCTCATTGCCAAGGTGTCACACAAGACACATCTCATGATGGGTAAAAGCAAAGAGCTGTCTCAAGACCTTCGCAACCTAATTGTTGCAAAACATAATGATGGCATTGGTTATAGGCGCCATTCTAAGCTTCTGAATGGTCCAGTTGAGCACTTTTGGGGCCATAATACGGAAGTGGAAAGACAATAATTTCACCATAAATTTGCCTCGACCAGTGCTCCTCGCAAGATTTCTGATAGAGGAGTGAAAAGAATAATCAGAAGAGGTAATAATCAGAACTGCACGAACCAATGGCGGATCAGCAGAGGCGCGCGAACCAAACAGGTCGCTTGGCACACTGCCAGTGTCAAGCGCGCGAAACTGCACGTGATCAAAGCATATAAATATAGATAATAATTCGCCATTTGACAGATTTAATCTCCTTCAGCTCTCGACTCACCTCGTCGCTGATCTTCTCCGGATAGAAGCCTCTCGTCGTCGAACAGCCGTCCAGCGGAACAGCTTCGCATCCCGGCATCTGCCAGCTGAGCGTTTCCCTGTGGCATCCGACGAGTATCCTTTTTCTCTATCTCTCGCTTTCTTAAAGAGCTAAATCGCTGTTTTCACAGCGCGCGGCGTTGTTTCTAATGCCGCTCTCTATTTGTGAATCCTGCAGGGTTCCCCTGCATGTGTCTGACAGACACACACAGTGTGCGGCCTGCCTCGGCCCTGAGCACGCCGAGTCAGCGCTCACTAAAGGCGGCTGCCTTCTCTGCGACGGGATGCCTGTTTCTACTCTCCGCTCGAGACTCGCGCTCGCTTCGTCGGTGAGTGGTCCCGCCCGTCTTCCATCTTCGGCGCCTCGCGTGCCCCGTAGGAAGAAGCGGCGCGATCAGAGGCGTCCTGAACGCGGTGAGTTTAGCGAATGCACGCCGGGCCTTTCTCCACGTGCTTCGCCCACGCCCTCTTCTCCAGTTCTGTTCTCTCAGAGCGACCAACGCCCCTCGTCTGAAGCGGGGGGACTCGTCTCTTTTGGCGGATCTGTTGAAGAAATGGATGACGCAGTTTCTGTGGCGCCATCTGAGAGTGAGGATTGGTCGGGCTCCGCGGACCCCCCCCCCCCCTCTCAGTTAGATCCTTCTGACACCCGAGCGAACATCGACGCCGAACTCTTCCGTGTCATGTCTCGCGCTGTCGACGAGCTGGGACTCGACTGGCTTTCCCCAGCCGAGCCCGCCAGAAGCCGCCTCGACGAGTGGTACCGGCCGGGGCGCCAACAGGCCCCTCGTCAGCGCGCCGCTCCATTTCTGCCCGAGGTCCACGAGGAGCTCACTAAAAGCTGGCGCGCGCCCTTTTCAGCGCGAATGCGCTCATCGGCTTCTTCAACGCTCTCCACTGTTGACGGCGCTGAAGAAAAAGGTTACGTGTGTCTCCCCCCACTGGAGGAAGCGGTCGCTGCACACTTATGCCCTCCCACTGCAGGAAGTTGGAGGTCTAAAATTGTGCACCCATCCAAGCCGTGCAGAACTACTTCGGCCATTGCCAGCCGTGCTTATGCTGCCGCCGGTCAAGCCGCCTCTGCTCTTCACGCTATGGCGACCCTCCAAGTGTTTCAGGCAAAGCTCCTCCGCTCTATGGACGAGCCAGACACTTTTAAGGACCTCAGAAGTGCGACGGATTTGGCGCTACGGGCCACAAAGACCACCGCTCAAGCCCTGGGCTGCAATATGGCCAGCCTGGTTGTTTTAGAGCGCCACCTGTGGCTGACTTTGACAGAAATCAGGGACGCGGACAAGACCGCCTTCCTCGATTCTCCAGTCACAGCATCTGGTCTCTTCGGCCCATCTGTCAGCGGCTTCGCAGAACGCTTCACTGAGGCTCAAAAAGCTTCCAGCGCTATGAAGCATTTTCTACCCAAACGCTCCAGTTCGGTCCAACGGCACCCCAAGAGCACGCCGCGACCTGAGAGGGTAGCTTCAGAGGTCCTCCAGCCCCGCCCAGTGGCTGAGACCAGCCAGCGCCTGAAGCATGCAAAGCGGTTCCCGTTCCCTAAGCGCCAGGGCCCGCGGCCGAAGCTCACGCTCGATCACGAGCCCAAGAAGCCGTCCTAACCGGCATAAAGAGGGGTCATTGTCCCGCCGCGGCCGGACCAGCCCCGAAGATCGCTCGAGTGCTACTCTCAGCCCCCTCTTCAGTTCAGGCGGTTGGAGCAGTTTTAAATGCAGTACATGGGCCCGTCACCTGTCATGCACCCCTGCACACAAACGCTGTTTTAACAGCGACCCACAAAAAGCACAAATCGAGCAAAATTTCCCCCTCACATACATGTCAGTTCGAACCCCCAACTCCGGGCGTTCCAGATATGATAATGCCTCTGGCTCTGCGGGCTCTAGCTTGGCAAGCTATCACCGGAGTTTCAGAATGGGTGATGAACATCATAAAGCGCGGTTACTCGCTTCAGTTCGCTCGCAGACCACCGCGTTTTCACGCGGTTATACAAACTACGGTAAGGAGCACACTGAGTCATGTCCTCCGCACCGAAGTGTTAAGTCTGCTGGCCAAAGGGGCCATCGAGAAGATCCCCCCTTCTCAGAGCGAGTCAGGTTTTTACAGCCGTTACTTTCTTGTTCCAAAGAAAGACGGCGGCCTGAGACCCATTTTAGATCTCAGACATCTGAACAAGGCTCTCATGTCACGGCCGTTCAGAATGCTCACGACCAGACACATCCTGGCGCAGATTCGCCCAGGCGACTGTTTTTTCTCAATAGATCTAAAAGACGCTTACTTTCACATTCAAGTGAACCCCCACCACAGGCCATTCTTGAGATTCGCCTTCGAGGGGCAGACATACCAGTACACAGTCCTACCATTTGGACTGGCACTGGCACCTCGTACATTCACGAAGTGCATGGATGCAGCTCTCTCCCCCCTGAGACAGCGGGGCATGCGCATCCTGAACTACCTCGACGACTGGCTCATATTGACTCAGTCAGAGGCGGAGTCACATACTCACAGAGCCTGGCTCCTCAGACATCTGGAATGTCTAGGGCTCAAGGTCAATTTTGCCAAGAGTATTCTGTTGCCCAGCCAACGTATCACGTTCCTGGGAACAGTTTTCGACTCCGTAATTATGAGAGCATGGCCCACACCGGCCCGTGCTCTAACAATTCAGCAGCTCGCGACATCGTTCACAGAGGGCTCTTATGTACCCCTCAGAACGTTTCAGAGGATCCTTGGCCTCATGGCCTCTGCATCATCAGTCCTCCAACTCGGCCTACTGCGTATGCGTCCTCTTCAGCTGTGGCTAGCACCTCTGGTGCCACCCCACGCCTGGCACTCAGGCCACTTGATTATCAAGGTGGACCAGCGCTGTGTTCAAGCCCTGGCCCCTTGGAAAGACGCCAGCTGGTACCAGCAGGGCGTAAGCATGGGGGTGGTCTCAGAGAGGAGGGTGATTTCAACAGACGCTTCCAACTCAGGTTGGGGAGCGCTGTACGAGGGCAGGCCTGCCTCCGGCCTCTGGTCGAGCTCGGAGAAACGCCTACACATCAACTGCCTCGAAATGAGAGCAGTTTTTCTAGCCCTAAAAACCTTCCTCCCTCACCTGGCTGGACACCACGTGCTGGTCCGAACGGACAATATGTCAGTGGTCTCCTACATAAATCGCCAGGGCGGCCTCAGGTCCCACAACCTGCTTGCCATAGCCACGCAGCTCCTGCTATGGGCTCACACCAACCTGCGCTCGCTCAGGGCAGCTCACGTGCCAGGCACGTTGAACACAGGAGCAGACATGCTCTCTCGGGGCAGAGTTCCCCCAGAGGAATGGTCTCTCCACCCTCAGACGGTTCTCCTGCTTTGGGAGGTCTTCGGGAAGGCAGAAGTAGATTTTTTCGCCTCAGAAGACAACTGTCACTGCCCAATATTCTTTTCAAAGAACAGGGATGCGTTGGCCCATGACTGGCCCAACCTCCCTCTCTATGCGTTTCCTCCGGTCTCGATGCTCCCTCAGGTCATCGAACGGATCAGGAACACCAAAAGCACGGTTCTCTTGGTGGCTCCTCTCTGGCGGACCCAGATTTGGTTCCCAGAGTTGATGCAACTGTCTGTAACAGACCCGTGGCCAATTCCACTGAGGTGCGACCTCCTGGCTCAGGCCAACAGGACAATCTGGCATCCCCGTCCCGACTTGTGGGCCCTACATGTATGGCCACTCAACGGGTACCCCAGGATCTCCCAGAGGGTGTCCTGAACACTATTATGGAGGCTAGAGCTCCGTCTACTAGACGCCTCTATCACCTTAAATGGTCAGCGTTCTCCAGCTGGTGTTTAGCTCAGAACCTCGACCCACACACTTGTGAAGTGCCAAAAGTGCTTTCTTTTCTGCAAGAGATGTTGGATGCAGGTCGCTCCCCCTCCACTCTCAAAGTGTACGTGGCAGCCATTGCTGCTTTTCACGCTTTGGAAGCCGGAGCCTCCTTAGGTAAAAACGACCTTATAGTTCGTTTCCTTAAGGGCGCCAGAAGGCTTAACCCGCCTCGGCCACCGTCTGTACCGGCCTGGGACCTTTCTCTGGTCCTGCGGGCTCTTAGGGGACCTCCATTTGAACCACTTCAGTCAGCTGATCTCAAGCCCCTCTCTCTGAAAACCGCCCTGCTTCTAGCACTGGCGTCAGTTAAAAGAGTAGGGGACTTGCAGGCGCTTTCTACTAGCGCTTCCTGTCTGGAGTTTGGCCCTAATGACTCCAAGGTCACTCTTAGGCCAAGACATGGATATGTGCCTAAGGTGCTCTCAACTCCGTTCAGAGCCCAGGTTATTTCTCTGTCAGCTCTTCCCTCCTCTGAAGAGGACAGTGATTCTCTCACGCTTTGCCCCGTCAGAGCTTTGAGAATTTATCTGGAGCGTTCGGCCTCTTTCAGACAGTCTGAACAGCTCTTCGTTTGTTTCGGGGGCCGAACCAAGGGCCTTCCTGTGACTAAGCTCACGCTGTCCAGATGGATAGTTGACGGCATTGCTCTGGCTTACACCTCACTGGGCCTCTCTTGTCCCATAGGTGTTAGAGCTCACTCCACGAGAGGCGTCGCCTCTTTGTGGGCTTGGTTGAGTGGTGTTCCTATTGAGGACATTTGTGCGGCGGCCGGCTGGTCCGTTCCGTCCACATTTGTGAGGTTCTATAACCTAGATGTTCCTGCCCTGCAAGCACGAGTTCTTTCTGTCTAGACCCTGGCTCTGTGGACCCAGACTAGTTTTGGAATTGGACACACAAGCTGTCATTATGAATTATGATTAAGCTAATCTGGCCCTTGGCCCAGATCTTAATTATTGGATAATCTCTGGGCCCGATTTTCGGTCTCGTTTATCCTGGCTATTCTGTAACTTCCCGGAACTTCTGGTGAGTCAGAGCGGTCAAAAGATTAATAGCGCGGCGTTTTAAATAGCGTTCCCACAGCGTTTGCAACGCAGTACGAGAGAACGTTCTCGTAAGGGAACATACTTGGTTACTTACGTAACCTCGGTTCCCTTAGAGATAAGGGAACGAGTACTGCGTTGCCTTGCCGTGCTATTTCTCTTATGTCAGGTGTTTTTCGCTTCAGTCGATTATACCTGTCAAATGGCGAATTATTATCTATATTTATATGCTTTGATCACGTGCAGTTTCGCGCGCTTGACACTGGCAGTGTGCCAAGCGACCTGTTTGGTTCGCGCGTCTATGCTGATCCGCCATTGGTTCGTGCAGTTGCCCACAGCACAGCCTATCAGCTCGCTCGCGCGAGCCTGATGCTCTCGTCTGTGCTGCATGCAATGCGTTTTAAAATAAAGGCTTCAATATTCTCGAGAAAAGGAGTTTTCCCACAGCGTTTGCAACGCAGTACTCGTTCCCTTATCTCTAAGGGAACCGAGGTTACGTAAGTAACCAAGTACGATTCTATCTCCTTACACTAACCCTACCCCTAAACCTACCCATCACAGAAAACTTTCTGCATTTTTACATTTCCAAAAAATAAACTCATTCTGTATGATTTATAAGCTTATTTACCCATGGGGACCTCAATTTAGGTCCCCACTGTGACACGAGTCCCCATGAGTCTGTATGCATTCAGGTTGAAGTCCCCACCGGGATAGAAAAACATGAACACACATACACACACACACACATACATAATGCATACATAATACACAGTATACTGTATGTATTATGTATTGTATTTTATATATTGTATTCACTATATCAGCTATTAGATTGCCATCAGATAACATGCAAATTCCACATTATTAGTTAATTTCCATTATTTTCAAATCATTTCTCTCTGTTTATCAGTTGTGTGCGAATATCAGAAAATAAGTCACTACTAATGAGCAGCGACCATCAGCAAAGCTCAGGGGCCTCTCTTTATCAACACCGGTGGGGCCACAGACATGGCTGTTAATTAACTATTAACTCCTTCCCTTATTCAATCAGGTTAATTATCTGTAATTGTTACAGGGCAAACGGCTGTTTTGCTCTAATGGCCATAATATGGGATGTCCCAAACCCTCAAATGTGGCCATATTGCCAAAAGCAATCCCCTAGAAACAGTGGGGTTCAGCTAATAAGAGCGAACATATGGTGACAATGGTGTGGGGCATTTCTGGCCTGTCTCTAAGGTTTGACTCACCCTTCTTTTGTTTGTTATTTCTGTTTAATCATACAAATATGGTTAAAACTGTCCATATGAGTTGTTCATTACGATCCAAGTTATTTAAAGCAATATTATAGTTTTGTGTGACAAACTAAAATTTAGTTATTTACTGAAAATGTTCCCTATCTTTTCAAGAAGAAATATGGTAGAACTGGATTTGCCATATATTGGAACTGCAGAAGATGATGTCAGTAATATTGTTATAAGATTCAATGCTGAGCAGAGAATATTGTTGGCACAGTAAAAAAAAAATGATTTTGTTTTTTGTTTTGTTTTTTAGGCACCAGTCCACAAGACAGCCCTAGAAACTTCTCCCCTAGTGCTTCAGCTCATTTTTCCTTCACACGCAGGTAATGACATGGAAACATATATGAATGATATCTATATGGAACACCTCAGTTTTCTATATTTCTAATTTACCAAAAAATTACCTTGAGAATAATAAATAAAATAAAAAAAGGAGGGGCCCATGTCATATCAAGGGACAAGAGTATCATAGAGACTTGGACTGGGCTCTTTTGACTTAGCAAACACCCACAATACCTTAAGATATTGTGGTGATGTGATTACCAGAAAATAAAAATGTTGAAAGATGAATGCACTGTATAAACCAGTGCTCAAAATGCATAATCTGGGAGATAAATGGCTGTATTATTAGAATAGGTGGTCTAGATCTGTCAGGAATATCAGCATATCAGTACAGTGTTCAAGTAAACAATGATCTTTGATGTGAGGAGCGTGTGGCTGATAAAAGCTTCTGGTTTCTGCTTTTGAAAACACCAGGAGCTGACAGGCTTTCTAAGATTTTAGATGGAAACAAATTTAAAACTGTGGTTCAGAAGTTCAGATTTAAACCTGTCAAGTCAAACTCAGTTTGATCAAACAGGATGGGGTGAAAAATGGGTCTTTTTGTTTCTAAAATTCTTACAACTTTTTTTTTTTAAACTCCAATTACTATTATTTATTTATGTATTTATTTATTATTTTTTACTATTTATAATCCTCTAGTCATGGACTAAGAGCAGACAGGTAATTCAAATTAAGCTTATTGAGCAAATCTCATGATACTTGTCATAAACATGTTCAGGTCAGATTGAAGCTTTTTTTCACACAATTCAGCCTTTTTAGGACCATCTTTTTTTTTTTCTTTTTTTTCTTTTTTTTTTTTAATAGCCAATGTGACATTAGACATCCATACATAATTACTGTATGTTCTTTCTTCCAATTTTGGGTTGAAATGTGACCTGGATGTAAGATTCATGAGATTCACTCTATTATACTTGTTGTACATTTGTCCCAGAAATTAACCATAATGCATCACAAACTTTCCCATGTACATGTGCATAACTGTTTACTGTGGATATTGACATCAAGTGCCTGCATGACCATTTTGGGGATTTTTCTGTATTATTTACTTTACCCATTTATCTCTCCTCCCATGCAGTGTTTGTGGCATTTGTCTTCCTGTTATTATCATCAGACCATTCAATCAGCCAGGCCCTTTGGAAATTGCACACAGAGCACTGCTCGAAATGATAGCAGCCCTAGCTCATGGATTACACTGCCACTGTCTTTCATCTGATCTACTTTGAAAATAAATGACTCACTCAGCATTTTCCTTTTATCTAGCGTAACATTCGCCTCTCATGTCTTGGAGCCAATGCAATGCAATCTAGTATATGCAATTTACTGATGATGATTCTATACAGCACTTGTAATTACTTGAGGGTATATGGACTGAAGAATTGTCTGTGTTTGTAGAACTGACGGCCGACGCTGGTCCTTGGCATCGCTTCCCTCCTCTGGCTATGGAACAAACACACCCAGTTCCACCGTCTCTGTAAGTACTGTATGTTTTTCAGACCGTAGAAGTATGTGTGCATTCACTGGCAGCGTTTTGAAGCAACAAAGTGACTCTTAAGTCATTCATTTTCATTGGCTTTTGAAGAGATTCAAGTAGTAATGGCCACTTTTGGTACAATTTTTGTTAAATTCCACCATGTGAAGCACTTTATTATAGGAAGGAAACCTACCGGCAACCGACCGCAAAGAAATTTGGTGGCATCAAGCAAATAAATCGCTGTCAGTATGAATGCACCATTAAAGTGAACCTAAGGCATTTTCACTTTCAACGTTTTCGTTTCAAACCACTCTCTGTCCGCTTTAGTGTTTTCAAGCATTTTCTAAACGTTTCTCATCCACACTGAAACGACGGAAAATGCTAAAAAGCGTAAAACCTCATAAAAGCTCACTGAGATGATACAGATGGAACAGACATCATAAAGTTCTCATGCTGTTCTTCTGACAGGATCATTTTATTTAGCAAAATATCTCACCATTCACTGATGTGTCCAGGTCGCACTCAGTCACCATTATATGTTTTGTCTAAAACGCAACTGATCTCATGGTTTGCCGTAGGACAGCAATTGCGAGTAAATTTGATGTCATCTTTGCAGAATTGCGAGAGGAAGAGTATACAAAGTAATACGTTTAGCAACAATGTGAAAGTGTATAGCACATAAAAGGCACAATACTGGTATAAACACAGATATCTATCGGTTCAATATGCATGACATGACTAAAGATGCGTCATCATTTTCAAATACCTCAGTTTTCACAGTCCATGTACATTTACATTTATTCATTTAGCAGATGCTTTTATTCAAAGCGACTTACAAATGAGAACAATAGGACAACAATATGCAAGTGCTATGACCCTTCCCAGTTTAATCTAATGCAGTACTTGTACTGTTTTTTTTTTTTTTTTTTTTTTTTTTTTTTTTTAAAGACAATAGATATAGAATAGAAGATAAAATGTTAGTATTAATGGATCAAGTGTTGCCAAAAAACAATTTTTGACATGGCACCACAAAACATTTCTGGATGGCACGTAAGTCTGAAGTAATGAGTTTAGGTAAAAGGGAGCAGAACCAGTGGTTGTTCTGTTGGCAAAAGTCAGTAACATAAATTTGATGCAAGCGGCAACTGGCAACCAGTGCAATTTTGTGAGGAGAGGAGTGACGTGTGCTCTCTTCGGCTCATTAAAGACCACTCTTGCTGCAGCATTTTGGATCAGTTGTAGAGGTTTGACAGTGCAAGCTGGAAGACCTGCCAGGAGAGCATTACAATAGTCCAGTCTGGATAGAACAAGTGCTTGGACAAGGAGTTGTGTAGCATGCTCTTATAGACCTCTTTTCAGTTGGTAAACATGGTGACTTTTTTTGTGGGCGGAGCTTAGGTGGAGGCAGAACGATCCCTCTGGCCGCTTCACTAACGTTAGTTTGCAAGTTTTGTTAGCTTGTTTTTTAACAGTGACTGAGAAAATCCGATTTTGTCTTAACCCTCTGGAGTCTGAGGGGTTTTCTGGGCCCTGGAGGTGTTCTGACATGCTCTGACATTTGTGCTTTTTTCAGTTATTTATAAACATGTTAATGGCAAAGGTGTAAATTCACTCTATAAAGCACAAACAGGGCTACCATCATATCTGATCAACATGCTTGTAAATCTTTGTGTTTTTAAGAGAATAATGTTTATGCGTGTTTTTTTAAAAAATAAAAATGAAAGTTGCTAAAAGAACACCACAAAACATATAGTAAATATGTGTCCACAAGACTTTTGACTAATGGATGAGGTCACCTAGTGTTTTTTCTTCAAAATTATGTGAAAATCATCCTGCCTAATCATTCTCATAAACCAATACATTGATTTAAACCTTGTAAAACATTTTTTTTTGTCAGAAGAGGTTTATGCATGGGAGGGGTGATTAGCCATGAATATTAATGAGATTCAGACCAGGGGTGTGACTTACACTCCCCCAGTGGCTAATGGCCCATCACAGCCTGAACAAAGAAGAGGAGATTCAAAGGTTTTGTTTTTCAATCTGTTTTATTGTAATTCCTCTATGTGGAGGAACTAAATGTTCTAAATTTGCAGGTATCTCACAGTAAATGCCTATGCCCCGTTGATGGCGGGCTCTAAGCAAAATAAAGCAAAATAATGCAAAAATGAGCAAAATAAACTAAAATAAAGGCAGATAGAATATAGTTACATGTCTTGGTGCCATTTTTGAAAACAGTTCCTGTTCGGCTGAAGACACAAGTGAACATTACATGCCTGGCATTTTTCCAATTACTTACTCTTTCTGATTTCTGTCTATGTTGCTGCGTGTCCTCTTAGTGTGAGTTGCAGAACCTACATCATTCCTTTAAAAAAAGTTGAAAGCTATTATTATCATATATTTTAGAGTACTATTCCAGCACATGCACAACTGATGGACATATGCTGATAAGATAAAACAAAGAAAAAATGTAACATTATCAACCAACCTCCAAAAATAAAGTTATACAGGCTCATATTGTAAAAAAAAAATTGAAGGAACATGGGTAAATATGTACTTACTCGTTCTGATGTTCGACTGTGTTGCTGCGCGCCCTCCGAGTTGCAGATGAAGGTGATGCAGCTACATTCCTTTTTTTAAAAAAAGTTGAAAACTATTATAACATAAATATTTCAAAGTATATTACCATTAGTCTATATGAATAACTGATGCAAATAATTGTAGACACGTGCTGTAGGCATATATTGCGTGTCAATGGGCCATTACTGAGATAGCACAGCGCAAACATTAACACATTTGCAATTCATCAGCTGGGCATATTTACACATTTCAGCACATACATTTGCAATAGATATTTGCAAGCACTCTTCGTTGATGATAATGAGGCAGCATAAACACTAGTCAAAATATAATCTAATCTAATATTTTCTAAAAATTTCAAAATCCTAACTTTCATACAGGCCATTTTCTAAGATCGTGCGCAATCGCGAGACAAATGGAGTGGGCAGACAAGATTTAGACCATTTCATTAGGTTTATTTTTTGTATAAAGCCTTTCTTTAAAGTGAATTTCGTTTTGTATTAATTGTATCTTAATTTTAATCGTTGTTTCATCAACAAATTGCCTGTATTTAATACATAATAATTAAAAATAACAGGCAGTAGAGCTCCGTGTCGGCATGTGAACTGGAGCTTGTCTCATAAATGAACCCAAACTCATAAGCTTTGCCTAAAATGCCAGAGAAATATATAGAAAGCTCGAAATGTGTTATTTTGAACAAAACTATTAAAATATGTAGCCTACGTTTATATATAAAATAGCTTGTCAACTTATGCAAGTAAATTTAAAAAGACTTACTCATCCGAAATATTATCCACAGCTGGATCAAGCCGTTCTTCAAAATACAAGCGTTCGTCGTCAGAGTCCCGCTCTTCTTCTGAGGAAAAAGTGAACTCATCATCACTATCTAGGACTAGCTGAAGAGCTTCCTCACCTGTGAACAGTGTCATCTTCCAACGTCGCAGAAAAGTGAATGAATGAAACTTGCTGGTTTTAAGGCATTTCAGGGGGCGTTACCTCATTTTGCATAGATCACCTCAGCGCATTATCTTATGAATAGCGCGATGTGCGAGTGGGTGTGAACTCATTACATGTAATGAGATGAGACGGGAGAAACTGTACTTCTCTTTAGTTTCATACAGATTACATTGCAGGAGAATATTTGTTTTGAATGTGAATTGTTTTATTTAAAAGTAGAAATGTAAAGCTTTCTTTAGACACATGTTTCATGGTTGTGTGATAAGTATTAGCTGAGTTTCAGTTCATTTTCCAGACTTGTTTCAGAAAGATTTTTGCGGAGACAGAGTGAGCTGAAAGCGCACCCTGTTTAGTTTATTTATTTAAAAATAAAAACAAGGTTTTGATGTTAATGTGAGTATACACAAAAAAAGAAGACCCTCTATAGTTTATAATCATGTATTTATTTTATTTATATGACCATAAATGACGGATTTTTTTAAGTTTATGTTGCTGCTATGTGAAAAAAATCCAGCAAAACGCGCCGGCGCGTTCGTCGACCTCAGAGGGTTAATGTGCAAGGTCACTCACTGTCCAGGACCGCGATTGTTATTTGCAAAAGTTAATTTTAACGGACAGAACCAGATTGGCTGACCCGTAACATTACACGCTCAGCCAATGGATGGACGATCTGACAGGATTAACGTTAACGCTATCTCCGGTTGAGTGGCCTGACTTCTACACCTACCCGATAGAGAAACCGAGGGTAAAGAGAAACTGAGGGCATATAAATCTTTAGATGCCTATAACTATGTGCTGAATGGTCATGTAAAGACTTGTGTGGTACAATCTGCAGTTCTGCCTAGCCAGCACCAAGAAGACTACAATGTAAAGAGTGACATTACGGTGCAATTTTAATGAAATGAATATTTTCTAGAAATAAAATTCCAGATACAGCATACTCATTTTTCATCGATTCTTGCACCCAACAACACAACAAGATGACATTTAATAATAAAAATAATAATTTAAGCTCCTTATTATGTAGCCGAATCTGTGATGGTTTGTATTGGCCAAAAAGTCGGCGCAAAAGGGCCTGATCCTCCTAATGTTGTGTAAGGCAAATCTGCAGGACCGGGCAGTTCTAGCAATGTGGTCTGTAAGGATGGCGACCTAGCTGAATGGAGAAGTTGTGGTGTAGTGTTGGGTTGGCCGGGACCACAAGCAACTCTGTCTTCGCAAGGTTTAGTTGAAGGTGGTGCTCCTTCATCCAGCCAGAAATGTGAGCAGCAACTGTCGTACCATCAGGCTGGAATAAGAGGTAGAGTTGTGTGTCATCAGCATAGCAATGATAGGAAAAGCCATGTTTCCGAATCACAGATCCTAGTGATGTCATGTAGATGTAGATGGAGAAGAGAAGTGGTCCAAGCACTGAGCCCTGAGGCACCCCAATAGCTAGATGTTGGGTCTTAGACACCTCACCCCTCCACAACACCCTGAAGGACCTACCTGAGAGGTAAGACTTGAACCATTGTAGTGCGGTTCCCGAGATGCCCTTCGTTTTTAGGATTGACAGGAGGATCTGGTGGTTAACTGTGTCAAAGGCAGCAGACAGATCCAGCAGGATGAGAACTGAGGATTTGGAAGCTGCTCTTACCAGTCTCAGAGCTTCAATTACCAAGAGCAGGGCAGTCTGCTTTTGAAACCAGACTAGTTGTTGTCCAGGAGGTTGTTCTGTGTAAGAAAGGAAAATATCTGGTTGAAAACAACTCGTTCAAGTGTTTTCGCGATGAATGGAAGAAGGGATACTGGTCTATAATTTTCCAGATGTGCTGGATTTAGAGTGGGTTTCTTAAGCAGTGGGGTTACCCGAGCCTGCTTAAATGCTGTGTGAAAAGTACCAGTGTGAAGAGAGGTGTTTATGATGTGTGTGAGTGCGGGTACAACTGAGGAAGAAATGGCTTGAAGTAGATTAGTGGGATTAGGATCAAGCGGACAGGTAGTAGTGTGATTGGAAAGGAGGAGTTTGGAGACTTCTGCCTCTGAAAGCAGAGAGAAGGAGGGTAGAGTGTGTGTGTTTGCTGGTAAGATGTGTGTGTCAGTTTGTGGTTTGGTAAATTGGCCGCTGATGGTGGTTGTTTTATTTATGAAGACTGTGGCAAAATCGTTAGCTGTAAGGGTTGATGGAGGAGGAGGAGGTGGTTTTGAAAAGCATGCCAGAGTCAGAAGAATTTTTTATTATTTTGTTGTGATAGTAAGTCATTTTAGCAGTAGAGATATTAGCAGAGAAGGAAGAGAGGAGGGATTGATAAAGACCAAGGTCGGTAGGATATTTCGATTTGTGCCACTTCCTCTCTGCAGCCCTGAGATTAGAACGATGTTCGCGGAGAATATCAGATAACCAGGGGGCAGAGGGTGTGGCGCGGGCTGGCCTGTAGGAAAGGGAGCAGAAGTTGTCCAAGCAGGATGTTAAAGTGGAGAAAAGAGTATCAGTTGCACTGTTAGTATCTAGTGTTAAGAGCTGATCAGGTGGAGGAAGTGTGGATGAGACCAAAGAGGATAGGCGAGAGGGTGAGTTGAGGCAGGTTGAGTTTGAGGGTGAGGAGGAAGTGATCTGAGGTGTGCAGTGGAGTGACCAGTGTATGGTCAGTGGTTGTGAGTATCCGCAGTAGATACTCGTTTGAGGTCGAATGAGGCAAGCAGAATGTGGAAATCAGCAGCCTGAGGCTTTACTAGGTGGATGTTGAAGTCTCCAAGAACTATTAGAGGAGTAT
Source organism: Scardinius erythrophthalmus (assembly GCF_964197995.2). Taxonomy (NCBI): domain Eukaryota; kingdom Metazoa; phylum Chordata; class Actinopteri; order Cypriniformes; family Leuciscidae; genus Scardinius; species Scardinius erythrophthalmus. Next base: position 43,372,981 of record NC_138225.1, on the reverse strand, counting down.
CATCCTCATGGAAGGAAGAGAGTAGCACATCAAGCTCCTCCAAGAAACTGCCAAGTTGACCTTGTGGACGATAAACAACTACAAAATAGATTTTAATAGGCCTAGTGATGGTAATTGGATGCGATTAAAATGAGCTGTTGTCACACAGAGGTGGTAAAGGATCAAATTTCCAATCGTTTGAGATGAGAAGACCAGTACCTCCACCCCTTCCGGTCAGACGAGGGGTGTGTGAGAAAGTGAAGTTAGTGGAGAGGGCAGCAGGTGTGGCAGTGTCCTCTGGTCTAATCCAGGTCTCAGCCAGGGCCAATAGGCTGACCTGAATGACTAGAAATAGATGTAATGAAATCAGCTTTGTTTACAGCGGACTGGCAATTCCAGAGACCGATGGGAAAAGAGAATGAAGTACTAGACGACACCAGAAAGGTACGCAGGTTGCTAGGATTGTGCTGCCTCCTACGTGTAACATTTATGTTAGTAATAGTAGGGATTTGAAAACACATAGTGAAAGAGAGGTCACAAACAGAAAGATGAGAAGAAAAGTTGTGTAGAAGAGAAAAGAAACAAAAGAAAATAATACTCAAGTGCCTTGTCGGTGTCCTTGCTCGGTGGAGTCGCCCAGGTAGAGTTGCTGGTCTTTACACTCTTCGGTCTTCACACAATGAGGGCTTCACACGAGGGCTGCCGCATCCGTCGCCACTTTATACTACTTGCTTTATACTCACCTGAAATGTCGTTATTGAATACAGCTGGACACTCACTAGTGAAACTGTTTACCTCGTGACTAAACGCAAACAAACGAGACTTCACCAGTGAGATTTCAGCTCGTGAGCACAGTAAACAAACACTGTTTCCTACAACTACAACTGCACTTAAATCAAATGAGAAAAAGATGCAAAACACTTACTGTCACCTCCTGTTGCTTGACTGCTTCTTTCAGCGTTTTTTTCACGACACATTCATAATCATTACATTTGCCGGTGCGCTGTGGCAAGCTTCATGTGTGCATGTGAGAGCTGATTAGGCTATGTATTTTATTTAGGCAATTAAAGGCGCAATATTATGATTTATGGCTTATTAATATAAACGTGTGATTAGTCGAATAATTGCCCAAATGAACGACTACTAGTCGACTAGAAAAATCGAAGAAGAGAAGTCGAAGGCATATTTATATATATAAATTGGGGGTGTAACGGTACTTGTATTCATCCTGAACGGACGTTACGGTTCGGTGCATGCAGTCGCACGACGAATACATTCAGTCACGTGTGATCCACACTCCAATCCAGAAGGGGGCGCGCGTGGCAATGCAACACTGTTTGCTACCAGTAAAAAGAAGAGACGACCTATCGATATGTTTACAACTCTCAACCAGTGTTTCAACTGCAGAAAGATTTCAATAAAACCGCTTGAGAATAATTTGTCACGTAGCATTACATTTACCTCAGGCATTTAGTGTCGACAGCAGGTTTGTTCACTAAAGAAATGAACTCTAGAGACAAGCATTTCGTATATGCACTATATTAGCGTATTCATTAAATTGACTTAACCTGTTAGTAATGTCCTGATTACTTAATGTATGTTTAAATACATGTGTCATGAAAACAAGTTATGACAGCCACTGTTTAAATTATTATATATAAAATTTAAACAAATTGGAGTAGAAAATTTAGAAGTTAATGCAAAACATGCCTTATGTGCAATTTTCAGGCCTTTTTTTATTTTGAGTGTTGATTTAAATCTAAAAATAAATTGCGACTTATTTGAATAATTTGTGCTCTGTTGTAATTGTAACATTTAATATAGTAATGTGTAAGAGATTTTTTTTTAATCCTTAATAAAATTTTAATTACAATTTATTTAAACACATATACACATTTGTTAACAAAACGCAGTTTAATTAAAAAAAGAAGCAATTTTGATATATATTATATTGATGTATATATAGAGAGAGAGAGATCTATATATATCTATATATCTATATATATATATATATATAGAGAGAGAGAGAGAGAGAGAGAGAGAGAGAGAGAGAGAGAGAGAGAGAGAGAGAGAGAGATATCTCTATATATATATACATCAATATAATATCAATATATACACAAATGTGTATATGTGTTTAAATAAATTGTAATTAAAATTTTATTAAGGATTAAAAAAAAAAATCTATATCTGAAAATAACTCAACATACAGCCATTATTGTCAAAATAGCCGGCAACAAAAGTGAGTACACCCTAAGTGAACATGTCAAAACTGTGTCCAAAGTGTCAGTATTTTGTGTGAGACACCATTGTTATCTAGCATTGCCTTAATCCTCCTGGCCATGGAATTCACCAGAGCTGCAAAGGTTGTTGCTGGGATCGTCTTCCACTCCTTCATAATGACATCACGGAGCTGCTGGCTGTTAGACACATGGCCTCTCCACCTTCCGCTTGAGGAAGCCCATGCAAACCATTGACAACGGCCATGCAAACCGACTTGTTGCAGTGTGTGGTGTATGGTCTGAGCACTGACAAGCTAACCTTCCGCTTCTGCAACATCTAAAGCATTGCTAGAAGCACTCATGCGTCTGTTTTTTTAAGCCAGCTTCTGCACCTGACGCACAGGACTCAACTTCTTTGACTGACCCTCGCGAGGCCTGTTCCAAGTGGAACCCGTCTTGGAAAACCTCTGTATGACCCTGGCCTGTACTGTAACTCAGTTTCAGGGTGTTACCAGTCTTCTTATAGGCCAGTCTTCCTAGGCCATCTTTGTGGAGAGCAACCATTCTAATTCTCAAATCCTTAGAGAGTTGTTTGCTATGAGGTGCCATGTTGAACATGCAGTGGTCAGTATGAGAGAATTGTACTCGAAGCACAAATTTTAACTGCTCTAATACAAGATACAACAATTTGTATGGTCCTGTCAAACAGACAAAAACATGAACATGATGAATAGGACATGTGGCTTTGCCTGGTGAAGTGACGTACAGCTATTATCACTTAGGTTGTACTCACTTTTGTTGCCAGGTATTTTGACAATAATGGCTGTATGTTGAGTTATTTTCAGAGGACAGAAAATATATACTGCTATACAAGCAGCACATTGACTACTCTAAAATATATCCAAGTTTCATTTCTATAGTATTGTCCCTTGAGTAGATTTACTAAAATGTTTGCTAAAGTGTGAGGGGTGTACTCACTTTTGTGAGATACTGTATATAAGCAGCTCACTTGGTTTTGGAACAGAACTAATATCACATAGCCATTGTAGGATCTACAACTAGCAACTAAAATGGTTTGCAGCTTGTTGTATACAATGAATGCCACCATCTTTGTATGTTGTCATTATTGCAAGCTTCATATGCTTTGAAGCTTTTGGTTTGTGTCTGTGTCCTTGCACTAACATGTATATGCGCAACTTACATTATACTTGGCTGAGACTGTCTGCCATGGGCAACAGATGCTGCCATGACTTTTTCCCAGTCTGATTCATGTGCCTCTGAGCAGTGCCAGATTTGTTTGCTAGTAAATATGTCCCTGAAACTGTGCCAGACTGCCCATCCACTCACTCACTCTCTGGTTGTTGTTGTTTAGTGACACAGTTGCTGCAGCTGCCCATCCTTACAGGAGATGGCAAGCGATTTGATTCTGGCACACCAGCCAACTTAATGTTCAGTTTACAGAAAATTTCCCCTTTACACTTGTAAATCAATATATGACCCTGTACTACAAAACCAGTCACATGGGTCAATTTTTTTTAAATGAGACTTATACAATTTATGAAAGCTGAAAAAATGTTTTTTACGAAAATCTGGAATCTGAGGGTGCAAAAAAAATAAAAACATTGAGAAAATCGCTTTTAAAGTTGTCCAATTATGTTTGCGATTTGTGCTGCATTCACTCACAAAAACAAATGTTTTATATATTTACAGTAGGAAATTTACAAAATATCTTAATGGAACATGATCTTTACTTAAAGGCAGGGTAGGTAGGATTTTTCTAAAAACAAAAAAACCATTCCAAATTTGTTTAAACTGTCTTTATATACCAATACATAATTAAAATGTAAGTACTCTGAAAAAGAGAGTATAAAAATCGAGTGTCTGTAGACCTCTCACGACTGTTGTAAACACAGCTAATTATTTCCATTCACTCCACCCCCTACCTTCTGAGCTCCTTCCAAAGCCACGCCCCCAAAACACATGAACGCGCGACGCCAAACGCTCAGGCTCAGCTGGAAGATGCATTTATTTACCTGAGACGAGTGGAGAGGAAGGAGCGCAGTGCATGCAGTGACATCATGTCAGAATCACATGTAATAAAATACCTAACTTTATCACTATAAATATAAACAAATAAGATTTCTTTTAGTACTTACTATCAAGCTAGCATATCGATACTGGTAAAGTTTAAAACATACTTCGTTTGATTCGGTAACAAGCTATATTTATAGGTAACGAGCTATATTTTTAAGGCAAAGCTAAAAACAGGTTGCATTGATACACGTTTTTCCATTACCATCAGTTACGCTGTGATGAAGGTGAATTTCGTGTAAGATTCATAACATAAACAGTGTTTTGCGAGTTTCCATGATGAAAACATTGTTGACTCTAATGAGGACTACACTCCGGAGACAAGTAGCCTACCGCTTCGTCGGTTCGAGGACAGGTCCGGGGTCGAGGGCGAAGCAGAGGAGGTCGTTCAAGAGTGCGGGCAACCAGGGTCCGAGGAAGTAGTTTTTGCCTTGTTTGCCTTCGCTGACTGCATGCAGGTGCTTTGAATTTTGAATGCTCTTTCTCTGCCATAATTTTACTCTTCGTAGGTTCCGCGCCTCTCAAGTCAAATGGGTGCGCGCACATATGGGCAGATCTAGCAACAGGGGTGGTAGCCATGGTTGCGAGAGTGAGTGACAGTCGCCCAAACCAATCAATTGTTTGGTCCCGAATGGAAATAATGAGCTGTGTTTATTGCAGATTAAAAGGTCTACAGTCACTCGATTTTTATACTCTCTTTTTCAGAGCACTTACATTTGAATTATGTATTGGTATATAAAGACAGTTTAAACAAATTTGAAAAAAAAGTTTTTTTATATAAATCCTACCTACCCTACCTTTAATATCCTAATGATGTTTGACATAAAAGAAAAATCGATAATTTTGACCCATACAATGCACTGTATTGTTGGCTATTGCCACAAATAACCCGTGCAACTTGACTGGTTTTGTGATCCAGGGTCACATATATTCAAAAGATCATGAAAACCTTATTCCCACAAAAATATAAAGCAGCACAACCATTTTCAGTAGTGCTAATAAGAAATGTTTGTTGCACCAAATCAGCATATTCCAACGATTTCAGAAGGATCTTGTGACACTGAAGACTGAAGTAATGGATGCTGAAAATTCAACTTTGCCATCAGAAGAATAAATTATATTTTAAAAATAGAATGAAATGGAAAACAGTTATTTTAAATTGTAATAAAATTTCTCAATATGAATCAAATAAATTCAGCCTTGGTGAGCATAAGAGACTTCTTTCAAAAAGTCTTACCGACTCCACTCCCGCCTCCCACCTCCCCTTAGAGCAGTCTACATGCAAAACACTTAACATGTACATCAAAAAATGTCATCAAAATTAATTAAATAATCCGGACATGAATACAAAAGACGATGACCTTTACTGCTGGTGATGACTAATGATTTTAAAGCCCAACATGCACACTTCTGAAAGGCAGACTTATGTACTGTATATGTGTGAGAGAGAAAGTGGGGGAAGTCATGTAGCTCGCCTTATTGCGTGCGTAATATTTATATACCAATATATGTCATATATTAATATTTATAATAACCCATTTATAACTGCTACGAAGAGCTGTGAACACGCTAGTGATTGGATTTCAGGTGTACGAGCACCGCTTGCACCATTGCTTTGCCGCTACTAGAACTACCACCAATTTGGAGCTTTCTATGTGTCTTTCATTGAAAATGAACTAGAGACTTGCACTTTCCACGTCCCATGTGAAACTGACTCTATGACGAAGTGGTACTGCTGCCGTCCCAGTTTATCAGCGGCCCACGAGGGAGTTCTCCCGAATCTTCTGATGGCCATTCCGGGCTTGTACATATACTTATATAATATAATGCAGAATTTGCATTTGCAGCTGTTCTAGTGGTTGCGTGCTACTTTTTTACATTGCAGAATGAAGAAAAAAAAAAATCTGAAACCATGCTTGTGTATGATTTTATCTTTGTGCAATTTTATCATTAAACAAAATCTACAGGCTTTTGCTTGCATCTCAAAGATCGTGTTTAATTATGAGTTTGAAGTGGGGATGGCACGACAGTGATTTGCCTAGAGCGGCAGTTGAGCTTGTGTCATAGTTGGTGTTTGGTGTTTTATGCCCCCAACAGCGCCTTCCAGGCAGCGAGGGGATGGGTAGGTTTAAGATTGAGGGTAGGGTTAGCTGCCTCTAAGGAGCCATTGGGGGCTTAAAACACCATCGAGCGTCATAGTCGTCAATTCTGGATTAAATTTAAGATTCTCATGTTTACATGAAGGGAGTAGTTCATCCATAAATGGATGGTATTAGGATTTTTACAAATATGGAATGATATCAGCTTGGTATATGATGACATTTGCTGTATGGGTTAATTAATCATGCTTTTTTGAGTACCTCACTTAAATACTTGCGTATTGACTGAGGTCTCCGCTCCACATCTTTGTTGGTGGCATCACCATGAAGAAACAGGAAAATAGTAAAATCCATTGCTGTGTTTTTTAATTTTTATCCATCGTCTGCATTATCCACCTAATGATGTGTAATGTAACACATCAGTGGGCATCTTTTCTTTCCTATTTCGTTTTCATTTCATTTCTCTTTTTTTTTCTTTTCTTTTTCAATGTATTTTCGTTTCATTTCCAGTCGTCCTGTTCATCACAGGAGAAGCTCCATCAGCTGCCTTTCCAGCCCACACCAGATGAGCTCCACTTCCTGTCCAAGCATTTCTACACAGAGAGCATTGTTGGTGACGACCACAGAAGAGTCACACCTATGCGGCCACGCTCCCGCAGTCTCAGGTACAGGAAGCTTTTACAGGAAGCAGGTACATTTTAGCTAATATTACCCACATCCCTTTTTTAACTGTTAAAGAGTAGGTATGTTACTGTTCTTCTTTAACTTTTAGAGCTTAATTGTAAAACCTAAAAGTTAAGTATGAGATAATTCACAATCAATCAGCTGGTCATTATCACAAAATAAACCTTGACAGAAACATGACATGAAGCAGTGCAGTCTTCTATCATCCTGAAGGGCTTTATGTTGGTATGAAGATGTTGTAGTATGTCAAAGTATTTACTTAATGAAGTATTGTAATCCACGCATATATACTACTACTCACTAAAAGTATGTACGCATTATATGCAAACTGGGACACAGCCCATCTCTTTCTAACAATATCAATATTATGATTTTCATAAATAATTATGACATGACAGTATATTGAAAAATGTGTTTTTCTTCAATTGCATTGATAGTCCTGGAAGATCCCCATCATGTTGTGACCATGAGATTATCATGATGAATCATGTGTACAAAGAAAGATTTCCCAAGGCAAGTGTAACCTACTTTCACCAATCATCTTCAGTGCCAAGTGATTGTATCTTTATAGGGGAATTCATTGTTGGTTTGTATTCTCCACCCTTCAGGCCACAGCTCAGATGGAGGAGCGCATCAAGGAGATCATCCAAAGCAACTCTCCTGAGAACGTCTTGCCTCTGGCTGATGGCGTCCTCAGCTTCGCACACCACCAGATCATTGAGCTGGCCAGAGACTGCCTGGAAAAGTCCCGTCTTGGCCTCATTACCTCACGATACTTCTGTGAGCTCACAGATAAACTGGAAAGGCTCTTTCAGGAGGTAAATTATGCCTTCAGAGACATTGTTTTCTTCATTCTTCTGAGCTAAAACTAACTCTCTATATTTAAAATACTTTTCCCCCTGTGTATTCTTCCATTTAGAATGTGTTTCTGATCAATGCGTTCAATGATGCTTGCATATTGATGACCACTTGTGATGTGCTCTGTTATTGTAATGCAGTCGACTGAGCGATCAGAGAGTGCAGAGGTTACCTTCATCAAGGAGCTGGTAAAGAAGATTCTCATCGTCATTGCCAGGCCTGCACGACTCCTTGAATGTCTGGTAGGTTGTCTACAAGAGTTCTTCAACTATAATATGGTCTGGCTTAATCAGCCTTGTGACTTCTGCTGTGATGTGCTTCAGAATGCTGTTGCTTTAGTAAATTTTCAGATGTTTACCAAACATTTGTTACAACTTGATCTATATTATTTAAGAACTGAGAATCTATTTGTACTGTCTGGTCAAAGTCGTTTGTTAAAGATAAATACTTTCTGTCTTGAAGGAGTTTGACCCTGAAGAGTTCTATCATCTCCTGGAGGCTGCAGAGGGTCATGCTAAAGAGGGCCAAGGCATTAAGACCGACATCCCACGATATATTATCAGCCAACTTGGTCTGACAAGGGACCCACTTGAGGGTAAGAGGACCTCAATACATGGGTTTCCAGTAGTCTCGGTGCATCAATGGGCGGTTCACAAACTGTTTGGGGCATATTCCACATAAAAATGCCAAGAATGGGCAAAGTTTAAATTTAATTGGCCGATTACTATGAACAATTTTTTAAGAGTCCATCAGGAAATAAAGTTTTATTCATAGGCTATCAGGCTGAATGTTTCCAATTAAGAACTAGTTGCTGGATTTTCCTAGCCTGGGTGCCAGCCCGAACCTCGCCCACAACATTTTTTGGTCGGGAAGTTCGGTCTGGACTCGATCCATTGAGGAGTAATTATGCTCGGCTCCTAGAAGGCCGAGCCAATCAAATTGCCAGGGCGGGCTTTAATCGATGATGGACAGATGGTCTGCGGTTACGTCACCAAAGAGCGCTTGATTTGAATTAGTTTACAACAAAGACGACTGCAGCTGGAGAATTGAGATTTCACGAGTTCACATTTACAAATAAGTAAGATAGAATAAATGCGTATATGACGTGCTCGGTAGCCATACTCCCCCCGTGTTCCTGGTTGTGAGAGAACAAGACAAGAGTGAGGATTCGGGGTGGTGGAGGGACCGAGGGATGCTGAAAAACTGTCAAGGAGTGTTAGGTAAGTTGACAGAGTGAATATGCTTCCTCGGTAACGTTAGACATGGTATTGTTTGATGACAAGTTGATATTGGATTGATTATTTGTACGTGCTCCTCCCGAACTTTGTTTATGAAACATCATGTGTAGATTCCGCCATCGCGTCTGTTATAGAAGATATCCACAGCGCATTCATTTTAAAAGAGGAACAGAGAGCCACGCCCGCGACATTTTGTTGGTTGAAAATATGAATGAAGGACATGCGTCATTTACTCCGTTGCTCTGATTGGTTGTAGGTCTATCCAATTGAGTGCAGAGGTTTTTTTTTTTCCTAGTTCGGTTGAGACACGCCCCATAATCAAATCTCTATGGAGCGGTATCAGACTCACATTCTGACCAGAATATGAGTATGACGAAGTCAGGCTAGGATTTTCCTCAGTTTGCATCAAAACTTTTAATAAGGCAAGATTTTCACTCTGTTTGGAGTTGTCAGGTTTTACTGTTTAACAACATTGAACCACAGATGATTTAATTTGGCTTTTCTTTCACTGATCAACAGAAAATATTCTTTCATGGAAGAAGGAAACAAAATCTACAAATTGGTCAATGTATTATTTATTAAATAAAAAAGATTTTTTTTGCATAAATATTGACCCCTTCTAATCAGCATTCAATAGATGCATGTTGTTAGTTATGGAAATCATTTTCAGGTCCACTAGGAAATTCTCAATTGGATTGAGACCTGCATTCTGCCTTTTATGGTCTGGTGTTGTAAAATAAATCATGAAAAGTCTATCAGGATAAATTCATTTTATGCACTTACTTTTGGACACATAAAAATTGTGCACACATTTTCTACTACTTTGGTGTTATATTAAAATTTTCACTGAAGAACAGTTGTTTAAAAGGGCTACTGATTTGTTGTACACCAGTTTATTGTGATTATTTGTTATTGTGCCCCTGAACTTCACACCAGGAGGCTTTAAAGGTTTTACTTTTACAGCTCACAATCTTAAGTGCTGTATCAGTGCATTTTATATGTTCTACGTCAGGAGCCTACGTGCAGAAAATATAATTTGTATCCTTTCTTTTGGGTTTTATTTCTTATAATGTTAGTTTGTAATGTAAGCTGAAAGCCTTTTACGGTCACAACATTCTGTCACGAATTTCTGAATTTGTACTCAAGACTATCATTATTGGTAATATGAACAGAATATGCCCATAGACCTTGATGTCTCTGTCTTGCCAACTCTGCCAAAGCAGTGTTGGTTACAAAGCCCTCCAAGGCTTTCTAATCCTCGGAGAACATCCAAATCATTTAGTGTGATGGTTGGAAATGGAGATAGGCAGCTGTTGTTAGGGCTTTCTGACAGGCTTAGTTCTCTTTAGAGACAGCTGAACAACCCTCCAGTTCATTACCTCCTGCTGTTCATCGGTTACTTTTGTAGACTCCTGAGAACTGCATCACTGGGATTTGTTTAGAGTGGCAGTTTTTTAGCGTAAATGTTTCATGATGTGTGTAGATTTGACTGTTGATTTCCACACCATTTAACTCATTTACAAACCTCAGCAGTCAGCTCTACCAAGTTACTCTTTTGGAAAAAGTGACTTTTGTTTTGACTTTCTTTTTTAGTCATTGGGGGTCAGAAATGTTCCCGCTAAATGATGAACTAATGTAGTCCCTGCAATAATGGAAAAACATTCTGCACAGAAGACTGTCTCACAAATATATACAGTGAAAGCTTTCTTGAATCAGCTCTATTGTTGTCAAAATATTTTGTTCAATGATTTAACAATAATAATATATTGATCCCTGAAGCACCTTTTTGTAATATCGATTTGGAGAGGAGGGGGGCCTTGGAGTGAAAAAGGCTGAGAACCACTGCTTAAAATTAGTCCAACATCTAATTAATTGTCATTGTCTTTCAGAAATTGCCCAGTTAACTAGCTACGACAGTGGGATTGCAGAAACCCCTGAGACGGATGAGTCTGTCAGTGTAAGTACTTTTATCTATACACATTACCCAAGACAGCAAACTAGTGAACTACTGTAATCATGATTGTTATTAAGAAATTCATGGAATATAAAACAGATAACCAACTATGATATACTGTAAGAGAAAACAAAGTTTCATTTTTGGTTACACTTCAAGGTGTCCTTGTTACAGTGTAATTATACATTTAAGTACTGAGTAATATTAATTAACTACATGTACATACTATAGGGTTAGAGTTAGGATTTAGGTTTAGTTTTTTGTTTGGTTTGCTTGTAATTATATATGTAATTTATAGTTATTACTACAGTAACTACATTTAACGTGTAACAAGGACAAATATACAAATATTTGTACAGTTTGAGAATTCTGATTCATTTGATATCAAAAGTCTACATAACGCATATATATCTAGTCCCACAGTTTGAGTGCAGCACTACGGTCCCGGCGCAAACCCTGTGAGCTCGACTTTGAGATGATCAAACTGATCAGTAATGGGGCTTATGGGTAAGTGACAGTGAATTTTTAGGTTAAATGTTTAGCACTGTATACTACATATTGTTTCACATACTATTTTAAACAAATGGTTTACAGTACGTACAGCACAGTAAGCAAATTCCTAATAATCCTTTCAAAGCTTGTTACTATGTGTTAAATTGTCATACACCTGCCTGTTAATTTAATCCAAGAATGTTTTTTTTTTTTTTTTTTTTTCTTTTCACAGTGCGGTGTATTTAGTGAGACACAAAGAGACAAAACAACGCTTTGCCATGAAGAAGATCAACAAGCAGAACCTGATGCTCAGGAACCAGATCCAGCAGGCCTTTGTGGAGAGAGACATCCTGACTTTTGCTGAAAACCCATTTGTGGTCAGCATGTACTGCTCTTTTGAGACACGCAGACATCTATGCATGGTTATGGAGTATGTTGAAGGTAAGCTGTAACACATTTACATCATTTGCAGTGCTGGAATGTTACTTTTGAAAATAGTTTCATTATCCTGTTATTCCTAATACAAATTAAAAAATACATTGCATGGTTATGTTTTGTGAGCGTAACGTTGACCGGGATGCAGGGTACCAATAAATAAAATGACCTGGTAATAGTAATGGAACTATATTTAACATTTGGGAAACACCTGCTACGTCTTAGACCAGCCTGATATTTGTATAATGTTGTTAAAGTATTTACACTCAATGATGTAAATAAATTAAATAGAAAAGCAATTCACTTTTCTTTTTCTTTTTTTTTTCAAACAGTAACTTCAGCATTAGTTAATTCAATAAGTTAATTCACCATTCCCTTTTATATAAACAGAATCAAATGTAAAAAATAAATATTTTTTTTTTGTTTTGAACAAAGTGCTTTCCCGTGAACTAACAAATAAATTAGACTTTCAAATAAGCAAACAAATGTAATATATTTATGCAACATGTGCAACCATTAGCACTCACGTTGACATACAATTTATTTTAATATACACAGTTTGAAGGAGCCAAAAAGCCAGAGATGTATGCAGCATTCATTTGTAAATTTCCTATCCCAACAGGAGGGGATTGTGCTACATTGCTTAAGAATATGGGTCCTCTCCCTGTGGACATGGCCAGAATGTACTTTGCTGAGACTGTGTTAGCCCTGGAATATCTCCACAACTATGGAATCGTCCATCGAGATCTCAAACCAGACAAGTGAGCTGCTCAAAAATTAAACATGCACCATTCCCTGCTAAAGAAAACCCCAACTAAAACCGGAATCCGGTAGCTGATTTAAAGTACTTTCGAGTTGGTCAGATCCTGTTAGCTGGTACAAGCAGCCAGTGGGCCTGGTTTCAACCTGGAAAATCATCTTTAAGCTAGTTAGAGCATGTAGACCACATTGGACTGACAACAAATCAGCTATCAAGTTCTTTGCATCCTAAGTTGATATGAACAGGGTTTTTTTTCCAGCAGGGTTTTGTTCTGATAATGCTAATACATGACTAATTATTTGTTGTATTGTCTCCCGTGTTACTACATTGCGACAGTTTGTTGGTCACTTCAATGGGACACATCAAGCTGACAGACTTTGGCCTTTCGAAAGTTGGTCTGATGAACATGACCACTAACCTCTATGAGGGTCACATTGAGAAGGATGCTAGAGAGTTCTCTGATAAACAGGTACAGATCCAATTCTCTATTGAAGTCCTGAGAACTTGATATTTCATTTGAAATCACATAGTCATTGTCATAACCTCTATGATTGATATCTGCTCTAAAGATTAGGGATCAGTTGCATAAACACAGCCACTGTGTCTTAAGAAGTAGTCTGACCAACTAGCAGTTAACCAGGGTGTGATCTGTCTCACATTCCAGATTTGAATTAGGCCAGTCTACATTTTTGTGTAAATTATTAAAAAGCTATGACCAGTCTTAAAGTACAAAAATGGATGACTTACTTATAAGATTACTCTAAGCAGTTTATGCAAGTTCTCACTGGACTTTAGAGAAACATGAATTTCTGTGCTGGCCTTGGCTTGTTTATTATGGTGCTGGTTTGGTAAATCTAGACTCCAGCATTAAAATCTACTGATCACCAGCTATGTTGGACTTTTGGGTTGTAACATCTGCAAACATTTCTCTCTACAGGTGTGTGGGACTCCTGAATACATTGCTCCAGAAGTGATCCTGAGGCAAGGCTATGGGAAGCCTGTGGATTGGTGGGCAATGGGCATCATCCTTTATGAGTTTCTGGTGGGCTGTGTACCATTCTTTGGAGACACTCCAGAAGAGTTGTTCGGCCAGGTCATCAGCGGTCAGTCACATTCTGAATTCCTGTTACGCAATACATTCTAGCTTCATGCAGCAAGAGCTTTAGCAGGTGCAGGTTGTGTTGCGTAATCTCAATGTTGCTTCTCATTAATGCATATCAGTATCTTATAGGATCAGCAAAAGACCCCGCAGACATGACAGTCTCCTGTTTTTATCCTCTACCTGTCATTCTGCAACTCTCTGGATTTGTTCATTGCTGTCCTATGCATATTAAATCACGTGATTCTATTTTATATAAAAAGAAGCAAATTGTGAGTTTTCGAACAAAATGTTAATTTAAAGGTGCTGTATGTAGTTTTTAGCGGCCTCTAGCGGTGATGTTTCAGATTTTAACCAATAAGTTTATAAGCGCGTGCTCTTACGCGTGCTCGAATTTATGAGCGTGCACTGTGGGTACTAGGGTTGGGCGGTATTACGGTAATATCGGATACCGCGGGATCTTAAAATAGCACCGGTATCAGTTTCAATACCGTCATTACCGGCACTTATATAGCCTATAATATATATTATTTATATATTGCCTAAAAAATGCTTATGTGTGGTTGCAGTTTGGCAATATTTCTGGTTCCAAACGAATGAGAAGGGAGAGACGGTAAATACTGACGAGGCAATTTGTAAATTGTGCAATAAAAAGGTGACCGCGAGAGTAATGTAACCTAACCTAACCTCTAACCTAATGTCGCATCTCCGAAACTACCACCCACTCACTGCTGCCAGGATGCATTTTGTTCTCGAGTTCATTAAATAAGCGCATTAAGTTTCGTATTTGTTAAAATATTATAATGTTATTTTTTCCATCTTTGTTGATTATGAAAAGTGAACAGCACAAATAAGATGCGATACTTCGGGAGTCAGACGATTTGACCACTTCAATAAATTTCGTTTTGTAAAAGGCCTCTTTAAAACGAATTTCGTTTTGTATAAATTGTATCTTAATTTTAATAAATTTTTCATCAACCAAATTGCCTGGATTTAATATAATCATGACATGATGGGCGCTGGCATGCCACGGTCACTTGCATTGAAATCTCATAAATTAACCGAAACTCAGAGATGGCGATCGTCAGTTTCTTTAAACAAAACAATTCAAAAAGAAAAGAAATATAGGGTAGGCTACTCTCTGATTAATCCATGATGTGCATTTTTCTCTATAGCGTTCACAGAGATGCCGATCGTCAATTTCTTTAAACGAAACAATTCAAAACGAAAAGAAAAAGGCCACTCTGATTATTTAATCCATGATGTGCATTTCTCTCCAGGCGCGTTCATACAGAGATGCGATCATCAATTTCAGTAAACGAAATCATACAAAACGAAAAGAAAAGAAATTGACTAGCCTACTCTCTGTAATCCATGATGTGCATTTCTCTCTATCGTTCACTATGGAGATGGCGATCGTCAATTTCTTTAAACGAAACAATTCAAAACGAAAATAAATCTGATTGATCAATGATGTGCATTTCTCTCTATAGGCGCGTTCACTACAGAGATGGCGATCGTCAACTTCCATCTTTGCAGAAAAGTTTTATTAATAAAAATCAATGGACACGCGTCACCGGATTACAAAGGCACTTCTTGCTTGTTGCACGCACACAGATATTATGTTGAATAATGGTGGGCTCGGGCTCATAATAACAGTTAATGCCGTCGGCCGGACTCAGACACAACGTGCACGGCTTGATTTTATTTTTTTTTATTTTTTTTGATCTGGCATTCAGTTTCTGAACGGTGTAGGCACAAGCCAACAGTTTGGCGACGCCATCTGAGCCCATTATGTCATAATTTTTAATTAGTCACGGTAATACCGTATACCCCGGTAAAATAGGGAGGAGGTTTGACGGTATCAAAATTCCAATACCGCCCAAGCCTAGTGGGTACCGGCCAGACTGAGACGCAACCGGACGTAACACAGCATCCCACAACATGCTGGAAACTCAGGTAAACTCCCACTGCAACGTTACAATAATAGGCTACTTTTATCAGCTTGACGTTGAACTAATGCTCCATGCTCGTACCATGATAAGTATGGAACCCTATCAACCGTGCCGAATTCTGTCACTGCAAGCACCACTTCACATTTTCTTCAGGAAATGTACATTCTAGGTTTGTAGATAAGGTTTCTCCATTATTCAAATGCCCTGCCGATGTTGATCCGTGTTTTTTACCCGAAGTTCATCCGATTCACGTCTGGCCTTACGAGCTTCAGCAGAAAAAACTTTTTTTTTTTTTTATCAATATGTGGAGTTTGTGTTGGAGTCTGTTTTGCTGGGCGCAGGTCGTTTCTTAGTGTTATCAGACATGTCATAAGTTGCATAAGTCATAAGTCCATGTCATAAGTTGCAGTGTCGTCGCTGTTGAGTGCAAAGTCAGTAGGCTAGACGAGGCGAGACTGGAGGCTCGGGAGTGCGCATGCAGGTGACGTCACTGGCGGTAAATCCGACCCGGGACCTTCACATAAAAATAAGAATACTTGCTTTCAGAGGTAATAACAAAACCCGCAAAGTGGATAATTTTAATGTGAGATTACAACCCCTTCACACACAGGCAATAAAAAAAAGGATTCGTTTTGGTAGAAAAGCTACATACAGCTAGAGACTTGGTCTGGGAACCACGTGTTCATTTTCTCGTATTTGGGGTGTGGTTTACGAATGCCCAGAGTCGTTTATTGGGCGCTATGAATGTCTATCAAATGCGCCTGTTTGTAGCTCATAGCCAATCGATTCAATTACACCAGATGACGTATGTAGAGTGACAGAAATTCGACGAGGAAAAAGACGATGGGTCAAAGATTTATTTGTACATGATGGCGTTTAGCGAATATTACCGTTTGTGCAAGATAAACATGAGGGTAGAAGATAACGTCGAGTCTGATGCCATGTTGGATCCATAGATATAAACAAACTGCTTCAGTGTCGTCATCGTCTTGCTGCTCCCTCCCCGTTCTGTGATTGGTTCCCTTTTTCAGGGGAAAATTTGGTCCATGGTGTCCAGACTGCCTAGCAGCGTGAATAAAATCGCGCTGCGAGCAAGGCAGTATGGGGAAACCCAGGCTAACATACAGCACCTTTAAGCTGCAATTCAGTATTTAACATTGCCACATAAATTAAGTGTCCCATGATACAAAAGAAATATTTTAGACTTTTACATTTGAAACAACAATTTTTGTTGAATGTTTGTTTGTTGAAACAACAGCCCTGTCCTACAGACCGCAATGATGGAACACAGCCACTTGTTTTAGCATAGTTACATACAGTATAGTTTTAAGTATTAAAATCACATCCTCATGACTCTGCCAGAATTTTTTTCCAATTCACCCCTCATCCAAAAACAAATCCTTAACATTATAGTTCAATACATACACTCACTGGCCACTTTATTAGGTACACCTTACTATTGTTGGTTTGGACCCTCCTTTGCCTTCAGAACTGCCTTAATTCTTTGTGGCATAGATTCAACAAGGTGCTTGAAACATTCTTCAGAGATTTTGGTCCATATTGACTTGATAGCATCACGCAGTTGCTGCAGATTTGACTGTGAAGGCCATTTGAGTATAGTGAACTCATTGTCATTTTCAAGAAACCAGTTTGAGATTATTTGAGCGACGAGTGACATGACATGTTTTCCTGTTGGAAAAAGCCATTAGAAGATTGTGGTCATACTGTAAAGAGATGGACATGGTCAGCAACAATACTCAAGTAGCCTGTGGGGTTAATAATGCTCAATTGGTACTAAGGGGCCCCCAAAAAAGTTCCCTATTACACCACCACCAGCAGCCTGAACCACTGATACAAGGCAGGATGGATCCATGCTTTCATGTTGTTTATACCAAATTCTGATAGTTAAATTGTTAAATTCTTTAACATCTGAATGTAACAGGAATTGAGACTCATCAGACCAGGCAACATTTTTCCAGTCTTCTATTGTCCAATTTTGGTTAGCCCGTGCGAATTGTTTCCTCTTCCCGGTGGAACCTGGTATGTCTTCTGCTGCTGTAGCCCATCTGCTTCAAGGTTCGATGTGTTGTGCGTTCAGAGATGCTCTTCTGCAGACCTTGGTTGTAACAAGTGATTATTTCAGTTACTGTTGTCTTTCTGTCAGCTCGAACCAATCTGGCCATTTTCCTCTGACCTCTGGCATCAACAAAGCATTTTCTTTTTCTGACCATTCTCTGTGAACCCTAGAGATCGTTGTGCATGAAATTCCCAATAGATCACCAGTTTCTAAAATACTCAGACCAGCCCGTCTGGCACTTACAACCATGCCACGTTCAGAGGCACTTAAATCACCTTTCTTGTCCATTCTGATGCTCAGTTTGAACTTCAGCAGTTTGTCTTGAACATGTCTGCATGTCAGCATTGAGTTGCTCCCATGTGATTGTGTTAACAGGAAGTTGAACAGGTGTGTACCTAATAAAGTGGCAGATGAGTGTTTTTTTAATTAGGTTTATGGTATACTGTAGAGCAGGGTTCCTCAAACTCGGTCCTGGAGGGCCGCTGTCTTGCAGAGTTTAGCTCCAACACTGATCAAACACACCTGAGCAAGCTAATCAATGTCTTCAGGATCACTAGAAACTCACAGCTAGATGTGTTTGATCAGGGTTGGAGCTAAACTGTGCAGGACAGTGGCCCTCCAGGACCGAGTTTGAGGAACCCTGCTATAGAGGTACAGTATATAATGTACTTTTTGATGTCAGTAAGATCTAATCAGCATTTTAGAATGATTTCTGAAGGATCACGTGACACCGAAGACTAGAGTAATGGCTGCTGAAAAATCAGCTTTAACATCACAGGAATTAATTACATTTTAATAGATGTTAAATTTGAAAACAGTTTAAATTTTAAATTGTAATAATGTTTCAGAATTTATTTTTTATTTATTTATTTTTTCTGTATTTTTTTTGTTTTTGTTTTAGCAAATAAATGCAGCCTTGGTGAGCATAATAGAGTTCTTTAAAAAAAAATAAAAAAAATCTGGTTACACTTTATTTTGATGGTCCACTTTAGACACACTACTAACTATAAGTAACTTTGCAAATACATGTCAGCTAACTCTCATTAAAGAATTAATAGACTGTAGTAGACTGTTGGGTTAGGTTAGGGTTAGGGTTCGGGTAAGTAGAATATGTGAATATCTGTTGGGGGACCATCAACATAAAGTGTTAGCAAATATTAAGCAGACAGTGTACTAATACTCTAATGAGAGTTATTTGACTTGTAATTGCAAAGTTACTTATAGTCAGTAAAATCTAAAGTGGACCATTAAAGTTAAGTGTTACCAAAAATCTTAATTCCAAACTTTTGACTGGTAGTGTATAGCTTTATATAATGTTTTGTTTCCAAGAGATTTATGATGATATTATCTGTATGAAAAAGCCATTTGAAGAATATATTGTTATAATACACTTTCAATCATTTGTAACCATAAGATTTGTTTCAGTCCAGTATATTTGCTCTGTCCTTAACTTGGACTTAAAAATGTAAACTGCCAAAATGTTAATGTGGATTCTTTCATTATCCATTTAAGCCAAATATCTTGAAACAACCCCCATATGTTTCTGATACCATCAGTACCATTAGTGTTAGTTTTCTGTTATAAAGGTTACCGTGGGTGTGAGGCTTAATTAATGAGCACAGCTAGCTGCTGTTGCTCTGGGCTTGGATGCATATTCATGCTTCTTGATGTGATTCAAAAGTGAGGCACATGTTGCTGTAGAGACAGTTGGAAAATAAACAAAGTACAGCTCTTCGTTTATATCTAAAGTTATATCTAACTTTTCTGGGATGGCATATCGATTACCTAGCAGCCTATGAAGGAGTGAGCCAGCTCTCAGATTTCATCAAAAATATCTTAATTTTTGTTCCAAAGATGAACAAAAGTCTTACGGGCTTGGAAAAACATGAGGGTGAGTAATTACTGACAGAATTTTCATTTTTGGGTGAACTAACCATTTAAAGTGGATATTAGGATGGTTTATGTATGCCTGTTTATATGTAGTAGGCATTTTTATGCATTTTAATAATCACATTTCATTCATATGTAAATATTTCTTTGTATTCATTAGTCTGGTGCTGTGCATGAGTGAAAGGTTCTGTGTTACAGTGGAGGCCCAAAAAACCAGAGAGGAGCGTTCATGTTGAATGAAAAGTAATGATTTTTTTGGTTTTGTTCCATTTAGTCAATGAGGATGAAACTGTTTGCTTCTTGTCTTAGATGAAATAAACTGGCCGGAGGGAGAGGAAGCTCCACCAGCTGATTCTCAGGAGCTGATCACCCTACTGCTCAGACAGAACCCTCTGGAGCGCCTCGGAACTGGTAAGGGTACAAAACACTTGCAACAATACTTGCCAAGCACCAAAAGTGAGAAAAAATTGCTTTTGGCAAGTAAATAAAATGTCTAATTGGCCATTAAGGTATTTTGGATATTTGTGTGTTGCATGGTTAAAATGCAATTTAAAAACATACATACAAAATAAATGAATATCCCATGTAAAAGTAAATTAATAAAGAGAAACATATCATTATTTATCGTTTGGCCCTTCATAATATATGAATATATGATTAATAATATAATATATATAAATAAATACATAAATAATTTTAAATAATATATGATTTGGCCCTATATAATATTTGGCCATTAAAACAGATGTCATCTCACTTACAGTTCGCTCACAGGCATAATCCATAATCTCTTTGATATTGCTTATGTGCACCCACCCATATAAAAAAAAGCTAAATCCAGCGGGAACCCCCCCAAAATCACAACTATTTTTTTTTTTTAAATGTAATACCCAAAGTAGACATACTGTAGTAATAGAATGTATTGGGTGTTGCTTCATCGCTTTATGCCTTTTTAGGACATAAGGCTGTTAAGTTTTTCTTAAATTTGATTGGATGTATATCTTTAAGCAGGCGGGGCGTATGAGGTCAAGCACCACCAGTTCTTTCACAGTCTGGACTGGAACAGCCTGCTGAGGCAGAAGGCAGAGTTCATCCCCCAGCTGGAGTCTGAGGATGACACTAGCTACTTTGACAGTGAGTGACAGCAGGAGTGAAGTCATTGTCCTTCATGGTCCATGCAGGCAGATCAGATGTTCCCAAACTGATAGATTGCTCACATATTAGTAAAGCACAGTTGGTTGATGATATGATTCTTGGTCATTTGTTTGGAGAAATTTCAATAATTTGCTCAAGCTCAGTGCTTTGGACTCTTCATTGTCAAATTGTTTGCATGTTATAAAATAAATATAGAATTAGGTAAACATGCTGTTTCTTCTCCTTCAGAAGTTGTTCTGTGTATTGTATTATTCATGACCAAGCTAGATGACAGAATGTTCATTTTTCAGCGAACTTCACTTTAAAATGTTGAATATGTTTTAATGTCTTAAAATAACTGACATGAGAGCATCCTAACATCACAGCCCAATGTGACATTTTATTTTTCAATCGCAGCACGATCTGATAGGTACCATCACTTAGAAACTGAGGAGGAGGACGATACCAATGACGAAGATTTCAATGTGGAACTGCGGCAGTTTTCCTCATCTTCGCACCGATTCTCCAAAGTGAGTTGTGTCGCTCTCTCTCTCTCTCTCTCTCTCTCTCTCTCTCTCTCTCTCTCTCTCTCTCTCTCTCTCTCTCTCTCTCTCTCTCTCTCTCTCTCTCTCTCTCTCTCTCTCTCTCTCTCTCTCTCTCTCTCTCTCTCTCTCTCTCTTTCCTCACATTCACTTGTTTAATTCATGCAGTGCAGAATGATTCTGCTGAGAAGAGTCCTGTTCGGTGGATGCATTGTGTTTGCATTTTGCAAGTTTTAATAAAGATGTCTAACGATGTGGCCAACACTGTCTCTGGGATAAAGCTCAGCTCATAGATTTACATACATTTGCATTTGATGTAGGGATATATTTTTGTAGGTCAGGGAACAATATCACACACAACAAATACTCGTGCACATTCTTGTTCTCGGGCATGCAGGGCTTTGGTGCATTGCAGTATGAGGTGCTTCCAGAATCTATCATGCTTTCAGTGAAGATATCGGGTGAAGGCTGTGTTTTATAGTGTAAGACCAGTGGTTCTCAACAGTGGTTCTCAAAAATAAAAAAGGAAAATAGGTATTTTTTGCATTTTTATTAAGTCAGATTTAAAAATAATAAAAATAATAATGTTATTTATATAATTTGTATTAATAATAATAATAATAATAATAACTTTAAATAGTGATATGGTTTTGAAATGTAACATTTTATTTAAATGTTAAAGAACATTCTTTGTCATGCATTTCAGGCATCTGATAATCAGGGGTGATTGGCGTATGAATTTGCCACCAATTTGGCTTGGGAAAGTAATCCATTTAGTAATGACCCAGAACACCCTAGGAACAACTTAGCAGTAACCTAGAAACCAACAGAAACATTACAAGTTACATTTTACATTTATGTGCTTCAGGATTCAGTATTATTGTCTCATGTCTGTTTACTCAGAGATCTAATGTAGTCTATTGGTGCTTATATATGCTGTTTGTTTGTGTGTTGTGTGTGTGGTAGGTTTACAGTAGTCTGGATCTGTCTCGAGGACAGTTGGAAGAGAAAGGAGAACAGACAGAGAAGACAACAGACAGTCCTCTCACTGTTGACTCACTGAGCTGGACTCCAGACTTCACTGAGATGTATGTTACCCACAAACCCTTTCCATAAAAAGGCTCAGATCCCAACTAAATGTGAAAAATCTGAAATTAAGACCTCATCATAGAATATATGCACCTCTATACTCGCATGCCACTTGACACAATTTTTATTTATTATTCAATTAATAATTTATTTTGACATTTAACATTTAATATGCAACAAACCAGCTACCATGTTCTTGAAACCACCATAAGTTTGTAGATTGTGGTTTTTCCAGGTGGATCATATAGGTTTTTCTTGTTTCTCTTCTCCAGTCCCTCTCTCTCTCATTCTTCTGACACTGAGAGCACCAGCTTGAGCAGATGCTCTGGTCTTCTCCCTAAGTTTGCCATCTCAGCAGAAGTGGAAGATGGTGAGGGCTCCCCGTCTCTGGAAGACCCCAGTAAAGTGACCTTCAGTATTGGGGAGTTGCCTCAGGATGAGCCTGATCCCACCACACCCTGTAGCACCATCAGTAACTCCACCCTCTCAGGTACAGGGGGGATTTATAGGAGATGGGGCTGTATACTGTATGAATCAAACTTGCTCCACACAATTTTTTGTTATACTTTATTTCGATGGTTCACTTTAGACATTGTACTGACCATAAGTAACTTTGCAAATACATGTCAATTAACACTCATTAGAGTAGACTGTTAGGTTAGGTGTTAGAGTTCAGGTTTGTAGACTAAGTTGGCATGTACTTGCAAAGTTAGGTATAGTCAGTAGAATGTCTGTTGTGGGACTAACAAAATAAAGTTTTTGCAGATATTAAGTAGACAGTCTACTAATACTCTAATGACTGGTAGTTCACATGCAGTTGCGATGTTACTTAGTAGAATGTCTAAATGGACCATCAAAAGGAAGCGTTACCAAATATTACATTTTTGTCTGGGGTCTCAAGAGACTCATATTTTATGTGGATTTTTTTTCCTTTTTTTTCTACATTGACTTTTTGCTATGCTGCAACTGACCCCCAGTTGACCTGAAACAATGTGATTTGTTTGTGATCAAATTGATAGCTTCAATAATATCTACTGTGTTTTGATTAGGTCAAAGGAACGTGTAAAAAAAAATTACTAATGTACTAAAAACAGAATTGTTCATTTACAGACCACAACGTTTTTAAAAACAATCCCCATTCACACGGATCCATGAAAACAAATAAATACGCTGTATTATTCTGACAGCCCAGTAGTTGGCTGTCAATTTAAGCACTACACGCCTATAGACTGAACATGTACATATGTTTATACATATGATGTATTTGTAGTATACACGCAGACAATAACTGTACCAATTTCAAAAGTTTGCATCTTCAGGCCCCCAAAACGCCATTGTTGTGTAAATGAATTTGAGAGCAGATTAACAAATTGTGCAAAATTAGTGGGAATGCTCTGGAAATAGTGTCTGGTCTGTTTAGTGTATTTCTCTACTTATTATATATCTCTACTCTTAAACTTTATTTTTTTGAGTAGGCAGTTTCTCCGAGCACCTGGATCAGGTGCCGTCACAGGGAGGTGGAGGGGAGAGTCTGGACAGCTCCTGTAAGCCCTCCTCAGACACAGGCTCCTTCCTGACTGCTTCCAAACCTGAGACAGCGGACAAACAGTTTGCAGTTAGCAAAGTGCCAAAATCAGTATCTACCAGTGCCCTGTCACTCATGATCCCTGGAGGTGAGTGTATGTGCATGCTGGAAGAACATGTGTTGTGTTGATGTGTATGTGATCGAGTGTGTTGGGGTGTCTTTGCATGTGTAGCAAAGTGTTATTGTCCATGTTAGGGATTCCCAACATTTTTGTCATACTTTTGTTAGTTATTTTTCTACTTACTGCTTATTTCATGTAAGAACTACATGAGAAAGGAATGTAGTGAGGAATGTACTCCCTTTTGTTGCCAGCTATTTTGACGATAATGGCTGTATGTTGAGTTATTTTTAGAGGACAGTAAATATATACTGCTATACAAGGAGCACATTGACTACTCTAAAATATATACAAGTTTCATTTCTATAGTATTGTCCCTTGAGAAGATATACAAAAATGTTTGCTGAAATGTGAGGGGTGTACTCACTTTTGTGAGATACTGTACTTTTTATGAAATAATATTCTTTAAATTCTGGAAAAATAATTGGTTTTATATTTTATAATAATAAGAATGATTCTTGAGCACCAAATCAGCATATTAGAATGGTTTCTGAAGGATCATGTGACACTGAAAAAAGGTCTAATGGCTGCTGATAATTCAGTGTTGCCATCACAAGAATAAATTACATTTTAGTTATTTTAATTTGGAGAAATATTTCACAACATTATTGTTTTTACTTTATTTTTGATCGAATAAATGCAGCCTTGGTAAGAATAAGAGACTTCAAAATTATTTAATAAAATCTTACCATAATATCTTATTGAATAAAATAAATGTAATCTATGTTCTGCACTTTATGCTAATATATAGTAAAGTTAACTTAACAAGTCCACTGTTCAGTCTATAATAAAAGAAAGGTGGTTACTTGCTTATGCACAGTGCCAGTTTATTTATTGATTTATTAATGTATGATTTGGCCTCTCTTGTTCCCCCAGATGTTTTTGGTGTGTCACCATTAGCAAGCCCCATTTCTCCATACTCACTGTCATCAGACCCGTCCTCTAGAGACTCCTCCCCCAGCCGAGATTCTCCACTTAGCAGTGTCAGCAGTCGTCAGCCAATCATCATCCACAGCTCAGGGAAGAAGTTTGGCTTCACTCTGCGAGCGATTCGGGTCTATGCCTGTGACAGTGACGTTTATACGGTTTATCACATGGTCTGGGTAAGTGTGGGTGGCATCTCAATAAAAACCAAACAGCTGACATGTATTCTTGCTTGCTGAGGTTGTAGCTTGTTAGGGCAAAAATAAATTAACATGGCAAAGATTTTTCATTTCATTTTTTTAATTTCTCATTTTACTGCATTACACATAATTAAGACTTTTTTTTCTTTTTTGTGGGGGGAATAGAATGTAGAAGATGGTGGTCCTGCTCACATGGCTGGTCTTAAGGCTGGAGACCTGATCACTCATGTGAATGGAGAAACAGTTCATGGACTGCTTCACACTGAGGTGGTGGAACTACTGCTGAAGGTGCAAATACCAACTGATGTTACAACCACAACACTATTTTCACTGCTTATTTTTTTCACTTTGTGTTACAGTATTTCTGTAAGTGACACTTACATTTTGTTTTGTAGAGTGGAAGTAAAGTAGCTATATCCACGACCCCTTTTGAAAACACTTCTATCAAAACTGGTCCAGCTCGGAGAAATAGTTACAGAAGCAAAATGGTGAGGAGAACCAAGAAACCCAAGAAAGAGAAAACCCAAGAAAGGTAAGAAAACAGGAATATCACTATTCTCGTCTATTTTAGGTTTTACAATTGTCTGTTTACATAATCACATAAATTTGGATAAGCTACCTACACCAGGGGTGCCCAATCCTGCTCCTGCCGATCGACTGTCCTGCACAGTCCATCTCCAACCCTAATCAAACACACCTGCCTTCAATTTTCAAGTGATCCTGAAGACCTTAATTGGTTGCTTCAGGTGTGTTTGATTAGGGTTGGAGATGAACTGTGCAGGGCTGCGTTTCCCAAAAGCATCGTAAGCCTAAGTTGATCGTAAAAACGATCGTACGACTGATCTTAATATTATGGTCTGTTTCCCAAAAGCATCGTAGCTTAAGTTGCACTTGAAAATCTTCGTAGAACTACGAGTGCTCTGAAGTAATCGTACATCCCCAAGTGCATCGTAAGAAGACAGATTTATGAGGACACCTGCAGGGCAACCGGCAGATTACACCTTTAACTTTATTCAAATGCAATGTGATTATAATATAAGGTTTTGATTGTACTTTATTATACACTTTATTACTCTTTTTTTTTTTTTTGGTTAAATTAATGTATAAATTAAATAAAAAGGTCAGAAAACAAAACAAAAAAAATAGATTTATAATTTTAATAATCTACAATAATTTTAATAATTATAATCGTCCATCGTGATGACTGACCGACATCACGATGGAGAGCCACCATCGTGAAGCCACGCCCCCCACCCTGTCAGACCAGCCCAGTCTCATACCTGGCTCTTTGGCAAAAAATCATGTGGCTCGCGAGGTCTCTCACCCTTTACCAACAAACGCAAAAAAAATTAAGACATCAACAGAGATCGGCTCTCTGCAGAAAAAGCAGCCAATTACAATTCCCTTGTTGTACAGCCTATCGAAGTTAATGAAAAGTTTATGATTATAATAATATTCAAGTTGTACCGGCAAAAGTGCGCGTTCAGTGCTGTTCGCGAGTGTCGCTCACGTGTCACCTCAGCAATCAACTAACCGCTTACGTTTCTGTGGTAAGTTGTAACCTACTGCACTAATTCAAGCAGCTGCAGCTTGTTTAAGGTAACGGCGAAAATCATTTTAGGACAGCAGCAAAAATGTAAAAGTAGGCTAGCCTATATAAACTTTAATATATCCTTTTATTGAAATGGGAGCTTTACTGTGCAAAGAGACATTTCGAAACATTTCACCCGCTGGCACTTTCACTTTTGCCGCAGAGACCCTTTATGTCCTATAAATGTGTCGTATTTTTGATAATTCATTCCGCGCAGATTTCAGTTAACGATTCTGTTTAAAGTTATTAATAACAAAACATGAATGAAAGAGAAAGAAAAAAGCAGGATGTGCTTTATATTGAAAAGAAATATTAAAAGCGCGATAAGTCGCGAAAGAGAACTGAATTACACTGACAGGATGCTGTGCGCGCGCTCCGAGCGCAACACGGGCAAGCAGGGGTAGCCTTTGTCTTCGATTGCGCGCCTAAACGGCCAAATAAACACAGAAATACATCAAAATGCCAAGTCGAGTATTCCTGTAAACACAGTAGACGTAAGTACTAATGTGCATTCTCTCTCTCTCTTTTCGTGATGGTCAGCACGATTCCGTCGCATTAAGATCAACCCCAACCCCCGACGATATCATCGTCCATTGCGATGTTTTACTGTAAACATCGTCAACTGCCAATTTAGGGGACATCGCCCAACCCTAATTATAATAATCTAATAATTTTAATCAAATTAAATGAATGAACAAAAAAATAAATAAAAGAAATCCTTTAAATCTGTTAAAAATTACATCTTTGTTTCTCTCTATCTCCTCTAAAAGGACATTAATTTCATCTTTTTGAAAGGTATCTTTTTTTTTTTTTTCAGCCATTTTGTCAGTGCCTCCGCCTGTAGGTGCTTTATGTAGACTTGTCTTGATTGCTAATCCACAACAGATGACAATTATTAGGTTAAACGTTCAGAATACGATTCCATATAAGGTTATATTTCAGAACTTCGTGAATGGACAGCGACTCTTAAGTAGCACGTAGAGCGCGTTCTCGCGCGTTCATGTTGCAGTGCATTTTTGGGAAACACTCGTGGAATTGCTGCGAGCTTTCGTAACCTTGCACGTAGAAAGCGCTCTTAAGAGCTAAGATACATCGTTATCGGGAAACCCGACCCAGGACAGTCGATGGCAGGAGCAGGATTGGGCACCCCTGACCTACACAGTAGCAAGATCCCCCTACTTCCAATAGATGGAGCTGTTGTTGCCATTTTTTTGTAATGTACACTCATTGACTGTGCTTAGAATGGAAAATTTGTGTACTTACTACTGCATACAATGCATTCTGTATATTGCCTAATAGTTTCAATGTTTTTTTTTAACCATAGGCAATATGTAATTATAATCATGTTAAAAAATATATTGCCAAATGACCTTAGTATTGGCAAGTGTAATTCTGTAACATTCTTCTTGCAAAGAAATTGTTATTTGGATTTTATTTTTGTTGATTTGTTGTTTGTTTTTTGTAAAACTAAAAAAAAAAAAATCACTTTTGATATTT
Source organism: Scardinius erythrophthalmus (assembly GCF_964197995.2). Classification (NCBI taxonomy): domain Eukaryota; kingdom Metazoa; phylum Chordata; class Actinopteri; order Cypriniformes; family Leuciscidae; genus Scardinius; species Scardinius erythrophthalmus. The sequence continues at coordinate 43,344,468 of NC_138225.1, read as the reverse complement.
CTTAGTGCATTGCATTATGAAATATAGTATTCCATTGAGTGTGCTTTCAAAATATACTGTACATTCTTGCAAATGTATGCATATTGTATACTGCAAAATGTTATTCTGAATATTCCAATTGTTTTTTCAGTCACGCTTTTTTCCTCTCCAGGCGGCGTTCTGTATTCAAACGCTTTGCCATGCAGCCCTCTCCACTTTTACACACCAGTCGCAGTTTCTCCTCGCTGAACCGCTCTCTGTCTTCAGGAGAGAGTCTACCTGGATCTCCCACACACAGCCTCTCACCACGCTCCCCAACAGCTGCCTTTCGCGCAACACCTGACTTCAGCCAGTCAGGTTTGTGTCTTGCATTACCTAGACACTGTTTCTATTAGAATAACATATTTCAATATCATGTTTCATATCACATCAAGGGAGGTAAATATTTGCTGCTTTAGTGCTCTTTGCATTTCCTGTTAAGTTCAGTGTAGAATTATATTGGGATTGAAAGTCATTTAAATAAAAGAATGTTGGCACTATATATTATCTTTATATGTTAGCTTTCCACTCTTTGTTATAGGTGGAACTTCATCACAGAGTAGCTCCCCCAGTTCCAGTGCACCTAACTCTCCTGCAGGCTCTGGCCACATCCGACCCAGCACTCTGCATGGCCTGGGTCCCAAACTACCTGGACGGCTCCGTCAGGGCCGACGTAAATCAGCAGGGAGCATTCCCCTCTCACCATTAGCTCGCACACCCTCCCCTACCCCTCAGCCTCAGCCAACTTCTCCTCAGCGGTCCCCATCTCCCTTGCTGACTCACACTGTAGGAAGCTCCAAAACTTCTCAGGCCTTCCCTACCAAAATGCACTCACCCCCCACTATTGTACGCCATATGGTGCGACCGAAAAGCGCAGAGCCTCCTCGGTCCCCACTCCTGAAGCGAGTCCAATCCGAGGAGAAGCTCTCCCCTTCTTATGCTGGTGACAAAAAACATTTATGCACCCGAAAGCACAGTTTGGAGGTCACCCAAGAGGAGTCTCAAGGGGAGGCCTCATCTAGAGGAGAGTATACCCCACCATGCATAGAGGACAGCACTTCTTGTGAGCCACCCACCATTACTCGGGTGAGACCTGCTGAGCAGGGTTGCCTAAAGCGGGCTGTCACTCGTAAAGTTGGCCGACAGGAGTCAGTAGAGGAGCTAGATAGGGAGAAGCTGAAGGCCAAAGTGGTGGTAAAGAGGCAGGACTGGGCTGAGAGACGGGAGTCTACTCAAAAACAAGACATCATGCAAGATGTGGAAGGTGCTGCTGCTGAAGAAAAGGAGTGGGGTGTCCTAACACGTCCCAGTGCGAGAACCCAGGTTTCCGAATCTGGATCCTTGGACAAGTCTACAAATGCTACTTTAAAGGATGTCCTCTACAAAAAACTAAACCCAAGAGTCTGTGAGAGCATAGCGGAGTCTGTCACCAGTGGGGACTGTGTATCACTTTTAAGTGAAAATATGAGGTCACCATGTCAATCAGAGCGACAAATGTCTTGGTCAATGAAGGAAGGAAATAAACCAGAGAGGTTAGATTTCAAAGCCTCCAACATGGAGTTTGCCAGGAAGAGGCAGTCCTTTGAGGAGAGGGAGGACTCCTTGTGTCGAATATCTTCTGGTGTTCATGAAAGCATTCATTTCAACACCACCAGGTCCAAAAGTCTTCAGCTGGATTCTGCGTTGGCTTTAGAACATGTTAAAGGGGGCATGTGCAACATCCATGGCACTTCTGAAACTTTGGCCCCTAAGCATTTTAGTGGGAGAGGGGAGAGTGCGGTAGAAAAACTTCAGATGATCGCTTCTGATGGTCCTATCAGGAAGACCTCCTCAGAGTACAAATTGGAGGGACGGCTTGTTTCCTCTTTAAAGCCACTAGAGGGCACCTTGGACATTGGTCTGCTATCTGGACCTCGTGTATCCAAGACTGACACATGTCTTTCCAAAATGGCAGAAAGCCATGGTGAAAGTGCTTTATTAGCAGAGGATCTATGTATAAAACAGCCAATTCAACAGAAAACCGCAGAAAAACAGAAAGTTCCACAGGCAGGGATGCCCGGGACACTTAACCATAAAGACAATGTGTATTTGAGCAGTAAAACCATTACAAAAGAAGAGTCCTTTGCCAATAAGGACTGTAGAATAAATCCATCTTGTAATGAGGCCCTGCACGATAGAAATAAAGTTGATGGAATAAAGTTGCAGATTACAAACAGTAAACTAGAGTCCATAGACACAAGTGCAAGATCTGAGAGTAGGCTAAAGACAGCTCAGGAGATGAGGGCTGCACGACACAGCGCTCACTTTGCATGTGGGAAAACGCCCTCCATCAGGGAAGTCAGCAATGAAGACCAGGAAGATGACATAGAAAATATAGAGGAGACCTCTCCAAAGCAAAATGAAACTCAACAGATACAACCAGTCCTTACTAAAGCCAATGAACCTGACAAGTCTCTAGCGTCTTCTGCTGTTATTGCCCAACTCAACTCTGTCCAGCAAACCCAAGAAGCACATTCTGGCAAAAATAATAGTAGGCTGAGTGAGACATCAACCAGTTTTCCCAGTTCAGCATTGTCTACTGAGAAGAATATCATAAATAATGACAAACCAGCCAATATAACATACACCTCAGTGATAAAACAGATCCAACCATCGAAAGATGTTACAGACAACACAGTTGCAATATCAAGCCCAACCTTGGCTGCAACCAAGACTCTGATAGATAGAAAGAATAAGGCTGGTAGCACCAAAGACTTTTCTGACCTCAATCCAGAGCGTCTTCAAGATTTGAAGGAAAGCAAATTATCTACCAGAGTAATAAGTTTAGACAAAAGCGTAGAGTCTGCAATCAGAGACAGAAGTGATTGTACACCAACCTCGGCTGCTGACTCAAGGCAGGCTAAACCCGAGATATGTGTCAAAGGAACAGCATCAACCCCACAGAGTCTATCTTTAGCTTCTTCAGTCACAATATCCATTGTGTCTTCTGTCTCAGCACTAGCAGATACACCTGAGGCCCCTATTATTAAAAGTTCATTGTCTCCCAAGCCTACCCTTCAAAGAAAAGCCACTCCATCCACAATTGCCACCCCACTGAAGACCATACCTGCTACTGATTCAAAATCCCAGGCCTGTGCAATCACCACCCCACAATTTTCTGGGTTGGCTGTAGTAAAAACTACCACCATCCAACCTCCACAGTCTGATCAGACGTGTGCCAAAAATGGACAAACATCAAGTAATTCTGATCAACTCTCCAAACAAATCTCAGACAGAACACAAAATTCCGATGTGTCAAGTGGTAGCAGAGAATTCAATGTGCAAACCCATCAGTCTCAACTGGCCTTAAACAAAAATCAACATGCAGACAAGGTAAATACGAAGGAGGCAAGTAGCCAATTAAATTTGACGGTAAAGGATCGTAAAACATTGCCAGCATGTGGAGACAAAATGGACTTGAGTGATAGAATAGCCCTTAAAAAGGACTTCAAATGCAGTGTGACTGAAAAGATTACCTGTGTCCCTAACCCTAATTCGTCAGGCAAAGCTGAAGTTTCAAAAAACTGTGAAAAGCAAGAAGCCATCTTCAGAAGCCAAGTAAACATGAATTTCACATCAAAGGACACAGGTGCAAGCCCACCAAAGACTAGAAGTTCTGACACTTCAAAAAAAGACACTGTGCATGTGCAATCCACAATGAAAATGGAAGAAAAGCAGAAATTCAAGAGTGTTCTTGGCATAGACACCCAGAAGGTTGATAAGCAAGTTATGGACATGTCCACGACAGAGGCAAGTCCAGCACTGACTGCAATAAAACAGACGCAACCACCTGGTAGTGCTATATTAAAACAAACACCTTTGAGTTCTAAAAACAAGCCCAGAGTAGACTCTCCACTTGTTACACAATCTATTGGGAAGGCTGTTGAAGAGAAGGGAAAGCAGGAAAACAGAGCACAGCTACAGCCCATTGTCAAGGACAACATAGTAAATCCAAAGGATCTAAGAGTGTCAGTCTTGTCTACGCCTAAATCCCAGCCTCAGAAAGAGACCCGCCCTGGTTCTCAAGGTGGATCCGTGCAAGTGTTGCCAGTACCCGCTGTTAAAATACATGTGTCTAGTGGGCCTCCTTCTGGTAAGGGCAGCGCTGCTGCAGTTGAAACATTTGGACCTTCCTCAAAGGAACAAGTAAAGTCCAGAATTGATGTTCCAAGATCAGAGTCTCTCGAGGGTTTCAGCACAAGTGATCCCATAGGGAAGACTATAACTGCTGTATCCAGTCCTGACCCTAAACATGGCACCAGTGAGTCAAAGGTGTCTGACAAACAGATTTCATCCAACCGAAAAGAGCAAGTAGAAAAGAAGAGAAAGGAACCCACTCAAGATGTATTGTCCGCACCCAAAAATAATCGTAAAGACTCATCAAGAGGCATGCCTTTGGCAAAGGATAGTACTACTCTTGAAAAAGATTCAGTCCGTTCTAAACAAACAAAGGATCCACCACGTGGTTCAACTTGTAAAAAGTGATGTATTGTATTGTAGTTGCCAAGCGTATGGAATTTTAAAAGAACCGAGGATGTAAACTTAATTTTTGTCTATATGTAATATCTTTAAGCCTTCCTATCTAAGGACCGGTGAAGCTGTTACTTTAGGTTTTCATGAGAAACCAGAGAAATTTATTTGTTTGTTTGTTTGTTTTGTGATCTATAATGCTTCATTAATATTATGTCTAAAAAAAGTGTAGTCTGAATGTTGACATGTTTTGCTGCTGATTTGTGGTCACGTTTTAGATCTTGCAAAAGCGCCAAAAGTAGACATTGTGTTGTGTTGCAGTGTGATGTAACAAGTGGCGTGTGCAATAACTGTGGAGGCGGAGTATGGATGCCTTTTTTAAGGCTTAAATTAACTGTGCCAATCATGGAGTATAATTATACCAAACAAAAAGCACCTTGAATTTAGAGCTGAAGGTGCATGTTAACTGACTGTGTAAAAAAAAAAAAAAAAAAAAAAAAGGCTTCACGCTCATTCAAGCTAGCGTTATGTATTTTACTGGTTTTTGATGTATTTAAAAACCACTAGGAAAGTATATGTAGCAATGGTGCTATTAATATGGGTTACACTCTGCAAGTTGAACAGATCACTACAATTTCTTTGTACAACTTTTTTTTTTTTTTTTTTTTTTTTTTTTTTTTTTGACCTTATCAGCAAAGTTTTGTTTTGGGTAGTGGTGCACAGAGGGAATGCACTTTGTCCTGTGCTTCTCACCTGGAGCTATTTTATATTGGAATCATCTTGTGGTTCTGGAATTGTAGTGGAAGGGGCCTTAGAGTTTTTTGGGGAAATATGACTTGCTGTTCTTAGCAGGTCATGGTGAAATTCACATTCCTTTCCCATGCATTTCTACGAATTAATTGTTATGCAATATATTGTAAATACTGCCGCATTAATTGTACAGAGGGGTCGGTTGAAAATGAGTGTTGTATGTTTTATATGTATATATTTTGCTAAGTCATATGTTTGTATACTGTACTCAATGTTAGTCGCTAGTGATGTCATCTGCTCAGTAATTGCGCTGATATTGAGTCTAAACTAGCAGAATAATCATAGTCTCAATCTGAAACAAAGTGTACTTGAAGTTGCACTGAGGAATGTTGGGGTTAACCACATGCATTTTCAGATATGTGTTTTAAGTGACGCAGCAGAGTTCTCTTAATGTTCGTACTTGATGCCGCTTGAAGTCATGCATTTACATTAAAAAAGGGACAAGGCAAATGCAGAACATTATATAAAGGCAAGTTTCAGAAACTAAAGGATTACCCCATGATTAAGGTTTGCTACCATGTAGATTATATACACTCTGTTTTTCAGAAAATGAAAAATGTCAAGCTTTTAGGGCTAACATTTCCCCCTTGGCATACAAGAACATGATGTACTTCCCCTGGTTTGGTTAAAAGGGCTTATACAGGGATAATCAAATGTGCTTTAGCAACATGACATTGTGGTATGTCAGGGCTTGTGGTAAAATGTCCCATCAGTTTCTAACATATTCATATGCAAAGTACAACACTTATAAATGGGGATTGTATTATACTGAACTAAATGCATTTTTGCTATTAACATCTCGTGCAGTAGGACTGATAAGTGCATTTCCTGTACTTTTACCTTCAAGACTTTTCAAAGCTCTCTTTACGTTTTCTTCGTTACCAAACATTTAGAAGCATATTTGTCATTAGTCACGCTTGATTTGATCTTTAGGCAGTTGCATAGTGACCACTGAAGGTTAGCATCAATAATAGAGGAGTGGGTGAATCGTTGTGTCTTTTGATATTTGGTCTTAACTTTAAATCTGCTGTAGCTCACGTACAAACTTAAAGCAAAGCAACTGTATATCTAGGTCCATTTTAGTATACTTGTATTGTGAAACATCTAGGCTATATTACAGTTTGATATTGAAGTATTTGCAATTAATGTTTTATGTAAACAGAGCATATATATATACATATATGAGCTGGACACACAAATGTGCATAATTACCTAAATAACAGAATGCACAATGTAAAGAGAATCTAATAAAGTAGCCAATTCGAAGTTGATTGTAGAGATTTGAAACCATATTAGCACACTGAAGTTTCTGTTCCTCATAGACTTTGCAAATGTAGTGTAGGAGGTCGGAAGAGATACAAGGCACCTTAAGATTAAAAACACAACGCTTATTGGGATTTTGAGGATAACATGATATTAACTTTAATTATAATGATAAAATGTGAATGTTTTATAGGACATATGCATTGTCTGTTCTCAAATATCATTTCTTTTCTTTATCCCCCTTCCTTCCTGAAAAGTAATGTTTGAATCATTAAAGAAGCACATTAAATGCTTGTTTACAACTACTTCATGGATGTATATTTTGTACATTTGTGTTATTTGCCAAATTAATGTGCTACATCACAGGCAGTTATGCTGTGATCTACGTGTGTGTGCGTGTGTGAGTTCCTCCTAGCGGACACTTGCTATTGAAGACTGTCGGTGTGGTAGCCTAATTGTTTGTTGTCTCTCCAGTTCAGTATGTTCTTGCTTGTTTCTTGGAGTTTTCTTTCGTCTCTCTATGTGTGAAAACAGTGTTTATGTAGATGACTCTGCTTATCATTGTCTTTTAGGATCTGTGCAATAAGATGTGGTTTTGAGTTTTGTACATCACCCACAGAAAGCTCTATGGATGTCATAGATGTTGTATACTATAGAAATATTTATACTTCTAAAGTTGTAAAATACTGAAAATAAAAAGGCATGTCAAAAGTACATTTTATTTTATTTATTGTATTTTATTATACTTTTGCTTTAAAAGTTATTTAACCCTCATACACTGTTCGATTTCTGGGTACAGCCTTGTTGGAGCGGGACAAATATACCCTCGTTGGATCAATAGAAATAAAAAATTTGCTATACCCTAATTGGATTCAATAGAAATACAATTTTTATTAACGCTGCGTGCAGAGTTATTAGGCACATTGATATTCTGATCATATATTTTTTTTCTAGCCACATTTGACCAATTCCAAACCACATTAATCTTAATAACTACTATTAAGTTTGTATTTGATCATTTCTAAGTGATATATAATTGTTCATGAAGGCTGGAAATGAAAAACACTTTATATTCATGTGTGCATAATTATTAGGCACGTTTTCTTTTATATTTTTTATTTTTTATCAGATAAAATAAGCCAAAAAGAGATTTAAGGATTATTGAGAAGGATGCGATACTAATGCAATACTAGAAATTGCAGTTAAGGCATGACCATTGGACCGTGAAATGCTCATTGGGTCAGCAGGGTCAGACAAAAACTGGTGGAGAAGATGACATGTTAATTGCAAAATAATTAAGAATTAAGGTGAAGAACCATCAGGTGTGAAACCATCAGGAACCCTTAAGTCTGCAGTGCCACCATTTTCCAGAACTCCAACCTACCTGGAGTCTCCAGAAGAGCAAGGTGTCAGGATCTCAGAGACTTAGGTTAGGTAAAGAATCCTAAAAAAATGACCCCCTCTTAATAAGAATCACAAGCTGAAGTGTAGTAAAATACATGAAGAGTCCTACCCTGAAGTCCGTTTTGCAGAGATGGACAAAACATTTTTTTTATAGGCTTTATATAGACAGACAGATTGAGAGGGACCAGCACCACATCCTCTTGTACCTCTGGTTGAAGAATTCATCTTCCATATGGCAGTAAGTTTTGGGAGTTCATTATTAGTTCATTTTTAGTCCATCTCTGCAAAATGCAGACCCTTAACCCTTCTTAACCCTTTTCTTCTCCACCAGTTTTTGGCTGACCCTGCTGACCCAATGAGAATTTCACTGTCCAATGGTCATGCCTTAACTGCAATTTCTAGTATTGCATTAGAATTGCATCCTTCTCATGGGCATTTCATAATTTTTTACTTTTCAGTGGGAGTTAAATCTCTTTTTTTGGCTTATTTTATCTGTAAAAGAAAATGTGCCTAATAATTATGCACACCTGAATATAAGGCATTTTTCATTTCCAGCCATCATGAACAATTATCATTTATAAATGATTAAATACAAAAGGAATTGTAGTTATTAAGATTAGTGTGGTTTGGAATTGGTCAAATGTGCCTGGAAAAAATAAATATGATCAGAAAATCAACGTGCCTAATAATTCTGCAAGCAGTGTAATCTTATCTATTTTACATTTTCATAAACTCAAACTTTAATAACTTTTTTATAACTTTGCTTTTATAACATCGACACGCATGCATGACCCTAAATGAGAAAAGGTCACAAAATTTCAAGAAAAAAAGAAAAGAAAAAAACAGGTATTTCCGACAAACTCAAAAGTTAAGGCTTTGATATTGTCAATAGCCAACTTTGATCTCCAATCCCTTGTTCACTGTTCAATTTCTGGGTATGGCCTTGCTGGAGCAAGTCAAATTGACCCTAATTGGATTCAATACAATTCCCCAAAAATCACACTATATGAAAAAAGACATTAAATCATGTACAAACAATTAACTTTTAATCTCAATGCTTTTCACACAATTAATGATTTATAGAAATGTTTTTAACCACTGTTTTTTAAGACCCTCTCCCACACCTGTTGAACATTTGCAATTACACATTTATAACAATAATATATTAGTCTAGATCTAAAGTAATCTTGACAAACATTATTTGAAAGCTTTTAGACTCTGGTTTTCATATTTCTAAAGAAATGACGGAGCAATAGATAAATAGTGATAGATTCGCCATTTGGTGGTATGGTGCCAAACTAACACACGCTCTAGTTCTTTACATATGTTTTTGTGTGTTTTAGAGATTAAATTCAGATCAAATATTGATTACTGCCTAAACTACTTCTGAATATGATGTCTAGTTCTGAATATGATGTCTACTTCATATATTTTTTGAAAATTATGGAAATATATGGTTCAGATCACTCAAACCGTACATGGAAATCGAAGACTCCTTATATGGTCACCAGTGGAGCCTGAATGTCATCTAGTGGAAAAGTTTGGTACTGCAACCTTTTTGAGATAACCTAAAATTTGTAAGTGTAGAGAATATATATATATATATATATATATATATATATATATATATATATATATATATATATATATATATATATATATATATATATATATATATATATATATATATATATATATATATATATATATTACATTTTCATAAACTCAAACTATGTGTAGGCTACAACCTGTCAAGAAAAACAACGGGTTAAACAGTATTTCAGATAGCTAGAAAAAAAGAAAAGAAAGGATAGCTAATTTTTACCATCTGTGGCTGACCATTCAAGGAAGCAGTTAAAGTGATTGAAAAGGGACATTAGACCTTGATCTTTTTAAAAACTCTGAACTATAAATAATAATAATAAAACAATAAAAATAAAATAATAATTTCAGTTACAGTATATATATATATTTTTTTTTAATTTAAGGCTTTGATTCTGTAGATTGCCATATTTGATCTCCGACTTAAAGCAAACATTAATCCCAGACAGCAATATAGTGTCGGCCCCAGATCCGGGCCACAACCGGTACAAGTGGATTCAACGCATACCAGATGTGGGCTGGATCTGGGCCGACACTATGTTGCTGTCTGGGTAGCTTGCATACTGTATGAAGGAAGCCCAAACTAAATTTTCTGAATTTACAGCTGTGTGTATCTCAAATATCTTCTAATTCTCCTGACAAGGCAGAAAACGGCAGATGCAATTATAATCACAACTAGAATTATAATAAATACAATTACTCCAACAGGAAATTCGCATTGAAGTTTAGCATCAATAATCCTTGTTTCTGTTGCATTACAAACTGTCTCCATTAAGTGTTTTACTTTGACTGTGTTTTTCTTAACCCAGTTGATGAACTGAAAGTTGCTACAGTTGCATACTAGAGGATTGTAACTCAGATCAACAGTACTTCCTTTTCCCAAATTCCTAATACTTCCAACATCCACTGTCACAATGGCATTACTGGCAAAGTTAAGCTGGATCGAATACAGGGAGTAAAACCCAGAGGTGCTCAGTTTGACAAGCTTATTTTCACTCAGGTCTACTTGCCTGAGCTGTGTGAGAGCTTTAAACAAGTTCTCTCCAAATGCAGTTATTTTACATGAAGATAAAATGAGGGTTTCCAAAAGAGGGACGTATTTAAAGAGCTCTGCATGGCCAAGAACCCCTCCTTGAATGGGGTTCCCCTTCAAATTGAGGAGTTGCAAGGTTTTCAAGCCATTGAAGATGTGCATATTTGTCAGACTTGTATTTGACCAGGAAAGATTTAGAGTTCGGAGATTCTGTAGATTGCTGAATGGTGAGCTGTCGTTCAGAGTGTAAAGTGAATGGCTGAAGTCCAAGTGCTCCAGCTGTGGAGATGCACTGAAAGGCTGTGAACTCCACACCATTGGTAAGCTATAGCTGAGATTGAGGAGCTTCAGTTCACTCAGACCAAACAGCTGGTCGTTACAACAAGGTCCTTTGAGTTTTACTGAACTATGACTGAGATCCAGCTCCTCTAGGACTCTGAGACTCTCCAAGCATCTATTGCTGAAACCGAGGGGCTTTGAGTTTCCGCTCACGGACAAGTGCGTAAGCATGGGAAAGTTTTTGGTGTTGATGTTGCAGACATCTGAAAATTTGTTTTCATCTAGCACCAGATGGGACAAGTTGGACAGGCCAGTCATGTTAAAGGGCAATGAATCCAGGTGGGCTCTGGTAAGGTCAAGCTTTTTAAGCCCTTCAAGGCAATGAAACGTGGAATTATTTAGGTCTAAGAAATGCTGAAGCTGGAAATCTAGGTCAGTCACGAGGATCTTGCAAAAAGATTGTAGAGCAAGTGATGGTATGAACACATTTGGATCGGTTTCATACAATCCCAGATTCAATCTGTTGGTTGTAATACCTTCAAGCCCTCTCAGAAGGGAGGAAAAGGTTATTTTTCTGAAGCAGCCACTGAAATCAAGACTACTCAAGTTCAGTGACTGGAAAGCACCTGGTTCTATAGAGACAAAATCGTTTCCTTTGAAGCTGATGCTCATCCCGACCACATTGTGGATTGGTTGCAGGTCAGTCAGACTTATCCGGTCAATAGAGTTCATATCCAGCTGCAGGCTGTTCACGTTTTGCCAGTGGAAACTGCTTAGTCCATCTAATGAGCGAATGCCACTTCCCCCAAGGTCCAGAACCTCCAAATATGCAAGATTATCCGATGGGATGTCTGATAGGCTTTTGATTTTTGACTGAGCTAGGCTGAGATTTTTCAATGCTAGTGGTCCAGAAAAAGCTCTACTTGCGATGAACACAAGTGGGTTTCCGATTAGGATTAGGACTTCCAAGTCAGGCTGATATTTAAAAATGTCTTCATACATGAAAGTGATACCACACCTGTAAGTTTTAAGGTTTGAGTGTAAGAAGAAGAAACATTAGATTCTCTGATACACTGTTTTACACAACTCAAAAAGAAAACTTGCTTTGCTCACCTTGTCAGGTCTAATGAATGCAAGTTATTTAGCCTCTGAAAAGTGGAGTTGTATAGGGCGGGCAGGTGGTTGAAGCTAAATTTCAAAATTTGGACAGAATTTGGTACCTCATCTGGAATGAATTGTAGGTCCATACCACTACAATCATAGCCTTTAGCTATCTAAAAAAATAAACATGAGTGTTACACTGTACAGTAAGATAGGATAAAACTTGACATTAACAGAATTAATTCATGCTTCACATTTGTCCATTGTGTAGAAAACCATGCAAACTAAACAACCATAAATGTACCTGTTGACACTGTCTGCTAGCCCACGGTGTTGCTTCATTATGAGCTAAAAAGTGAAACAGAATAGTGTAACATAACATGTAAAAAACAAAATGCCTCTCCATTGTGTACAGGACAGAAGAGAACAATAGCTCCTCTTCAGTCAAATATATATATATAAAATAGAGGAAGTACAGTAAGATAAAAAAAAATCAGCTGTAACTTCCCTACAGTAATAACTTCCCACTTCAACAATGGTTTACTGTATGGTTATAAAAACAGAGTTTCATTGTCCTGAAGTACAGTAAGCAAACGCATTCATTCTCAGCCATGTGGGCAAAATGGTACCTCTTTTAATGTGGTTAAATAGATGAGAACATTTCAAAAATCAGCTGATCCTCACTACATTTGTTTTTGGTTTTGTTTTTTGAATTTTTGCTTGGTGGTACAAGAGGTCTAAAGACCTATAAGGAAATGGGTGGTTCTTAAATATGAGTCTGCAAACTGCAAATACAGATACCACAGATAAAACATCATCACACATTAATGTCACCACTGATCTATGGTTAAAAAAATGTAATTTTAAGATTATTTTTTTTTTTTTTACTAATGCTGGACTTGTCTAATTATATATGTTAGTAAGACCAGTGGGTGGTATTTATGACCTGATCAACATTAAAGTAGAAGAGGGTGTGCCTTTATATTTGGCTGGGAGGTGTGTGTTCAAACAGTTGATTACACAGGTAGTTCCAGTCAGTTTATCTAATCGCTGTTCTAAATTATTGTGCCTCCTTAACTCACACACAATTGTAAATCCACAGAAACATTCAGGATCGCATAAACTTGTGAATTCTAAAATAAATCACTGATATTTCTAAAGTAATATGGTAGACCTAACCACAATTTTACCAAAAAAGTTGTAAAAACAAACGAGTTGTGCATAAGAAGTGTCCATTTTATAAAACAGGCAAAAATGCATCCAATGGATCAGGCTTATATATACATAATATTAGGCTGTATATTATTATGCACTAAAACATGGTCAATCCAATGTCTCTCATGTCACGGAGCCTTGTAATAGAAACAGCCTTCCAGTAGGGGGTGATATTTTGCTGTCTTTGCAGTCCTCTGTAATATGGTGAAAAATTGGGATGTTGGTGGTTACGCAACCCTTACATCCAATTGAGAGATAAAGACGACACTCATTATAATGTACGTATAAATAGAAATAAATCTTTTTCAGATTATAGTGTCTCAGTGGAGCCAGGGGATTACTGTGTTTTCAAATCCAAATGTTAATACACAGGACATGACTCTAGATAGGATTTAATGACTTCCAGTATATGGGGACCACCAATTGGTTTAATGGATTTGTATTGATATATGTATTATATAATTATAATGTATTTGACAGAATTAATGTCTTTATGGATTATTTACAGTGTCGCGCTGCAACTGAAGAAAACACATGCAAATAGCGCGTTTCTGTTTTTGGTTGCGTTGTGAGTATTTGCACTATAGCCTACACGTGTTGTCAAACTGTTGAAGATGTTTTCTTAATTTGCTAGTGTTTTTTCTATTTGCATTTGTTTTCTTCAGTTGCAAGTGTGTTGAGCTATCTCGGCCACTGTAGTTATCTTAACATATCTAAGTTATATATAATTGTATTGTGAATTTGTAAATTGTATTTTTGATCTGTAGCCTATTGCTGGTTTACAAAAGGTTTAGATGATAGATTTTATTTGTCCTCGAGAGGAAATTTGTTTCCACCGTAGATGCGTAGGCTACATAATACAAACACACATAACATATTAAGAACATAAACATATATATATATATATATATATATATATATATATATATATATATAAAAACCTAATTTTTAAATTTTTATTTTTATTTTAGTTTAAAAACTAAACGTCAAAATGCATGACGTATCAATGGCCGATTTCCTATGTATTTAGAGCTTGTATAGATACAGGAACAAAACTCATTGGTAACCTATACGGCCAGAAGGCAGAAAGATACAATATTTGTAAAGTGGGTGTTCTGAGTCATTCAAGACTTTTTGTGCCTTTCACAACGTGAATGTCGAGACACTATCCGATAAATTAGGGGTAGGGATACCAATAATTTTACTTGCTAAATGAGTTATCTTTAAGAATTTGTTCTTGTTGGTAACTGTAAAGCATATGAAAAAAAACAAAACAAATGGCACCATAAGTAAGGACTGGCTCAATAATAGTGCGATACAGAAGCAGAAAAAGTTCACGAAGAGCTGTCAGTCTTTGTTGATAGCGTTTACTGGTTCATTAGGTTAAATGTTTCCTATTCCCATTAGTAAGATTGTTAAATCATTGTAAAAGTAAAGGTTGAACATGTCAGATGTCACCAAGTTACTAAGAACGGAAGCTAAAAAAGGGAACTGCGAAAATGATGCACCGACGATCATCTGCATTATGACATGTGACTCATAAAATCACTTGGTCAATATACATGCAGGGTTTGCAGCAAAAGTGATGATTTTGAAAATTTCCCCTAGAAAGTTTTGTTTAGTGTCACAACTGATTTCAGGTTTTGGGAAAAAGGGGCTTTACCAGGCATGTGTGAATAAAACCTTGTGAGTCTACTTACCATAGTAACCACCATTTCCACCAAATTAATGTAAATTCCATAGTTACATTTTTTTGTGTGTGTGTGTGTGGTTCCTACCACTGTCTTTCATAGAAATTAAACAAAATGATTAAAACAACTTCTGAAAGCAATGCACACAGTTTGGAGATTGTTCAGTAGTATTTAGTAAATTAACTGTGGCATTTTGAATCTCTAGCCGCATGGTAAAATTCATTGTACTGTTTTCTAATGGCATTGTTGACACGTGTCTTATAAAATTCCCAAAAGCAGAAAATGGTTTTGTCGTCTAGTAAAGGGTGAAAATGTATTATTATTTTGTATACACAGTCAAGACAGTCATGTAGATTGTGCATATTTGTGCTTGCTTAAAAAAATTATTTTGAGTTCTAAACAATAAAACGATTGAGAACATTCATAAATACTACGATCATGGCACAGTTTGCACGTATCTGTGAAACAAGAGCTTTTCCATTTCTTACATCTTTTCTTATGCATTTTTCTTCTCAAACAATGAAGCATCAACCTGTGTAGTATTAAATGCACGTCAAACCTTTTGTCTTTTTGTTTAGATGGATGAAACTTCAATTTGCTCGAAGTCATTATATTGCACATTTAATACTCCCCCTTTTTAATTCTTGGATTAATGCTGCCAGTAATAAAGGATTAGAAATAGAGAAAATCTGCTATGGCCGCATGCTGTAATCACACCCCCGCATCATGACACAGAAACAAAATTACTGGAGGGCCAATTCCGCCCACCACCCACATCAGCTGTTCTCAGTCGTGATACTGCAGATGCACTTGTGCCCACTTGCAGATATTACTAAGCAGAAAAAAAAATCCTTCCTCCCAGACCATAATCCTCTTAGAGACTTAAATGCCCCCTTCTCCCCCTCCCTCTCAAAGTGAGCATCAATGAAATGGGGCAGAAAACGGCACTGGATATTTAGGACAATTGTGGTAACTGTCATAGCTGCTTGAATCAGATGTCTCGTACGAGTGGAGCGGCGCACAAAGAGCAGACAGCAGGCCTCCTCTGACCCAAATCGTTAAATTAGACATCAATGAGTAACCCTTAATCTCACCAGACTATAGGAGGTCACACATTACTCCTGTGCTGAAGGCCCTTCATTGGCTTCCTGTTGGTTTTAGAGTACATTTTAAAGGTCCCATTCTTCGTGATCCCATGTTTCAAACTTTAGTTAGTGTGTAATGTTGTTGTTAGAGTATAAATAATATCTGTAAAATTATAAAGCTCAAAGTTCAATGCCAAGCGAGATATTTTATTTAACAGAAGTCGCCTACATCGAACGGCCGGTTTGGACTACATCCCTCTACTTCCTTCTTTAATGACGTCAGTAGAACAGTTTTTTGACTAACCTCCGCCCACAGGAATACACAAAAAAAGGGGGCATGGTCTTGTTGCGCTCCCACGTTGAAGTGGAAGAGTTGCGTTTGTAGAGTGTGTCGCCATGTCGTCGAGACGCTGTTATTTTCATCCCGGAGTCCAATCATCTTTGTTTGGCCTTCCCAGGAATGGTAAGAGGCGTGACCTTTCCGGGCAACGTGCGCTAAGCTGCTGTCGAATCACAACACAGGAACCGCTGGCACAATCAGAACTCGTTACGTATTTCTGAAGGAGGGACTTCATAGAACAAGGAAGTCATCAGCCCGTTCTTAGGACAGTGAAAACAGCGGTATACAGATAAGTAAATTGTGTGTTTTTCTAAAAACTGTTTCGAACGCGCATGCGTCGCGTCTGAACGCGTTGTTGTTGTTGGAGCTCCATCGATTTGATTTATAATTCTTGATTTTCTATTTAAACTCACAACGAACATTTTCTACTTTTCCTCACCTCATAGTTACAACGCAGACTGTTGAGCAGACGCGTCTCAAGCCTATTAGTGATCCAACATCGGATACTCTTATAGGTTACTCCTGGGGATCACGGCTAAACGCGTCTTCTCTACACTCACTTACAAACAAACATTTTTTCGCCTATCGTGCGTCTACTCTACACCCGTACCACTAAAAAGACGGATTATATCCAAGACTTCAGTCATAAATTAGTATTAATATTGATAGCATCACTGTAGCGTCGTTGCTAACTTAACGTACTGTCCATCTGTTAAAATGGCGAATATATCAGATGTAAGTAGTCTACCTTTTGGTGCAGGTGAGGACACATTTGAGCTGCACGCACTGCAGTCTGAGCTGGAAGCTGTTGAGAAACAGATCCACAACCTTTTAGTGAGACAAGCCGAGCTGAGGGACCAGCGTTTAGCTCTTGAAACATCACGCGCCGATGCACACAAATCAGTGATTAACGTTACTAACCCGCTGACTCCGACCTCATCTACTCCGTGCGTTTATCAGCATTGGTTCCGAGCGCCCAGGTCACGATCAGCCATGGTTTCGTTCACTCCGGCTCCGACACGCCACCACGAACCCTGGGTGGTTCCGCAGTGGAAGACGCGGGCCAGGATCAGAGCAAGAATCTCTCCGCCCTTCCCGGTTTTCGAGATCTCCACCCAGAACCGTTTCTCCCCTCTTCGCGAAACGGAACGCGATGCTGTGATCATCGGCGATTCTATCGTCCGGCACGTCCACGCTACGTTAGGTAAAAGTAAGGTGCGTACTCACTGCGCGGGTACCCGAGATCTTGAACGGTAACGAGCGTGTCGGAGCCGTTGTGTTGCACGCGGGAGTGAACGATATCAGGCTGCGGCAGACGGAGGTTCTGAAGAAAGACTTCAGGAGCCTGATTGAGACGGTACGCAGCACATCACCTGAAAAAACGATCATTGTGTCTGGACCGCTTCCCACGTACCGACAAGGGCATGAAAAGTTCAGTAGATTATTCGTGCTAAATGAATGGTGTAACGGGGTTTGTTGGTACGGGAAGAAGGAGGCGGGAACCGGCGAACATTCAACATATTTTAATAAATAAATCCACAAATACAAAAATGAAAGTAAAAGCCAGCAGCCCCTCACGGACGACTGCTGGCAACACAAACAGAAACAAAACATGAACTAAAACACAGGCCTGTCCTCTCTCGCTCTTCACTGTCGTCGCTCCTCCTTTATGCCTCCGCTCCTCCGTGAGAGATGCGAGACCGGTGCGTCTCACAGGTGTAGCTCATCATAATTACGCCACCGGCCTCGCGCCGTCCTCCCACGGCCCTCGGCCTCGTCCTGCTCGCCACATACCCCCATCGCCCCTCGCAGGCCGGGGGGTACCACCGAGGCTGCGCCTACTCCCCCCCCCCCCCCCTCCCCGGGGGGACCGATCACGGCGGCTGCGGTACCTGGGGGTATGGACAGACGAGGCGAGAGTACAGGAGACGGAAGCATGAGGAGCGACAGAGACGAGAGAGGGGAGAGAGAAAAAAAAAAAAAAAAAAACTTGATCCGGTTCCCACAACGCGCTGCCATCCGGCCCGCCACCCGCTGGGCGATCTTCTCCGCGGCGCCTGGCGGTGACGCTGGATAGACCTCGGTGGACGGCACGACACTCCTCCGCCGCCTGGTGGACGGCGACGGCTCCTCCAGGTTCGGGCAGTCGGCAGGAGTCCCCCGTTCCCTGCTCCTCCCCGTCATGGCGGATGGCAGCAGGCTCCGGCCCACGGCGAACGGCGACGACTCCTCCGCTCCCTACCGGACGGCAGCCGCCCCTCCAGCACCCAGGCGGCCAGCAGCGAGCTCGTCCGTCCCCCCGGCAACTCACTCCAGCGCACCGCCTCGAGCGTCCATGGCGACGGAAACTGCCCGCCATGCTCGATGGCACCGCGGATTCCCAACAGCGGCAAGGGCTCTTTGACAGCGCGTTCCTCCTCCTTCCCGGGTTTCGGCACCAATGTAACGGGGTTTGTTGGTACGGGAAGAAGGAGGCGGGAACCGGCGAACATTCAACATATTTTAATAAATAAATCCACAAATACAAAAATGAAAGTAAAAGCCAGCAGCCCCTCACGGACGACTGCTGGCAACACAAACAGAAACAAAACATGAACTAAAACACAGGCCTGTCCTCTCTCGCTCTTCACTGTCGTCGCTCCTCCTTTATGCCTCCGCTCCTCCGTGAGAGATGCGAGACCGGTGCGTCTCACAGGTGTAGCTCATCATAATTACGCCACCGGCCTCGCGCCGTCCTCCCACGGCCCTCGGCCTCGTCCTGCTCGCCACAAATGGTTAATGTCATGGTGTAATGAGCAGAAACTGCTCTTTGTAAATAATTGGAATCTGTTTTGGGAACGTGCTAGGCTCTTCCACGCTGATGGCTTACACCCAAGCAGAATCGGAGCCGATCTTCTGTCTGATAACATCTCCAAGTCGTTAAATACCGTTTGACTAGTAACCAAAAGTCCAAATTACAGTCTCTGCTGCACCAACTTAATTGATATAAATACTAGTGTAGAACATTGCATAGAAACTGTGTCTATTCCTCGTTTAGTGAGATCAAATAATAAATCTACTGCAGTATCTAGGAAAAATCTAATTGTTATTGAAACAGAAAATCTCGGTATTAGTGAACAAAAACAATTTCTAAAGCTAGGTCTTCTAAACATTAGATCACTCAGACCTAAGGCAGTTATTGTAAATGAAATAGTCACAGACAATAGCATCGATGTACTTTGCCTTACTGATACCTGGCTTAAACCAAATGATTATTTCGGTCTTAATGAGTCTACTCCTCCTGGATACTGTTATAAGCATGAGCCCCGTCTGATTGGTCGTGGCGGTGGTGTTGCAACAATCTATAGAGATATTCTTAATGTTACCCAGAAAACAGGTGACAAGTTTAATTCATTTGAAGTACTCGTACTAAATGTTACGCTCTCAGATGTAAGAAAAAAATCCCTATTATCTTTAGCTTTGGCTACCGTATATAGACCGCCAGGGCCTTACGCTGATTTCCTAAAAGAGTTTGCAGATTTTCTCTCAGATCTATTGGTCAACGTCGATAAAGCATTAATTGTTGTAGATTTTAACATACACGTAGATAATTCAAATGATGCGTTAGGGACTGCGTTTACAGATTTATTAAACTCCTTTGGGGTCAAGCAAAACGTCACTGGTCCCACTCATCGTCTTAATCATACACTCGATTTAATTATATCATATGGAACCGATCCAACCGATATAGATATTATACCGCAAAGTGATGATGTCACTGACCATTACATGGTAACTTGCATATTACGTACTGCTGTAATATGTCATGCTGCGCCGCGTTATCGACCAGGCAGAACAATCCTCCCATCTACCATAGATAATTTCTCAAATTGTTTATCCGATCTGTCTCTGCTGCTGCCTGAACCCAAACAAACAGATGAACTAGAAGAACTAACTAGCACTATGAGCACCATTCTCTACAGAACATTGGATATTGTTACACCCGTTAAATTAAGAAAGGTGAGAGAGAAAATTAAAGCACCATGGTACAACAATACTACTCATGTTCTAAAGAGAGAAACCCGTAATTTAGAGCGTAAATGGAAACAAACAAATTTAGAGGTCTTTAGAATCGCGTGGAAAGACAGTATGTCACGTTATAAAAAGGCTCTAAAAGCGGCCAGGGCTGAGCATCTCCGCAAACTAATAGAAAATAACCAAAACAATCCAAGGTTTTTATTTAACACCGTGGCTAGACTAACAAATAAACAAGCGTCACCGGAACAAAATATCCCGTTACAGTTTAGTAGTAATGATTTCATGAACTTCTTCACTGAGAAAATAGAAAGCATCAGAACCACAATTGTAAACGTTCAATCTTCAATCGCGCCTTATAATTCAGCCTCAATTATCACCCCACAAGAACAATTACAGTGCTTTACAACTATAGAACAAAAAGAGTTAAATAAACTTATCACTTCCTCTAAAACAACAACATGTTTATTAGATCCTATACCAACTAAACTACTGAAAGAAGTGTTACCTATAGTGGAAGAGGCTCTCCTCAATATTATTAACTCATCTTTATCTTTAGGTCACGTTCCAAGAACATTTAAATTGGCAGTTATAAAACCACTCATTAACAAACCACAATTAGATCATAATAACCTAGCAAATTATAGACCAATTTCAAATCTTCCATTTATGTCTAAAATATTAGAAAAAGTTGTGTCCGCTCAACTGGGCTCTTTCTTGCACGAAAATGACATCTATGAAAAGTTTCAGTCTGGTTTTAGGCTGCACCATAGCACTGAAACTGAGCTTGTTAAAATCACAAATTATTTACTTTTAGCTTCTGACCAAGGCTGTATCTCAATATTAGTTTTACTTGATCTTAGTGCTGCGTTCGATACTATAGATCACACAATACTCTTAGATCGACTACAAAATTATACTGGTGTTCAAGGACAAGCATTAAGCTGGTTCAGATCATACTTATCTGACTGCTACCATTTTGTCTATTTAAATGGAGAAAAATCGATCATAACTCCAGTAAACTATGGAGTGCCGCAAGGATCTGTGTTAGGCCCTCTATTATTCTTAATATATATGTTGCCACTTGGAAATATTATAAGGAAACATGGAATTAGTTTCCATTGTTATGCTGATGACACTCAAATATATATTTCATCACGGCCGGATGAAAACGCTAAATTATCCAAACTGACAGAGTGTGTTAAAGATATAAAAGATTGTATGACGCGTAATTTTCTTTTATTAAATCCAGACAAGACAGAGGTACTACTTATCGGTTCAAAAAACCACCCACAAAACCTCTCACAATACAATTTTAACATAGTAGGATGCCCTGTTACTTTATCCTCTACAGTAAAAGACCTGGGTGTTATATTAGATTGCAACCTGACTTTTGAAAATCATATTTCATATGTTACAAAAACAGCATTCTTCCACCTTAGAAACATTGCTAAGCTACGTAACATGCTATCAGTTTCTGATGCAGAAAAGCTAGTTCATGCATTCATGACCTCGAGACTAGATTACTGTAATGCTTTATTAGCTGGTTGTCCTGCATCCTCAATAAACAAGCTACAGTTAGTCCAAAATGCAGCCGCTAGAGTTCTTACTAGATCAAGAAAATATGATCATATAACACCGATTTTAATATCACTACATTGGTTACCTATAAAGTCCCGTATTAATTACAAGGTATTGCTACTGACTTATAAAGCCCTAAACGGCTTAGCTCCAGTCTATTTAACGGATCTTCTATCGCCCTACAATCCATCGCGCTCTTTAAGATCACTTAATTCAAGGCGTTTGGTCATACCTAGGATATCCAGATCCACCAAAGGAGGGAGAGCATTTTCACATTTAGCTCCAAACAGCCCCCTCATCAGAAGTGAATGCAGGAAGAAAGAGGTGTCCATTCCTCCGTTTTGCCTTTTATTCACTGTTCATGTTGTGTTTTATGCAACACTTCACCTTCCACTGCTCTCAAAACACATGCACTTATGTAAATCAATCAAGGTGAATGCAGAAAATAACATCAACCCATTAAGAACTGTAATTATAATTGTTTGCTGTCACATGCTGCACTCCAAACAAAATGTGATTTCTGGGAGGAGCATTTTTCCCCATAGGCTTGAAGAAGTTTGCCTCGGAACTCACAATTATGAAGGCAGATTAGGAAATACAAAAAAATGAGGTGTGTGAAGAGTGTGTGGGATTCTTTTTCTTTAAGCAGGCCAAAGCTTCTGGAGGAAATATGCGTTTCATTTGTGTTATACAAGTTATTCACTGTAGTCAGATGTTGGATATTTAAAAAATTAGAATAGTTTTAGTTTTGAAATACAACAAAAGCACAATAAAAAACGGGCTACGCTTTATTTTGATGGTCCCCTTTAGACATCCTGCTGTCTACAAGGTTTGCAACTACATGTCCACTAACTCTCATCTGAGTATTAGTTGAGTATTAGTACTCGTATTACGCATGTAATACGCATATACATATACATATACATATACATATACATATACATATACATATACATATACATATACATGTGCCTGGTAGCTCGAGAACGCAAACCTTGAAATAGGTTCCAAGGTGCAAGCTGAATATTTGAAACCTATTTCAAGGTTTGCGTTCTCAAGCTACTAGGCACTATTGTGCGAATGAGCGGGCCGGAACGCGTTAAGGGGTTTCTGTTAGAACGGTGTCGTGTAAGCGGCCCCTAAGTTAATAACTAATGATCTTTGCAACGGAAGTGAATCGATCAAAACTAACTTTAGCTGGACAATAACTTTATTCTAGAGCTGCTGTAAAGCCAAAACAATCTCTGTTAATGTAATTCCCTATTATAATTCCCTATAAAAACGTTCTATTCAGAATTGGCCCTTTCATAAAGTAGTGCAGAAGACTTAACAGTATTCTGGGTTAATTTACAGTAAGTATCAACTTAGTAAGTAGGTACAACTTTATTTCAATGTGCCCTGATATATCTTTTTAGTAAATAGAGTAAAGTATGCATAAATTATGAACTTGCCTAAAAGCTTTCTCCCAAAATGCCCTAATAACTAGAAAATGTATGTGGCTAAACAGCAGGTGATCCACACTACAGTTTATTCTGACCAAGAACCACCCACTTATACAAGAAGAGACCATCTAAAGCATGTAAAGCAATCGATCATAGTCTGTTTTGTTTTGCATGCCATTTAGGCCATATTTAAATTAAATAGATGATACCAGTAGAAAGGTATGGAAACACTGTGAGAAAGTGCCAGTAAAATAGCATAAAATGTGCATAAACTTTGTGCTCAGAATTTCTGTCCATGAAAAAGTGCAGTCTATTCCGACATAACATAGTTCTGTTTGTAGATATATACTCGCTACTAATTGCCTCAAACAAAACCCTGAATGTCTTTGAAATATGTCAAGCCACTACCCTGATAAACTCCAAATCCAGTGCTTATGTCATGCTCAAACTTGCTCGCTGTATCAGCTTTGAACCTTGTAAACACAACTTTGTTACCAGGTGGACTGATAAAGACCCTTATGTGCTATTACTCCCAGAAGTTGTGTAAAACCAGCCAATCAGATTAGAGCTTGCCAGATCAAGAAAGCACTTTCCATTTCTGTGTGAAAAGGGCAGTCAATAGACTGATTGTAGGCAGTCTGTGGGCATATAAGAGACTCAGATTGCTTGGTCTTGGAAGATTTTGATGAAAAATGTTTTTTCATCATCATTTATTGCAATTCAATTGCAGACATGCATATATTGGCAAATCTGAGCACAGATCTGAGACTGTTGAGATCTCTTCTGAAACTTTAAAGATGTGGGATTTAATAGTGTCTTTTTCCTTCAGAAAAAAATCTGAGAAGTAGTTCCCTTAACACTCCCCATCTCAAATATGGGTTATGTTCAACAAACTTCTGTATTCTTTTGTGGCAAGCAGGACGAGGCCGAGAGCTGTGAGAGCCAGGTGAGGCCTCGTGTCTCACGGAGGAGCTCCGGGAGCACAAGGAGCGACGATAGTGAAGGACAAGAGAGGACCAGGCCAGGAAATTTACGTAATGATTTGTTTATGTGTGCGGCAGTCATCTGTGAGGGGCTGCCGCTTTTAATTTCGTTTTGTGTTTGTTTATTTTATGTTATTAAAGTTTTGAAATGTTCGCCAGTTCCCGCCTCCTTCTTCCCTGAAAAACAAACTTGTTACATCTGTAAAAAAGGATGCTTCACTTCCGGTTCTGGGGGGTATTTCATTAAGCAAGATGTCTTCGCTGTCAGCAGAGCCCATGCAAATTGATTCTTTCCACCTGCCCCACTCTGAACATCAAAGGAGCATTTTGAATCGCCTGTGTTTATACTGTGGAGGAGAGGGTCATCTGCTACCAGACAGCCCAGTGCGTCCACCTCGCCCAGTGGTGAGTACTATTCACATTCCTTCCATGATTACTCATCTGAAACGTACTCCAGTGACAGTGACAGTGACTACCGCACATCTCTCTGTTACAGCCCAGGCGCTCATTGACTCTGGATCAGCGAGCAACTTAATTTCCAGGGATCTCCTCTGTAAATTCCACCTTAGGAGGAACTGCAAACTCCACCTTAGGAGGAACTGCAGCCCACAGATCCTAAACATTCACTCCATCCTGGGAAAACTGCTGGGCTGAGGTGTAATAACCCATTTCTCACCCACCATCACCCTCCGTGTTGGCTGCCTTCACAAAAAGAAGATCTTATTCATGGTGCTGGAGGGCTCAACTGTCGGTGTCATCCTGGGACACCCATGGCTACTCCAACATTCACAGTGGAACTCCTGGACTAACGATGAGGTTCTTCAGTGGGGAGAGGAATGTTTTGAGCACTGTTTAAAGAAATCCAGTGAAATTCAGTCATCTGATATCATAACCATAAATTCCAACACAAAGCCCAGAGTCCAATATCCAGCAGGAGATCCCAGTTGAATACAGAGCGTTCCAGGATGTGTTTAGTAAGCAAATGGCAACCAAACTACCACCACATCTGCCATGGGACTGTGCGATCGACCTACTGCCTGGAGCAGAAGGCCATGAAGGTGTATATCGAGCAGGCACTACAGCAAGGATTTATTCTTCCATCAACCTCCCTCCCAAACCTTCCAGTTTTTTCTTTGTGGCCAAGAAAGATAGAGGCTTGCAGCCCTGCATAGATTACAGTGTCCTCAATTCACAGACCATCAAGTAATAGGTATCCCCTTCCTCTGGTCTCTGCCACCCTGGAACAGCTGCATGGGGCCCGCATCTTCACCAAACTGGACCTACGTGGCTTGTATAACTTCATCTGGGTACGGAAGGGTGATGCTTTGAAGACTGCCTTCATTAAACCATCGGGCCACTATGAAAATCAGGTTATGCTGTATGGGCTGGCTAACTCATCTTCCTTTTTTCAGGGTTTCATGAATGAGGTGTTCCGGGAGTTTATCCATCCCTTCGCCATAATTTACATTGAGGACATCTTGATTTATTCCTGGAACCAGGCCGAACTTCGCCACCATGTTATGCAGGTCCTTCAGAAGCCATGCTCTGCAGTCGGCCCAAGTCTCTGTCCTGCGATACAACAGAAGGTCTTAAGGGGAAAGTATTCATACCATCAACTCTTCGCTTACCCCTCATAGTTTACACAACCCTGGGATCTGGACACCCAGGCAGCCAGCAGGCCCTCTCACTCATCCCCAATCGCTACTGGTGGCCCAGTATGACCCAGGATGTCGCTTGGTATGTCAAAGGATGCTCTGTCTGTGCCATGTCAAAGACTCCACTCCACCTACCAGAAGGGAAA
Organism: Scardinius erythrophthalmus; assembly: GCF_964197995.2. Lineage (NCBI taxonomy): Eukaryota > Metazoa > Chordata > Actinopteri > Cypriniformes > Leuciscidae > Scardinius > Scardinius erythrophthalmus. Next base: position 43,318,297 of record NC_138225.1, on the reverse strand, counting down.
GCTTGTCCCACTCCCAGTACCTCATCGACTATGGTCCCGCATCAAAGTTGACTTCATTACAGACTACCTCCCTCTGACGCCCATACTCATATCCTGATTGCTGTAAGCCTGCAAGTTAATCCCACTGAGGTCTGCCGTCAGCTGTGGATACAGCCAAAGCACTTTTCCAGCATGTGTTCTGCAATTATAGCCTTCAGGAGGACATTGTATCAGACCAGGGACCCCAAATTCATTTCACAAGTTTGGAGGGGTTTCTTCCTATACTGTCAGGGAGTCAACAACTCCCTCAGCACCAGACCTCACTGCTCCACCCACTCGTTCCTGCTCTCCAGAATTCTAATTGGAAACACCTGCCACATTCATCAAGTTAATTTGTATATAAACCCTCACTCTGCCTCTACACTTTGTCTGGTCTCATTGATCACTACCATGAGCTACATACCTGGACTCTTTACCTTATACTTGCCTGCGTCATTCTTCAGTCCGACATCATCCTTCTGCCCATCCTGCTCCTTCACCATTCTCCACCTGGAAGATAAGAACCCAACTCTCTACTAAGTTGTTTCAGCCTGTGTGCAGATACAATACTCACCAGTGCAGTTCATATTTAAATCAGATTCCTGTTAATAGACTTCCATTACTGTGATTCCTGTGTCTTCTCTTCTGTTTGCTGACACGTACAGCGGGGGAAATAAGTATTGAACACGTCATCATTTTTCTCAGTAAATATAATTCCAAAGGTGCTATTGACATGAAATTTTCACCAGATGTTGGTAACAACCCAAGTAAGCCATACATACAAGACCAGTGCTCCTCGCAAGATTTCTGATAGAGGATTGAAAAGAATAATCATAAGAGTTGTCCAAGAGCCAAGGAACACTTGTGTAGCTTCAAAAAGACCTGCAGATAGCAGGTACTGTTGTCTCAAAGAAAACAGTAAGTAATGCACTCCACCGCCATGGCCTGTATGCACGCTCACTATGCAAGACTCCATTACTGAAAAAAAGCATGTTGAAGCTCATTTAAAGTTTGCTGCACAACATTTGGACAAGCCAGTGAAATACTGGGAGAATATAGTGTGGTCTCATGAGAGCAAAATTGAACTGTTTGGATGCCATAATACACACCATATTTGGAGGAGAAATGGCAGTGCACATTACCCTAAAAACACCATACAACTTGGTGTTGGCTCTTGGACAACTCTTCTGATTATTCTTTTCACTCCTCTATCAGAAATCTTGCGAGGAGCACTGGTCGAGGCAAATTTATGGTGAAATTATTGTCTTTCCACTTCCGTATTATGCCCCCAAAAGTGCTCACTGGACCATTCAGAAGCTTAGAATGGCGCATATAACCAATGCCATCATTATGTTTTGCAACAATTAGGTTGCGAAGGCCTTGAGACAGCTCTTTGCTTTTACCCATCATGAGATGTGTCTTGTGTGACACCTTGGCAAAGAGACCTTTTTGTAGGCCATAATTTGGGACTGAACCAGCTGTTATTAATTTCCACTGACAGGGGGCTGGATTGCTTTTTAATTACTGTAAGTTTTCAGCAGTTGTCTTGGCTTTCCATGCCTTTTTGCGCCTCCCTTTCTTCATGTGTTCAATACTTTTTCCCTGTGTCATTTCACATTATTACACATAACTTAATTTCTGAACTTATTTTTGTTTGTTTCTTTGTATGTATGGTTTACTTGGGTTGTTACCAACATCTGGTGAAAATTTCATGTCAATAGCACCTTTGGAAATATATTTACTGAGAAAAATGATGACATGTTCAATACTTATTTCCCCCGCTGTATGTATATTAAACTCTACCTAATTGGTTAGTTAGTTCTGCCCCAAACTCACGTAATTCGCCTTTGGCTAAGCCACACCATAGAATGTAGATTGACCAATCATAGCGCAGCCAAGAACGAGCTCCGACAGAGGTCCGACACTTTTTCACAGCGCTCCATTGACTTTAACGCAGGCGTCTCATATTTTTGGTCTCGGCAGGCTATTACCGTCGTAGCTTTATCAAATATATGGTTAAACGTTGTGCCTGGGGCATTTGTAACACAGATACACGTTTCCCAGAGAGGTTGGAGGGGGGTGTCCGTTTTTTTTCCCCTTCCCAAAACCGAAGTCAAATCCTGACAAGTGTCGTCTTTGGATCAAACTGAGTGTTTGGACGTCCTCACAGTCAGGCAGCTAAACCCCTCAAGTATCATCAAGCACACTTTTGTGTGCTCTAAGGTAAATTTTGCTTTTAACCTTACTGTGAAGTTATACTAGTCAGACAGTTTTAGGTTATGATTTCGGTTCTCTACCCTAATTAATGAAGAATCAAGGTGCTAGCAAGCAAGCTTAGCGATAGTTTAGTTATCACGTAAGTTAAGTCAGGATTGTATGTTTTGACTAGCGGCTGGATGTTAGCTAACTTTGTTATTCAAGATACAAACACATAACATTAACGTTATCCTATCTTGAATAACAAAGGATCTTGAATAACAAAGTTAGCTAAAACAAACAGCAAAAAAATGTCTAACTAGTATAACTTCACAGTAAGGTTAAAAGCAAAATTTACCTTAGAGCACACAAAAGTGTGCTTGTTGATCCTTGAGGGGTTTAGCTGACTGTGAGGACGTCCACACACACAGTTTAATCCAAAGACGACACTTGTCAGGATTTGACTTCGGTTTTGGGAAGGGGAAAAAAACGGACACCCCCCTCCAACCTCTCTGGGAAACGCATATCTGTGTTACAAATGCCCCAGGCACAACGTTTAACCATATTTTTTTTAAACTACGACGGTAATAGCCTGCCGAGACCAAAAATATGAGACGCCTGCGTTAAAGTCAATGGAGCGCTGTGAAAAAGTGTCGGACCTCTGTCGGAGCTCGTTCTTGGCTGCGCTGTGATTGGTCAATTTACATTCTAGGGTGTGGCTTAGCCAAAGGCGAATTGGTTTAGACAGTGTTGCTGTGTACTATGGAATGATTTTCCGGACATTTTTCAAAAGGAATTGCAAATTGTATTTGCAATTGCGTTTTCAAATTGTGCACGCATAAAATGTGACATAATCCAAACGCAAATGCAAATCGCGCATTACCGTTTGCCTTTTCGTTTAAGCGAACGCACAGTGACTGCCAAATTTAAAATGGAAATGCAAAGTCCGTTTGCAACTGTGTTTCCCATATCTTACGAGTCTTGACCCTGTCATATTTAAATAGCAATTTCAATTACCACGTCTGCTTTTTCACTTTCTCAGCGTCGCGTATGTAGCCAGCCAAAACTCAAATGAAATCGCAATTCCCTTAGTATTTCCATTTCCGATGCCTTACACGGAAACCTGTCAATCAGCGTCAAGGGTGGGATTATGCTATGGGGCGTGTTCGTGTTGGGACGTGACCAGTGTTGTATAAAGTACTAGAAAGCAATACTTGAGTAAAAGTACAAGTATTGTACTAGAAAAAGACTTTGGTAGAAGTGAAAGTTACCTTTTAGAATATTACTTAAGTAAAAGTCTTAAAGTATCTGATATATACTGTACTTAAGTATCAAAAGTAATTTTCTGATATTTAATGTACTTAAGTAATTGAAGTAAAAATTATTTTTTTTTTTATTATGCGTTGAATTCAGCGATCACGGAATCGCGAAAAACTGGAGGGACTGTGTAGCCTGTACTGTAGGCTACTTGTGTTATCATTTATCTCCCACTGCATGTACCTTTAGCTGTAAAAAAAAAAAAATTGTATCACAATAAGTGTATTGTGATTGTCACTAACATTTTTGTAATTAAACTGAATTTTATTAGGTTTAGTGACATGTTACAATGTTTATAATTTCTGGTAAGCTACGCTTTTTTATTATTTCAATTCAATTCAATTGTGATTTGATTTAATATTGACTCATTTGTATAAATATTAGGTAGGCTACTCAAGATCTGCGTTAATTAAAAAAAAAAAAAAAAAAAAAACTCCCCTAATGCTGTAAACATACAGAGAGCCCTAGCTTGTAGTAGGCTATTATTTAAGGTTAAAAATAATTAAATAGAATGAGTTTTTTTTATTATAATAAAAACTTTAATGATATAAGTAAAAATATAATAAATATGTAATATAGAACACATATTTAGCAAAATACTCTCTATAGCTATTTTTTGTCTTGCCAACTGTGCTATAGCCTATTATTAAATGGCTTTCCTGAGGTAAATGTGACATAATTGTCCTCCAGCTATGTTATTGACCTCTTCACGCTGATGAAAAACACTTATTGATCGATATTATGTATGAGGAACATTTCGGTAAGGTATAGGCCTACTGTATCTTTCAACAGTATTCATGTTTTTTTTACTATTAGCTAGTACAGATGATCGGTTCACTTGAGCTAGGGATCTGTCATCTGTCACGTAACATTTACAAGCGCCAAAACAGTATTTATTTTTTGAATTTCGTAATAAAATTGACATAATCTGAGTAAAAAAAAAAAAAAAAAATGTTTTATATCATAATGTAACCTGCTCTGTCTAGTCTGTCGGTCGTCCTCTTTGCTTCGCGATTTTTCTGTGCGTGAGAAAATTGATGTGAGGCGTGAGAGCGTGTGGAAAAAGTCAATTGCGTGTTTCTCACGGTGAATGCGTGAGAGTTGGCAGCTCTGTAAGTTAAACGTGCTCCAGGTCCTCCGGCAGGTTCTCGTGCTTCCATGGCGGTTTCAGTTGTGCTTCCTCCTCCTTTGGCATGGCAACAAACAAGCATTACGCTGAAATAGAGCGCGCACCGTGCGTACTGCAGTCTAGGAGCAGTGATTCGCCAAACCTCCCTTATTGTAGTCGCACACATTTCTTCTGATTTTATTTTGTAGTAACGAGTAACGAAGATGCTTAGTGGAAATATAGCGGAGTAAAAGTATACATTTTATCTAGGAAATGTAGTGGAGTAAAAGTGAAAGTTGACATAAATTTAAATAACGAAGTAAAGTACAGATACGTGAAATTTCTACTTAAGTACAGTAACGAAGTATTTGTACTCCGTTACATTACAACACTGGACGTGACGTCACTCACAGTCGACGGTTAAGAGGTGATGCCCTGAACAGACAGACGCCGATTTATTTTAAACAATGGAGGTAGTTGGTGAAATTGTGGAGGACCTTATGATGCTCGCGCAGCAAGTTGATGACAGTACATCCTCTACAGATGTCCTCTTACTCAGAAGCCATTTCATTTTGGATAAGTTAAATGTTTTCGTGGCCTTGACCAACAGCAACATCAGTAATGTTGTCTTCGCCAACCTCAGTGAAGTAGCTAATAATAGGCTTTTTGTGAAGGACAGGACAACTAAAGAACCTGGACGTCCTTTACTGGACATACCACAAGAGATGAGTGTCGGTGCTAGGTCTCACCCCTTCAAATAAGTGTTCTCAATTTGCGAAATTCAATAAAAATGCTGTCTGTTGCAGTTAAACCTGTGTGTGTGTGTGTGTGTGTGTGTGTGTCACTAGCGGCGCAGGATTTTGATTGTAGGTGAGCCTCCAGAAAACTGGATGGGCCAGTTAAAATAAGCCAAAAACAAAAACGGGTTCCCCTTCATCTCCGTTTCAGTGCTTTTCTGCGGCACCGAGGACAGCGACTAACTATACCTGAATTTAATGCGTAGTTAGCATAGGTTTAAAAAAAAAACGGATTTTTTTTTGCTGCTTTTTTAAGACAATTACAGTTTAATTGAATTTATTGTTTAATAAAATTATAGGCCTATTATTTTTTTAGTTTATTAACAGCAACAACAGCTGTAAAGATGAAGTTGACGATCGTCATCTCCATATAGTGAACGCGCCTATAGAGAGAAATGCACATCATGGATTACATAATCAGAGAGTAGCCTTCGTTTTAAATTGTTAAAAATACATTTTGGGCTTTCTTAAGATATATTTCATGTCTGTGAGGCATACATTGAGTTTCGTTAAGTTAGGATGAGAAGAGATGCGCTCCTGTTCACGAGCAATGCAATGACCGCGCGGGCCCCTCAATGATTTTATTGTCTGCTATATTTCCTTTTTAATTTATTAAATCCAGGCAATAAAAAAATTATTGGTTGATAAAAAAAAATATTAAAATTAAGATACAATTTATACAAAACGAAATTCACTTAAAAAGGCTTTCTACAAAACAAAAAGTGGTCAAAATCATGTCTGACCCACATCTCTCGATATATTGCGCATCCTTTCTTACTCGTGCGGTTCACTTTTCATAATCAACATAGATGAAAAAAAAATTATAATATTTTAACAAATATGAAACTAAATGAGCTTATTTAATGGCTACAACATGTATAGTATACAGACTCTCTATTTGTACAAATTGCTGCACATTCATTTTATTCTGAATTTTGCACGCATAAGTTGAAAGGCATTTGTTTGCATGCATAGTAAAACACATCTGCAACATTTATCAAGTTCACTGATAATTATGTCACTAATTATTATTATCACTAATTATTATTATCACTTAATGAATAATGTAACAAGGACAAAGCATGTAAACTGCGTTGTTTAGAATTGAATGGATCGCAAATAGATCCGAATGAAGAAACGTACAAAACCATAGTAGAAATGGATGGGCCCGGACCTAAAATGTAGCGCCGCGGCTGGTGTGTGTGTGTGTGAGAGAAAGAGAGAGAGAGAATGTTTGTTCCACTTTACATTTATGGTGTAGTCTATTTGTTTAGATTTATGTGGGATTTAATCATTTTAAATTAATCTCAGCTGTGAAATGGACAAAAACAAAATTATACATAGGCTACTTTCAGACCAATTAAATCAAACCCAGGTTTTTTTGTGTGTTTAGACAAATAATGTAACAAAAGTCACAAAATTCCATGACACTGAGATAAGGGAGATATGTTTTTTTGAATGGGGGGGAAATATCAAATGAGATCCAAACAGAACCCAAAGACAACATGAGGGTTTAAGAAATATTCATTTTAAACTAAACCAAAACCAAGATTAAAGATAGAGATTAAGACATAAAGATTATCTCAGTGTCATGGAATTTTGTGACTTTTGTTACATTACCTACATCTGTAGAGGATGTACTGTCATCAACTTGCTGCGCGAGCATCATAAGGTCCTCCACAATTTCACCAACTACCTCCATTGTTTAAAATAAATCGGCGTCTGTCTGTTCAGAGTATCACCTCTTAACCGTCGACTGTGAGTGACGTCACGTCCCAACAGGAACACGCCCCATAGCATAATCCCACCCTTGACGCTGATTGACAGATTTCCGTGTAAGGCATCGGAAATGGAAATACTAAGGGAATTGCGATTTCGTTTGAGTTTTGGCTGGCTACATACGCGACGCTGAGAAAGTGAAAAAGCAGACGTGGTAATTGAAATTGCTATTTAAATATGACAGGGTCAAGACTCATTAGATATGGGAAACACAGTTGCAAACGGACTTTGCATTTCCATTTTAAATTTGGCAGTCACTGTGCGTTCGCTTAAACGAAAATGCAAACGGTAATGCGCGATTTGCATTTGCGTTTGGATTATGTCACATTTTATGCGTCCACAATTTGAAAACGCAATTGCAAATACAATTTGCAATTCCTTTTGAATAATGTCCGGAATATCATTCCATAGTGTGCAGCTGGTCGAGAGGTTCAAACAAACAGAACAATATTTTGATAGCACCACAGAGCTACAGTGTTTACATTTCAGGGGAACACAGTGATGAATTGTTTACTTACTGTTATCACATTAAAATGGGATAGGAGAAAGTAGTTAACATCCAAAAATATTCACATCAGCTTTAAGCAAAGCTAAATTCTTAATAGTTAATACTTAATAATAGGCGAGTGTCCATTCAGTATATCAGACAGGAAGTTCAGCATTTCACACTGCGATGTCATAACACATTTCAGAGACCTGCCAAGAGTAAATGTTTGTTCCAAATTGTTGATTTTATGTAATCTGTTGATGCAAACGTGTGATATGTAGAAGATTTTTTGCTGGCAAAGTGCAAATTCTGAGTAAAATGGAGCAAAAACACACATTTATTTAATCAACAGCAATCAAACAAGTTATTGTTGTGGACAAGGACACTTGTGAGACTTAGCACATTGGCCTTATTATCAAGACAACAATATTTGTCCTTGTTGCATTGTGCTGCACGTTACAATGCCTATTCAGTGATATGTAAATTCTGACATCGCCCTTGCAAACCATTACCAGTACAAGAAAGATAACTTAAACACACAGCCGTTTTTGAGCACCGTAAGCTAAACATTTAAAGATATAAAGAGAGTTGAACAATGAAGCGTCATCATTTGTTGAACATTGTTCTAAATCCATATACAGATCTTAATTTTTAATTAAAAAATTAAGAGACCACTAGAAAATTGACAGTTTATGGATATGTATGTAGGCCTATGTAGTTTTGGAACAACTTGTTTTTCATGAGATGAAGTGGTTTAAAGAAACTCACTTCCCTGTCTCTCTGCCACTGGTTAAATAAATATTATGATTATGTATACAAAAGTAAAAAAAAAAAAAGCAGGACATTTAGTAACAGAGTATGGCAGCGCTTAAGCTCGACACAAACCGATTGTATACACAGCAGTCTGAGAGACTGATAAATCATCTGCCTGTATTAACTTCAGATGGAATTAGTTCAAGAACATTTTGTGAACTGGGAGAGAGCCAAGCTTCAGCCCAACAGTCCCATGTTGCAATTAGCAGTCAAAGTTCCAGTCTTAAAAATGTAAATGCTGGTTACTCATACTAAAAGACAAGGATAAACATCATTCAGGTACAATTTGTTACATCAGAGTTTCAAAAGAAAAACACATTGCAATGTTAACATTAGGAACAGCAATGTGTAGAATAGTCTTGGATTGGGAGCGTGTTTTGTTTTGCCGGAAAAGCACAGAAAACTTCCAGATGCATATGGAGAAGAGCTTGCAGCATTCATTTACTTTTGGATTTAGAGCTGGCAGATGTCCCATCTTATTATATGTTTCAGATTTAACTGAATCAGTGGCCTGATGAAATGCAAGTTTTATGAATAAATTACAAAAATTGCCTGTTATGGTTAATTACAATCAAAATAGACTATATTTTTACTATTTCTTAAAGGGGATAGTTCACCCAAAAATTGCAATTCTGTCATCACCTGCTCACCCTCAAGTTGTTCCAAACCTGTATGCATTTCTCTGCATTTTCTGCAGTTCTGCTGAACACAAAAGAATATATTTTGAAGAATGTCTGTAACCAAGCAGTTGATTGGCCCCACTGACTTTCCATAGTATTTCTTTTCCCCATATCATATATTGTGTGGTTCTAGCACACACATTTTACATGTTTGCATAGACACTAAAACATTATAGTATGTAAAACACAAGCATTTTACACATGGAAGATGGTATATTTACATAGGGCGTACAACTGTTTATGATCATATATGAGCTCCATATTCTCCTTTATCCAGCCTGGTCTCATTGGTAATACGTAGGTATTCATAATTTACGTTATTTTCAAAGATAGAAAACATACTTTTTTGTACGTTTGGATATATGATGAAACGTATAATATGGACGTATCTGCAACGTTTTAACGTCACATTGTTACGTTTTCTCAGCTAAAAAACGTAAACTATTTACGAATATTTCATATCATAAAGATATCTGTATAATTTCCCTTTTACCATTTTATAGATTATAAATGTAAGATCCCTTAACCCTACTCCCACACCTAAACATACCCATTTTATACAGAATTAAAAGGATAAAACGTAATGGACCTATGTATGGAAATGTTTTATTAACAATAGCATTAAAATATAGTTTGAGCCACTAATCCTACCCTACCCCTAAACCTAACAATTTCTTAAAACTACGTAGGCTACAATTATAAAGAAAAACAACAGACAGACACGTATAATCACAATAATTTATTTATTGAGAAAATGTCAAAACCGGTACCAAAAGTCGTTCACATGAGTGACGATGTGTCGCAGTCCTCTCTGGCAGTAGGCTATATAATAGTTTTGTATTCATGAGATAACGTTACAGAGCAGAATTTAAATTATTAATCCATGAAAATGTTAATCCGGTTTCGGTTCGCTGTTCGATTTGTGAAGGCCATACGTGAAGACGCGCGCGCTTCTCCATTTCAAATGTAGCCATATACTGACTAGACATAATATATGGCTACATTTGAAATGTAGCCAATGAGCGTTTGATATCACTGCCGTAAAACATGTAATGCTTCGGGCGCAATTTTTGAATTTGAATTCACCACGAGCGCGAGATTTGACGTTTACGGTCTCTGTCGAGAAAAGGAGATGAAGATCACTGGATAAAGGGCTGAATTTGGATATTTTCTTGCAAACGTATGGATTCTAAAGATTTGGATTACATCAAGCTAATAAAATTGATGTCTTTTGTGAATTTATGTTGTGTTTTAGTGTATTATGGGTCTAGAGTGCAGAACTGAGAAAAATGACTTTAAAGTTATCCTGTCATCCAGCCTAAAATGTAGGTAGATTATTGGACATGTGGCTGTTTTGTTACTTTATATTAGCGTATTCTTTGTACATATCAATCCTCATATTTAATTTGATATTTTACCCCTATTTTGCAGTTACTGTATTCTTGCTTTGTAAACTTTCTTTGTATTACTTACCAAAAACGTGGCACCATACCAAGGAAAAAGGCAGTAACTACAGATTCTCCAAAAACTATTACCATTTTTCTCCAAAACGACACACATTTGAGATAAAAAAAAACATTTGAGATTGTGTCACATAACAAAGGATGCCTTGAATATCATGAAAATGATAATAACTCATTTTTGACCATATATATATATATATATATATATATATATATATATATATATATATACAATTTTTTTGTCAAAAGGTTCAGATTTGTTTTATAATTTAGTTTACAATCAGCTGTTTATTCATAAGAGATATGTGTTTCTAAAAAGAGACTCTCATAATGACATATGTACAAATAAACCATGCCTCTATATGTGTGCTAGAGTTGCCAATAAAAATAAATTAGTCATAATAATGTCATGTGATACATGTTTATTAGATTAAAAACAAATGTGAATCATGGAATTACACAACTGCAGTTACACCTTTTATAACAGTCCAGTACCTTTTGACTGTCAGGATGGATGTTGCTTAACAATATGACACCTGCCACACAGAAAATACATTTCACTATGTGGCCATTGCTATTTCAAAAACAGTTCAAGCAACAACATCTGCAGAGTTTGCTTTAAAAACACCATGAAAAGGTTTGCACAAGCCAAAGATTGTCACTTAATGTGAGTTTGTTCTCGCTACCAGTTTCTAATACAAACATTTGTAATTTACCTTTAGGGCAAATGGCATTTTATTAAATTCGTTCTTCTCTCATACTTTCCTGGCCTCTAGCTTGTTCATGATACAGCCTATTTAAGAAAACACCTTCTGCTTTCAATGAGGTTATGCAATCTGTCGCCCAAGGCTATATTGTACTGAAAATAACAACATAAGTGGAACCGTTTTTTCCTATGTTGAGCGAAACCTCCATTATGGCTCTGAGAAAGGGCTTGTCATCATGTTTATAAAGAGATCAAAGTAGTTGTTGTGGCTTACATTTCATTCAGAGAGTTTGAATTCATAGGGTTCCATGGCCACTGGGATCAGATGTTTCATCTGTGATCTGTTAGACCAGGTGGCGGATAACACGCACGTTTCATCATATCATTTGGCCGTCTATCAGGAAAGTTGAAATACATCACATACTCCAGTGTGAACTGGGCTCACAATAGATCATCCCATTCATCTTGAGGTGGGGTTTCAGCAGTGTTAGCACATTGCTTACATGGCATACCAAAGATGCTGTCAGACAACAGCAAGGAGAATAAATGTTGAAATTGAGGGTTGTTTTGTGTGTTGTTGTACAAGATTAGGGAGAGATGTGTTAGTGTTTAATGATCTTTTATGTTGGGTTTTATAGGGGGTTCTTTCACTGTCATGCTGTGGTTGCAGCAGAAATAATGAAAAAAGGAGCATCAGTTTTTAATAAAAAGTACATCGAAATAGCAAAAATACTTGAAGTGGAATAGAACAACCTCAAACAAACATTAACAGACAAAGGGCAACTGAAACCTAGGGCTATACAGTATATACAAGTCAAGTCACCTTTATTTATGCAGCGCTTTATACAATACAGATTGTTTCAAAGCAGCTTTACAGTGATAACAGGAAAATGATTCAGTGTTGCAAAGAGTTCATTTCGGCTGTAGAGCAGCTCTAAAGGAAAATGGTTTAATTTTTTCAGCTGAAGTCAGTTCAGTTTTCATCCAATAGTGTCAGTACAGTCAAATCAATGATATTGTTGAATATTAAGTGTCCTCAACTAAGTAAGCCAGAGACGACAGTGGAAAAGAACCCAAGTTCCATCAGGTGACATGATGGAGAAAAAAAAAAAAACATGTGAGAATCCAGGCTCAGTCAGGGGGTCATAAGGTCTGTCTCTTATGGTCTTTGCTGAGGGTCTGTGCAGAGAACTTGTCTGGTTCTTGTGGTCTTTGCTGAGGATCTGTGCCGATGGCTGTCATGTCGACGAGGCCTTCAAAGGGAAATGTCTTGTAGACCCGGTCTCTGCTGACCTTCAAAAGGCTGCTTTGTGGTTGTGTCTAGGTGCAGGTCCACCATCTGATCTGGATACAGACTGAATACGGCTGATACGGTAACCTCGGGATAAACAGAGAGACTAATATTAGCATAGATCAGCGTAGCACTATTTTTACGATGTAACAAGTACATTGGGTGTTACGGATGTTCTAGGTTCGGGTAGACCTAATTTATGCAGCCTAACAATCCTTTAACGGATGAGAATTATATAAATGTGATAATGTGTTATGTGTATGCTAGAGATTTATAGTTTACATGGCACCTTTTTCAACTAAAAACGGAACAACGTTTTTTTTTTGACAACAAAGATTCGAATTTGAGAAAACTGTGACGTACAATGTACAGTACGTACAAAAACAATGTAATTAAATAGAAACAGGTGTAACCAATGAGGGCAAATCATTGCCATAACACTATGGCAACAGATGAACAGAGACAAAGGAAACTGAACTGGGAACAAAACTAACAGGATAACAACTCAAACAATGAACAACCACGACAACAAACAGGGTTATAAAACAAGCGGAAAATTAGAACAAAGGAAACATGCACAAAAACGCAGAAAACAGAACATAACCCTAACAGTTTAATTGCAAATTTTGCAGGATTAATTGGGGTAAAGAGTAGAGCCTGTGGTTGGATTGAGGATGGACTGCAAGACCATCTATGATGCATGTTGCTTAACTATACATTTGCTTACATGCAAGTAGTAGTAATAGTCTCTTTGCCAGCTGCATTAGCAAATGCAAGTGTGCGGTAGCTAGCTAGCAGGTAACCGCTAAAGATTTAATTTGATGTTAATGCAATCAAATTGTATGAGCTAGCCATGTCGTCAACATTTGAATTTAATTGCAAATAACATGCTTGTGTCAAAATGTAAAGTTCTAAACTTAATCTTTGAGTTTATTAACATAAAAAATGTAATAGATGGAAACATTTTAATTCTATAGTCCACTTTTGACATTCTACTAACTATAAGTAACTTTGCATCTGCATGCACAACTGCCAATTTTTAGAGTATTAGTAGATTGTCTGCTTAATATTTGTCAACACTTTATTTTGATGGTCCACCAACAGACATTCTAACTATAAGTAACTTTGCAACTACATCTACATGTCAACTTATTCTACTAACCCCAACCCTAAACCTAACATAAAGTGACTGACACTCTAATGAGAGTTAATAGTCATGTAGTTGCAAATGAATGAGAGTTAGTGGACAGTAGTTGCAAAGTTACTTATATTTAATAGAATGTGTTTTGATTGAATTGTATTGAACTGGATTGATTAAACGATTACTCAGTTAGGCCTACCTCTGCAAACTTAGGGTTTACAGTTTAAACATTTTTGTAATTATGCCAGATGATGCATTATTTTTTGCCAGCCCTAAACTACTAAAACAAAAATTAAAACTAAACAATCTGTAATATAAAAACAGTAAAATCCCTGGTTCAACCCTTGTGGTTGTTGTTACTGTTACTGTACTAACTCACTGATTTTCTGCTCCTCAAAAAAATAAAATAAATAAATAATCCTATATGAGATAAAATGTAATAAAGATGCTATTTTAAGTACGATAATGATTTGAAGCAACTAAATGGCCACTTGTGTAACACCCCCAGAACCCCCTCACCCGCCCACAAAAAAACCCTCTACATGTTCTTAGGCCTATACCTCTGGTGCAGCTGTACATATAGTCTTCTTCAGGGTCTCACTGTAGGGCCAAATATAACAATAATAATGGCTGTTTATCTAAGCCTTGGAAGCCATGCATTGACCTGCCAATGACCAGCTCTTTCCTGGGAAGCAGAGGAAATTTAATGAAACTGTGGTGTGAGTGTTTGGCCTGAACAATGTGGGCAAAGCTCTACAAACCCAAAACCGACCCAAAATATTTCATTTCAAAATACTGCTTGGCTTCTAAATTACTAATAAGCAGAATTTGCAGTGTTATTTTGACAACTTTTTGTTTCTATTTTCGTGACATTTTAATGAAACAGTGCTAATGCCAGTCCTCTGATCATTACAACACTTCGTTTTGACATACAGTATGAGTCACCAGCTGCTCATTATCATGTTTATTAAAGGTTTTTGTGCTGTGAAGCTTGTGATAAGTGCTGTTAAGTTTCTTATTACAATTTGGGTTAGGGAACAATGTCATGCAGAACTTATGTGGATTCAAAGGAACAGTTCACCCAAAACCAAAAAAAAAAAAAAAAAACCTTTACTCAGTCTCATGTTGTTTCAAACCTATATGACTTACTACTTTTGTTGAATGCAAACAAAAATATTTTGAATAATGTTCATGTTCATCTCTGTGTGAGGAGCAAATGAAAATGCAAGTCATTGAGTATTATTGAGAGCTATTATTTTTTTATATATATATAATTAACTAAATTTCAGTCTGTTCTTCACACAATGCAAAAAATTTTTTTAGCACATTTTATCATCTGCCAGACAAAAATTGTTTGAAAGAAAGAAAGAAAGAAAGAAAGAAAGAAAGACAGACAGACAGACAGACAGACAGACAGACAGACAGACAGACAGACAGACAGACAGACAGACAGAAAGACAGACAGAAAGACAGACAGACAGACAGAAAGTCAGACAGACAGACAGACAGACCGACAGACAGACAGAAAGAAAGACAGACAGAAAGAAAAAGAAAGAAAGAACATCTCTCCTCAACAAGATGCACAATTTGAAGTTTACGGTAGAAGGAAGGCTCAGGAAAGGAAGGAGTGGAAATCCCCTCTCAGACACTGCCAAGACCTTTAGCCTAGAGGAGAGCGCCAATCATCCAATGTGGGCCCACAGCAAGTAGTCAGGTCCGAATCTTCAAGATTGTGTAACCCTGTAGGCATTTTTGAGGAAAAGTTGTTATACCACATTTTTAGAAAGTTCAGTGTCTCCTGAATAAGGATCCACCGTATAACATTGAAATAAGGGTCCCATTTTCTTGTAATTGTTATTGAAACAATAGGTGCATTATTCACAGCCG
Source organism: Scardinius erythrophthalmus (assembly GCF_964197995.2). Lineage (NCBI taxonomy): Eukaryota > Metazoa > Chordata > Actinopteri > Cypriniformes > Leuciscidae > Scardinius > Scardinius erythrophthalmus. The sequence goes on along the minus strand of NC_138225.1, from coordinate 43,302,614 downwards.
AAACACTACAGGTGGATAGGGTAAAAATTTTAAGTTATAGATATCACCATAAAACCTTTCCAGTTTTTCACTTACATAGAGACAGACATTTTTTGTATTACAAGTTTTCTGAAATGTCATGTTTACATATGCAAATGAGGCATACCAGCATATATATATATATATATATATATAATTCGAGGGGCAGGCATACCAGTACGTGGTTCTCCCTTTCGGGCTAGCCCTGTCTCCTCGCGTCTTCACGAAGGTTGTCGAGGCAGCCCTTGTTCCTCTCGACGACTGGCTGATCCTAGCTCACTCTCGAGACAAGGTTTGCGAACACAGGGACCTAGTGCTCCGGCACCTAGCTTGTCTGGGCCTTCGGGTCAACTGGGAGAAGAGCAAACCTCCTCATATGGAGTCAGAAGCATCTGAGGTCGCTTCGAGCCATTTATATCCCGGGAGACCTGAACCGTGCAGCCGATCTGTCTCGGTTTCGGCCTCTCGCTGGAGAATGGAGACTCCATCCCCAGTCGGTTCAGCTGATTTGGGATCAGTTCGGGGACGCACAGGTAGATCTGTTTGCCTCCCACGACTCGTCCCACTGCGACCTGTTTTATTCTCTGACCGAGGGCACGCTCGGCATGGATGCACTGGCGCACAGCTGGCCGCGGGGCCTCTGCAAATATGCGTTTCCCCCAGTGAGCCTTCTTACACAGACTTTGCGTAAGATCAGGGAGGACGAGGAGCAGGTAATTTTGGTTGCCCCGTATTGGCACAACCGCACCTGGTTCCAAGAACTAGTACTCCTCGCGACAGCACCTCCCTGGCCAATTCCTCTGAGAAAGAACCTGCTTTCTCAGGGACGGGGCACCCTATGGCACCCTCGTCCTGATCTTTGAAATCTCCATGTGTGGTTCCTGGACGGGACGAGGCAGGTTTGAGTACCCTACCAACAGCGGTGGTGGCTACCATCACTTCCGCTAGAGCATCATCCACGAGACATGCCTATGCGTTGAAGTGGAACCTCTTCGTCAACTGGTGTTCTTCTAAACTTCAAGAACCCACAAAAGGCCCGATCAGTGTCGTGCTTTCCTTCCTGCAAGAAGGGTTGGAGCGAAGGCTGTCTCCCTCCACCCTGAAAGTGTATGGTGCCGCCATTGCCACACATCATGATGCAGTTGATGGTAAGTCCATTGGAAAGCACGACCTGATCATCAGTTTCCTGAGAGGAGCGAGGAGACTGAATCCTCCTCGCCCTCCTCTCGTTCCCTCTTGGGACCTCTCAGTGGTTTTAACTGCTCTGCAGAGTGCTCCCTTTGAGCCTCTGCAATCAGTGGAGCTTAAGTTCCTGTCAATGAAGACAGTGCTCCTGGTTGCATTGGCCTCCATCAAGAGGGTAGGGGACCTGCAGGCATTTTCGGTTGACGAAGCGTGCCTGGAATTTGGACCGGCTAACTCTTACGTGATCCTGAGACCCCGGCCTGGATATGTGCCCAAGGTTCCCACCACACCCTTTCGAGACCAGGTGGTGAACCTGCAAGCGCTGCCCTCGGAGGAGGCAGACCCAGCCTTGGCACTGCTCTGTCCAGTACGCACCCTCCATGCTTACGTAGACAGAACACAGTGTTTCAGGACTTCAGACCAGCTCTTTGTCTGTCATGGTGGGAAGCTGAAGTGAAAGGCTCTCTCCAAGCAAAGGTTGTCTCACTGGATAGTGGACGCCATTGCTTTGGCTTACCAGCAGCAAGGTCGACCATGCCCCCTTGGTGTGACGGCCCACTCCACCCGGAGTGTGGCATCCTCTTGGGCTCTAGCACATGGCGCCTCGCTAACAGACATCTGTAGAGCTGCAGGCTGGGCGACACCTAACACGGCCTCTGGACGACCCCCACGTGTGTAGTCCACTGTAAGCCTCTCTGAGCATGTGTCTTTCCCTCGGCAAGCCACCTTGCCACCCCTGGGTTTGAAATATTCCACCTGCGGCTGGACACCCCAGTGATTCTCCATATGCAGCCCCCTGGGGTCATGTGTATTCCAAGTTCCCCCCTTCGGGCTGGGCATAATTGCATATTTCCACTGATATATGCTTCCCAGTGTACCTTGGTACCTTGGCATAATTCCAGCAGCCATTAAAAAATGTCCCTTTCATGTTAATGTTGTTTTTTCATTGTTTACATGTTTAAATATTCTGAGAATGCATAGTTTAGTTATAATGTTTAATGTTTAAACTGCAATAAATGCATTAACTTTTTTTTTTTTTTTTTGGCAGCCATTTTGTTTTTATTGTTTATGCCAAAACAGTGATGTTTACAACTTGTTATACGGCAGAAATGGATTCAGCACCTAAAAATCATATAGAAACAACACTTGAAGTACTTTTCCTCAAAAATGCCTACTGCATCTTATCCAGGGCTATTTATCTATTTTGGGACTCGACTAAAGTATATATAGGCAGACTGATGAAGATTTAGGCTTAGCACAGATCAGGGCAGCATTCTGCAGATGCAATTACATGACCATGACAGAGGAGTCACCCAGTGTGATATTAAGGTCACTGTAAAAGACGTGATTAAGGCTATAGTCTCAGCCTCAGACGTCACTCCCACGGACCATTGGCTGAACGTCTGATGCATATAGCACACAAAATTAGAAACACTTCAGGAGTTTCAAAGTCTTCATCTGATTGGTTGAATTCTTCAGGATTTCCGGTAGACATGGGTTTCGTTCTGTAACGGCCTACCTGGAAACAAAGATGCCGTGACGCCAAACCCCTTATGGAGGAAGCAAACGGTTGTGTTTTCAACTGTGACAATAAGTGCTTATCAGGATAAAATAAACACTGGATTTTCAAAAGTATGTGAAGTATATAAAGTTCACGGCATAGACTCTTAAAAATACATCCAAGAGTTTTACACACCAGTTTGTTAATGTAGGGACATCAACATTATTTTTTCACGCCCCTAAACCTGACATGGAACAAAACAAACTGTGATTTGATGCTTTACATGTCAGTCAGATGGCCTCTGGGCGATTCTTGGCCAATGAAAGCTGCTATGGAATCCAGACTTTCTGCTATCAGTCTGAAGGTCTGGCCACACAAGACTAGTAGAGCTAAAGCAGGATCAGAGGAGAGGAAGATGACACAAGAGAGTTCCCTCAGCACAGACTCCAGAGATAAACTTATTTGAACAGGATTGAGTGAATAAATTATTAGTCATTATTTACAAAGACTTTAGTTTTAAACCATTTCAAGATCATATGTTCTGATTTTCTTTGTCTACTAATTTTGTGTTATGAATATAGAGCTGGAATATAGCGCAGTTAATGAGGTCAAAGTACCTGAAGTCAGACAAAGAGTCAAAGGTACAGAACAAGTCTGTACGGATCCCATGATGCATTATATAATTATGTTGGCGTTCAAGAGTGTAGGGAGACCAACACAAGGAATCAAAATGATACCACGGTGTTCAGATATTATTGTTGATTTGATACAATCGCTGAGTCCAAAGTACTTTAAAACGGTAAAAAAAGCATAACAGATAACATATGTGTGTAGTAATGCAATCCGGACATGTTATCTCCATGTTCTCTTCTGAAAAAGAAGTGCACTTAATTGTATTGAATTGAATGTGCACTTGTAGTGTAGGCCTACTTCAAAACTTAAAATGTATTTTTTAAAAACTGTATTTGAAGATAATGTAATATTAATTCAATAAAATGGCACTTAAGTTTTATTAAAGATAGTACACATTCATTACAGCATTCCATTTGACCGTGAGTGAACTGCAAATGTGCATAAAAAAACATAAGCGGTAAATGACAAGAATGTAGAAGGTGTAACCAAGATGGCTGACAAATTAACTGAGTTGCCTTTCCTATAAGTTATGAAATTTATTGTACTATAACACAACATTCTGTGCGTATTATATAGTAATCCACACATGAAAGCATACATTTCTAAGCATGCTCATTCTCCTTGCACATATTATCAAAAACCACCGCCTCAAGATATCATTGACTTGTTATAAACGTATATATCCTGTAACTCTCCATAACAAATCTAACTTTAGCTGATTGTTGCCCACCTATTTTTTTCCCAGAATGACAAGGAATACAGTAGAGCCAATCCAACATTCCTCTTACAGTGACTGTGTGATATAATAACCATGGACCTGTGTGTATAAAATCAATGCTGCTTTTGTCCATTTGTAACCACTTGTTGTCTTTTTCAAAACCTCTGTAATTCTTTGCGCTCTGGTCTGTGTTTAGGGGACAGAAAAGCAGCCCAAGGACAGTTATGTAAAGCCAACCCCAACATGCGCTGGCCACAGCTGGTATGTCTTGCATTAGTGTCATAGAATGTCAAGTGGTGAGAGTGAGCACTGCCAATCCAATGCCTAGCCAAGCTTTCCCAGGCAGTGATATATCCTGCCGCTGCTCTGAGTGGATTAGCCCTGATTTGGTCTGCTGTCCTGGATAGGACAGAAAGAGGTCACTCAGATTCCTGGGTCAAAGTATGTCTGCTTGAAAATGTAATAATCCTCCATATACCACATTATGGCCTTAACTATACACTTTCAATGGAAAATCAAGAGACGAAAGTCGGGGCGAATTCCCTAAATTGTACAAAAAGTATTATGGACACGTTTAATTATTAATTTTCCAATGGCAATTTTACCACATATCACAAAAGCTGAAGGCTATTCACAGATCTACAGTAAACCAAGGATACAATTTTTGACTATGGGCCCTTTTTGACGATCTCGCATAGTCTAAAGCGCATGGCACAAGTTCACTTAGGGCGTGTCCGAATCCACTTTTGCTAGTTTAACGACGGGTGGTCTAAAAGTGTTGTCCCTATTCTCATAATGAGTAATGGGTGTGTTTTGGGATTTACGTGCGTTAAACCAATCAGAGTCTCATCTACCATTCCCTTTAAATGCCAGCTGCGCTCGCGCCATGGCAGATTCACTATTTACATGATGTAATTTGATAGTGGAAAGACCGAATGCGTCTCCATAGCGCAAACGGATCTGCTCGTGTGCGAGGTAAAAGTGCGCAAGCAGACCATCTACGGGACAAGCCGGATTCCACCATATCTTTATGTACACAATAATAATCTTTTACATTGTAATCATTTTATTTTGAATATTTGGCATGTTTATATGCTGCTGTGTGTGACTGTGTAGTCCTGTGTGTTTAATAAGCAGAGTGTACGCGCGTTGTGGACCCGCCTATAGGCGCACATTTAAATAAATAAATAAAAATAAAAAATAAATTACGCCATTGACTTAAGACAGGTTTCATTTTCAGTCTATTTCTGTTGCCTCAAAATAGCAACGCGCCAATAATGCGGCAGACCACACCTCGTTTTCAGACCAGCACGCCCATGGACACACAAATGGGCGCAAATGCATTTGTTATTTAAACAACCTGGTTCAGAACGTGAAAAGGATAACTGCGTCGGACTGAAACTAGCAAAAAACACTTGCGCGAGCTTGGCGCTGCATTGCGCCGGGTGTAAGATAGGGCCCAGTGTGTCTAAATTAGTCATTTTATTGCTGCAACACTGGGTGCTACATGTACAGCTGTGGCCAAAAGTATTGGCAGAGGATAACATTGTGTTTTGCAAAGTTTGCTGCTTCATTTTGTATTATTTTTCGCATTTCTATGGTATACTGGAAAACAATGATAAGCAGGGTTAAAGGCTTTTATTGGCAAAAACATGCAATGTAATGAGTTCATATTTACATTAATATTAACCTCTGCAATTCGCTCTGGCATGCTGGGTATCAGATTTGGCCTATGAAGCTTTTTGCAATTATTTATAATGCATCTGATCACTCTGCACAATAATTTAGAAATAATGTGAATGTGGGTGTCCAGAATTCAAAGAAGGCTCAATTGTTTTTTACTGCACGCGCAAGAACAACACTGTTTTGGCATCAAGAAGACTTGGAATGTAGCGCATGAGCTGTATGATGGTATTTTTATGGAGCTGCAATTCTTCAAATATATCTACTTGTATTCCACAGAATAAATAATGAGAAATAATAATTCCTTAAACCATCACTACAATGCCAAACCTTTTCCATGCTTACTGAAGGGTAGTTGTTTGGCTGTGTCAAATAAATACGGTTTAAATATAAAGTTGATGATAAAACAATATTACATTAGAAATTAAATTAGATATTGATTAAATAAAATGAGAAATTCTTTTTTTAATTGTCTGTAAATGTCTTACTCTGGTGTTTGTTTTCATCTCTACATAGCCTTTCAAAGAATGTGTGGCATTCATTCATCATATAATTCACATTTACATTCACTATTCATGACGTGTAAAATTCAGCAGGCCCAGACAGCTGTTATGCATGAATGCATGCATTCACTTTTCAGCTTCCTACTTTATAGATTGACATTCTAATGATAAAAAAAAAAAAAAAAATCTGTTTTTAATGTTTGGTTACAACCCATCATGGTTCATTAATTTGATCTAGCAGGCATAATTAGGATTTTGAATACATGAGCTGTACTGTATATTTCTACTACACGTGAGCCCATGCATGCCAGTGAGGATGTACTAACAAGCACAGACGTGCACTGATCAGATGCTAAAGCACTTACTCTGGTAAGTGGGGTTAAGTGCAAAGTGTATTATAGTAATACAGTGGATTTGTTGATCTGTGTCAGAAAGTAAATGAGAGAATAACTAGGGTTGACTTTTGGACACGTGGGCCACAGCTGTGCATTTCATCAGCCTCCGCCTGAGCCATTAGTGAAAGAGGCTTTGATACCCTCAACACTAATAAGCCATTGTCAGATGAAGGACGCAGAGGTGGAGGGTACGGATGATTTGTTGGCCCATTGAGGTCAAAAAAGTTTAACCTCCCAGCATTATGACACAGAAGTAGTGTGTTGTTAATGAAAAGGACAGTCCCTTTTAATGGGACCGTCAAGCACCATCACTCAATTTCATGTGCATTAAGTTAACTCTCTTAATAAAATGCTGACCACTGACCAATTTTTCTTTTCTTTTTTTTTTTACTAAGATGTACTTGTAAGACACTGGTTGGTAATGTGCCTAAAACTGAAAGGCCATTATAGAGATATAATGTAGGTCATAATGGTAATTTTTTCACGTATAAAAGGTTCTTAACAGTGTACGTAAGTCACTTGTATTTTCATCAAATCTGTTTAACAGACATAGGGCCAGATTTACTAACAGCTTACGCCAGCGCAAACCCTCTTTTGGCGTTAAAAAACTACTGTCAGGATTTACTAAAGACACACAGTGAAAAATTTGTGCTGAAAATGCGTGGACAGGGTTATTTTTGTTGCTGACCTTTTGCATTTGTAGTAGTTTCCCTTTCAGGCGCAAAATTTATGGGAGGAGAGTATTTTAATGAATCATGCGAGGTGATTTACTAAAGTGTGCGCTAGTAAATTTACTGGTATTTGCACCATTATTTAATTTCTTTGAACTAAGCACTGACAAAGTCCAAGTTCAAACTCTATGAACCGCTCCATTGTTAACGTACGGAGCTGTCTGAAACACAGCCAGCGGGACATTGAACAGGAAGTGTTTGTCCGAGCTCACAACCGATTTTGCGAGAGAATGCAAATATCTTTGCGAGAGAATGCAAAAATTTGGCGAAAAATATTTTTTTCTCTCATCCCAAATTTTTTTCACCACCATGTACTTATGGGGCTCCGTAATATGACACGGGAAAACGTACAAATTCTACGAGGTGGCTTATTCGTACGAATTCATACGACCTGGCTCGTACGAATTAGTACGTTTTTTGCAAAATCGTACATATTTTACGAATTGGCCAATTCGTGTGAATTCATACGGATGACCTACCCCTGACCCCGCCCCTAAACCTACCCATCACGTGGGTTTAGACAAATCGTACAAATTCGTACGAGCTAGGTCGTACGAATTAGTACGAATTAGCCAACTTTTTATCATTCGTACGAATTCGTACGAATTGGACGTGAGATAGCGTTGGAACTGAACTGAGCTGGACGATGACATCACTGGTTTCCCCAGAGCGGCTGTATAGATAAATTAACTAAATGAATAACTTTTTTGCAACAGAAATGAACCATTACTGGACTATGACGCTATTTTCTTCTAGATCTGTTGTAGAGACAAACTTTGTTGCATTATTTTCATGTTATCACTGTAAAGCTGCTTTGGGTAACACTTTATTTCGATAGTCCACTTTAGACATTCTAACTATTAACTTTGCAGCTACATGTCAACTAACTGTCATTAGAGTATTAGTAGACTGTCTGCTTAATATCTGTTATTTTAAAAAACACTTTTTTTTTAGTAACTTCCCATACACAAAATAAATATTTTTGAAATATATTTTCAGAATATATTTTTGGAATATATGCAAATATTTGAAATTGGCCCAATAAATATATTTTATGTAAATATATATATATATATTTTTGAAAATATATTTTAGTTAAATATGTGAATAAATTTATGTCAATATATTTGCTAACAACATATTTGTTCATATGTTTTAACATTTGCAAATTGTTTCATTTGAAGCTAAAGGATGAAATAAATAAAAATGTAAAAAATAAATTGAAAATGTGTTGTTTGTTTGTGAAAATGTTAACTTTTTACATTTCAAAATATATTTCAAATGAAATACTGTGTTAGGTACGTGCCACCTAATATGGCCTAATAGTCCTAGGAAAGCAACTATCTGTCATTTTACATTGCAGTCATTTAAATGTAAGTACAGTATTTATTATAGCTGTGTGTCATAATACAGTAGTGAAATATGGTAGCCTACTGTTGTGTATAGGGAAAAAGGTAGAGAAATTACTATGATCAAAATACATTTTCGACCCTTCTTTAGCAAGCTAAACATTTTATGACCATACATTTTGTAAATGTAAATATATTTCACACCTAACATCATATATTTTTGTTATATTTCAGAATATATTTCAAAATGATAAATATAAGTGAACAACAACGCAAATATATTTCAATGTATTTGGAATATATGCCACATATATTTTTGACACTTTAAAATATATATATAAAAAAAAAAAAATTCTGTATGGGACAAGTCAACTTCTACTAACCTAAACCCTAACACCTCACCATAATAACAGTCTACTACAGCCTACTAATACTCTAATGAGAGTTAGTTGACATGTAGTTGAAAAGTTACTTATAGTTAGTAGAATGTCTAAAGTGGACTATCAAAATAAAGTGGAACCCTGCTTTGAAACAATCTGTATTGTTAAAAGCGCTATATAAATTAAGGTTACTTGACTTGACTACTGTAACATAGCAAAATCAATCAACATGTTTTATATATAAAACAGCACAACATTATTTTTATTCCAACAGTGTTTTGTATTGTTACGTACAATTTATGACACATACAAACAATAACCATAGTTGATAGCAAAAATAGAAAGAAGATGAAATATATATAAGCCTGAAATCCTCTTGCTTGTCCAGACATATGACTCCCGCACATAAAGGTTTTTCATCAGACATTGTGACGGAGGACAGCAGGTGTTATTAGTACATTTAAGCTTAACAGCGAGGAATTACAGCTGTCACCTGCCATATTCCATCTACAATGTTGAAACATTCTAGAAGTAATGACTACGTCCTTTTCCCAGAGCTGGCACACAGAGTGGAGATGTGCCTATTGTTTCTGTAACCTAACTTCTTGTATATTTTTCCTCGCTTGGACATGTCAGGCCAAGCATCGGGGCCGTTAAGCATGTGCCTGTGTAATCTCCTGCTATGTGTATATTTGAAATAGTTTGGACCTCAGATGTGTGACTTGATAAGAACACACCGATTGAAAGTCCTTACCTCTGTTGGAAGCTCAGCTAGTTTGGAGAGAGGGACTATGCAGACAGAAGCCACAGGCTGCAGATGTTCTGTAATTATGGGTTAGTGCTCTAATCAGCTTGAGGGTTGAAATGTGCTTTCTGTCACACTCATTATCTCTTTCTATCTTCCTTGACCTGTCAAAAACTACAGGGTGGCCTTCAAGTTTTCGTTATTTTTTATGACACGAATTTCATACCAATAGTGTTTAGCGCTCCATAATGCTGTCATCGCCTCATTTTGGATGAGAATAAAATGTCAGGTCATGCATAGAATATCTTGTCTCTTTAAATTTTAATCTAGATTTATTCACATAGGCCCATGAAAACCTCTCTGATAAGACACTTCCCGAAAAAAAAAAAAAAAAAAAAGTGCGGTGGACAAATTTACATTTTATTAAAATTGCGCCCATGATCATAAATATATTATGAGAGTCACACTTATGCACCGCATTCAGATTTAGGGATTAACTAACTAAAAGTAAAGATACTAACTTCACTACATTCTCAAGTAGCATGACAGTAGCTCAAGTAATGTAAAAACAGTGTTGTTCTTTTCCGGTAAACTTTTTTCCAATAAGGATATTAACCAAACTCTAGGCTGCATCACTATTGTAACATTGTATTGGATTATACTGATTGTATATTAATATATTATTATAATATAACTTCATAACAGTGACAACGACGGTAGATAATTGCATTTGTATTCCGTTGTAAACTTTCTGTCTGAACATGTATGCTTGAATGCCTTTTAATATAAAATAACTCCTCTTGTATCCACATGCTCTAACTGAGATACAAATCAAGGGAGAACATTCACACAGGAAGCCATGAATCACATTAATCTGGGCAGTTCAAAAAACATTGCCTAAACATTCTTCCAGTTACTCTTATCTTGTACAAATGTTTTATCTGAAATAGTTCACTTTTGAAGATTATCATTATATTTTTATTTTAGAATGAGAAAGGAATGAACCCTTCTATTCATCATCTTATGAAAACAAGCATGAACATGTTTTTCCTGTTTGCACAGAAAAATGTAACTTTGGATATGAACTACACACATAATTATATGTATAGAAATAACCATCCAAAGTTTTGATTATGCCACAACCATTACATTCTTTATACATAACTTACATACTTTATGCAGTATTCAACATCAATCATGTTAATGGCAGTATCCAAATATAAAACTAATCCAATCTTCCAGTTACGCTACAAGGGCTTCTCATAAATACTTCTGTACAGTATCAAATTGCAGTGCATGCCAATTCTTTCCACCAGGGTTTTTCCAGGTCTTAGGCCCCTCATGAGAAACAGTGTGAACTGTGACCCAGAGGCCAACACTTCAGCCCAGCTGCACAGCTGGAAGAGGCCTGCGTGCCACCCGACCACTCAAGTTTCTCAGAGTCGCCAAGAGATATGAACCCTCAAATGAACTGACCTATTCTAAATTGGACATGCTTTGAGTTTATGCTGAGAATTTAGTGTGCCTGTCCCTTAATAAACGGGTTAATTTCCATTGTCCATTCTCTCTGGCTACAGCTGTCATGGGTAGGCTGTGTAGATAATCCAAAAATGATGCAAGAATGAACAATAATTGGCTTTAATAATAAATAATAATAATCAACAGAAGTCACATAACATTACATAACATTAACGAGAGACTAATCAGGGACTATAGCAACAAATGAAGAACTAGAACTGAGTCAATGACAAAGATGATGAAAACTAAGACTAAAATTAAACAAGACATTACTCCCTCTCCCTGGAAAGTACGTCCTCACACTACAAAATGGAGCAGGCAGAGAAAGACACCAATGATACGATGACCAGAGAAACCAGGGTTGAGGTGAAGGTGGGAGGAGCCAGGGGGAGACCAGGAGCTCAGAACAGATTCGAAAAAAAAATGATCTTGTGCGGATTATTGGGTTTACACGTGTGCAACAAATTCTGATTTGTGTCTGATTTTTTGTGCCAGTGTAAATATAAAAGTGACTGGATTGTGTTTCTCAACTAAAGGATGATAAAATAGGCAAACACGTAACAGACTTACATTAAAGGGAGGACTGGTGCCATATCTAGAGACCAGTATTTTGAGCCAGTACGCAACCACTCGCCAACGTCATAAGAACCTCCCAGAAGACCTTAGCAACTGCATAGAAACATGCTTAAATTCATTCAGAACACCTTAGCTATCACAAATAAACCAACTGGCAACACACTAGCATCACCAGCAAGCTTTGCATAATGAAATCAACACCAACATTTTCTTCAGAAAATGTAAAAATAGCCCATCATGTTGGCAAATTCTATTTAAACTAGCTTCGGCCATCACTGCCTGGTTAAGCCAGACAAAATAACAAAAGAAACCCATCTGGTGTATCAGGAACAGTGGCGTGGAGACTAAGGATAGTGTATTTAGCTTTTAATGTGATTGACCAGAGTGCAAATGCGTTTTTTTCGATGACATTCTTCCCCCTTTCCCAATCGCATGTCAGCTCTGAGATTTTTTATTTTAAATAAAAAAAGAAGAAAATATTAGAAAAGTGGTAATAAAGTAGGCCTATAAAAATAGCACTCCAGCAGATTCAGTATGGTTAGCGGTGAGGGTAGGGGTGAGCTTATATATATAAAATCATATACACTGAATATGTTATTATTATTGCCTATAATCTGCTATGTTTTCACTAAGTATAAATATAATTTACCACTATTTATAATTCAAGTCAAGTCAAGTATATTTGTATAGCGCTTTTCACAATACAGATTGTATCAAAGCAGCTTCACAGTATTAAATTAAAATAATACTACAAGGTTTGTTTCTAGTGAAATTTATTGATTGATAAAATTAAATTAAATATTTCCAAAATATCCCCAAAATATCCCCAACTGAGCAAGCCAAAGGCAACAGTGGCAAGGAACCGAAAAAACTCCATCAGGTGACCTAATGAAAAAAAAAAAAAAAAAAAAAAAAAAAACCTTGGGAGAACCCAGGCTCAGTCGGGGGCCAGTTCTCCTCTGGCGTTTATGAACTAGAGGCCGGATTGTACTTTGAACTGTAAGATTAAGAATATTATATGAATGCCTGGCTGAAGAGATGCGTTTTTAATCTAGTTTTAAACTGGGAGAGTGAGTCTGAGCAACGAACAGTATCAGGAAGGCTATTCCAGAGTTTTGGAGCTAAATGTGAAAATGCTCTCCCTCCTTTGGTGGATCTGGATATCCTAGGTATGACCAAAAGCCTTGAATTTAGTGATCTTAAAGAGCGCGATGGATTATAGGGTGATAGAAGATCCGTTAAATAGACTGGAGCTAAGCCGTTTAGGGCTTTATAAGTCAGTAGCAATACCTTGTAATTAATACGGAACTTTATAGGTAACCAATGTAGTGATGATAAAATCGGTGTTATATGATCATATTTTCTTGATCTAGTAAGAACTCTAGCAGCTGCATTTTGGACTAACTGTAGCTTGTTTATTGAGGATGCAGGACAACCAGCTAATAAAGCATTACAGTAATCTAGTCTCGAGGTCATGAATGCATGAACTAACTTTTCTGCATCAGAAACTGATAGCATGTTACGTAGCTTAGCAATGTTTCTAAGGTGGAAAAAGGCTGTTCTTGTAACATATGAAATATGATTTTCAAAAGACAGGTTGCAATCTAATATAACACCCAGGTCTTTTACTGTAGAGGATAAAGTAACAGGGCATCCTACTATGTTAAAGTTGTATTGTGAGAGGTTTTGTGGGCGGTTTTTTGAACCGATAAGTAGTACATCTGTCTTGTCTGGATTTAATAAAAGAAAATTACGCGTCATCCAATCTTTTATATCTTTAATACACTCTGTCAATTTGGATAATTTAGCGTTTTCATCCGGCCGTGATGAAATATATATTTGGGTGTCATCAGCATAACAATGGAAACTAATTCCATGTTTCCTTATAATATTTCCAAGTGGCATCATATATATTGAGAACAATAGAGGGCCTAACACAGATCCCTGCGGCACTCCATAATTTACTGAAGATATGATCGATTTTTCTACATTTAAATAGACAAACTGGTAGCGGTCAGATAAGTATGATCTGAACCAGCTTAATGCTTGTCCTTGAACACCAATATAATTTTGTAGTCGATCTAAGAGTATTGTGTGATCTATAGTATCGAACGCAGCACTAAGATCAAGTAAAACTAATATTGAGATACAGCCTTGGTCAGAAGCTAAAAGTAAATCATTTGTGATTTTAACGAGCGCAGTTTCAGTGCTATGGTGCGGCCTGAATCCAGACTGAAACTTTTCATAGATGTCATTTTCTTGCAAGAAAGAGCCCAGTTGAGCGGACACAACTTTTTCTAGTATTTTAGACATAAATGGAAGATTTGAATTGGGTCTATAATTTGCTAGGTTATTATGATCTAATTGTGATTTCCTAATGAGTGGTTTTATAACTGCCAATTTAAATGTTCTTGGAACATGACCTAAAGTTAAAGATGAGTTAATAATATTGAGGAGAGCCTCTTCCACTACAGGTAACACTTCTTTCAGTAGTTTAGTTGGTATAGGATCTAATAAACATGTTGTTGTTTTAGATGAAGTGATAAGTTTATTTAACTCTTTTTGTTCTATAGTTGTAAAGCACTGTAATTGTTCTTGCGGGGTGATAATTGAGGCTGAATTATAAGGCGCGATTGAAGATTGAACGTTTACAATTGTGGTTCTGATGCTTTCTATTTTCTCAGTGAAGAAGTTCATGAAATCATTACTACTAAACTGTAACGGGATATTTTGTTCAGGTGACGTTTGTTTATTTGTTAGTCTAGCCACGGTGTTAAATAAAAACCTTGGATTATTTTGGTTATTTTCTATTAGTTTGCGGAGGTGCTCAGCCCTGGACGCTTTTAGGGCCTTTTTATAACGTGACATACTGTCTTTCCACACGATTCTAAAGACCTCTAAATTAGTTTGTTTCCATTTACGCTCGAAATTACAGGTTTCTCTCTTTAGAACATGCGTAGTATTGTTGTACCATGGTGCTTTAATTTTCTCTCTGACCTTTTTTAATTTAATGGGTGCAACAAAATCCAGTGTTCTAGAGAGAATGGTACTCATAGTGCTAGTTAGCTTCTCTAGTTCATATGTTTGTTTGGGTTCAGGCAGCAGCTGAGACAGATCAGATAAGCAATTTGAGAAATTATCTATGGTGGATGGAAGGATTGTTCTGCCTGGTCGATAACGCGGCGCAGCATGACATATTACAGCAGTATGTAATATGTAAGTTACCATGTAATGGTCAGTGACATCATCACTTTGTGGAATGATATCTATATCGGTTGGATCGGTTCCATATGATATAATTAAATCGAGTGTATGATTTAGACGATGAGTGGGACCAGTGACGTTTTGCTTGACCCCAAAGGAATTTAATAATTCTGTAAACGCAGCCCCTAACGCATCATTTGAATTATCTACGTGTATGTTAAAATCTCCAACAATTAATGCTTTATCGACGTTGACCAATAGATCTGAGAGAAAATTTGCAAACTCTTTTAGGAAATCAGCGTAAGGCCCTGGCGGTCTATAAACGGTAGCCAAAGCTAGAGATAATAGGGATTTTTTTTATTTCATCTGAGAGCGTAACATTTAGTACAAGTACTTGAAACGAATTAAACTTGTCACCTGTTTTCTGGGTAACATTAAGAATATCTCTATAGATTGTTGCAACACTGCCGCCACGACCAATCAGACGGGGCTCATGCTTATAACAGTAACCTGATGGAGTAGACTCATTTAGACCGAAATAATCATTTGGTTTAAGCCAGGTTTCAGTAAGGCAAAGTACATCAATGCTATTATCTGTGACTATTTCATTTACAATAACTGCCTTAGGTGTGAGTGATCTAATGTTTAGAAGCTTTAGAAATTGTTTTTGTTCACTAATAGCGAGATTTTCTGTTTTAATAACAATTAGATTTTTTCTAGATACTGCAGTAGATTTATTATTTGATCTCACTAAAAGAGGAATAGACACAGGTTCTATGAAATGTTCTACACTAATATTTATATCAATTAAGTTGGTGCAGCAGAGACTGTAATTTGGACTTTTGGTTACTAGTCAAACGGTATTTAATGTCTTGGGGATGTTATCAGACAGAAGATCTGCTCCGATTCTACTTGGGTGTAAGCCATCAGCGCGGAAAAGCCTAGGACGCTCCCAAAACAGATTCCAATTATTTACAAAGAGCAGTTTCTGCTCATTGCACTATGACATTAACCATTCATTTAGCGCAAATAATCTACTAAACTTTTCATGCCCTTGTCGGTACGTGGGAAGCGGTCCAGACACAATGATCGTTATTTCAGGCGATGTGCTGCGTACCATCTCAATCAGACTCCTGAAGTCTTTCTTCAGAACCTCCATCTGCCGCAGCCTGATATCGTTCACTCCCACGTGCAACACGACGGCTCCGACACGCTCGTCACCGTTCAAGATATCGGGTACTTGCGCAGTGATATCGAAAACACGAGCACCAGGAAAGCAGTGACTGCGTAGGCTACCTTACTTTTACCTAACGTAGCGTGTATGTGCCGAACGATGGAATCGCAGATGATGACAGCATCGCGTTACGTTTCGCGAAGAGGGAAGAAGCGGTTCTGGGGTGCGTTTCCCGAAAGCATCGTTGGCCAACTATGGTCGCAAGTTCATCGCAATGTCCATTGAACTCTATTGGTAACGGCGGAACTTGCGACCATAGTTAGCCAACGATGCTTTCGGGAAACGCACCCCTGGGTGGAGATCTCAAAAACGGGGCGGAGAGATTCTTGCTGGTCCTGGCTCGCGTCTTCCGCTGCGGAACCACCCAGGCTTCGTGGTGGTGTGTCGGAGCCGGAGTGAACGAAACCATGGCTGATCGTGACCTGGGCGCTCGGGACCAATACTGAGAAACGCACGGAGTAGACGAGGTCGGGGTCAGCGGATTACTAATGTTAGTCGCTGATTTGTGTGCATCGGCGCGTGATGTTTCAAGAGCTAAACACGCCGGTCTATCAGCTCGGCTTGTCTCTCTAAAAGGTCGCGGATCTGCTTCTCTACAGCTTCCAGCTCAGACAGCACCGCGTGCAGCTTGAGTGAGTCTTCACCTGCACCAAAAGGTAGACAACATACATCTGATATATTCGCCATTTTAACAGATGGGCAGTAAGTTAGCAACGACGCTACCAGTGATGCTATCAATATTAATACTAATTTATGACTGAAGTCTTGGATATAATCTGTCTTTTTAGTGGTACGGGTGTAATGTAGACGCATGATAGGCGAGAAAATGTTCGTTTGTAAATGAGTGTAAAGAAGACGCGCTCAGCCGTGACCCACAGGGTTACCGGTCCAGTGTTGGGGTCCCAAATCGGCTTGAGACACGTCTGCTAAACAGTCCGCGATGGAACTATGAGGTTTGAGCAGCAGTGCTTCTCAGTGAGGAAAAGTAGAAAATGTTCGTTGTAAGTCATCTGACAACTATTTATATTTAGTACAAAGAAAATGCTACTATTTTCACTCAATGTAAATATTATCTGTTGCTATTTCTCGCAAATAGCCTATGTCTATTTTAATTCTGTTTGGTTTGGCTATTAGCACATAAATTACACACTTCATCTTTAAAGAGAATGTAGTTTATATGTAAATACAAAGTTCTGTCATGACACTTTAGATGGCGCAGGGAAATAGGTCCTTAACTCAACCTGCTTGCAATCACATCATTCTCGGCACAGCCGATTGGTTCCTGCTGTAATAGTAGCAATGAGTTTGTGTGCTCAACCTTCAAATACTTGGTAAGCATTTGCTGTAGCAGTGCAGCGTGCTTTCAGAAACCATCCATCTTCCCCAGCTCCACCTGTATAGATCTGCTACGGGTAATTCATGTATGCTATATTGTACAGCAGCAGCATGTTGTGTATGTATTGGCAGTAGCAAGTCCTGTACTTGCTCCGCAACAGCAGCAGCAGCGTGGCAGATCTATTCCGCCAAGACAAATATAAAAACATACCCATTACAATGCCAAATACTCGGAGAGTTGTCATGACAGAATTTTATTTCAGTCCAGATGCTTACTCAATGGAGTCGATGGATTTGGCCCTATGTATCATGTGAAACCATGTTTTGGATATGGAATCATCCCAAAAATAGAAATAAAAAAGAATGGCTTTAGCCAAAATAAGAAAAATCTTTAATCGATGAGAGCAACAGACTTGTAGCAATGAGTATAGTGTTCAGACACAGGTGGAGGAGGGCTGATAGCTATCGTATTGTGTAAAACTCAACAGATGGTCTTTCAATAATACATTTGCTGGATGTTCCCAGGGCCGGTTCTAGACATTTGGAGGCCCTAGGCAAAATTCATGTTGGAGGCCCCCCACCCCCAATAAAAAACACTTGAAACAAATATGATTCCTAACCTTTTTATTTATACAACATTTAATTTTAAATTTAGTATATTTTTACTTACACAGTACATAAGTTTGGACAAATTACTATTTTTAATGTTTTTGAAAGAAGTCTCTTATGCTCATCAAGCCTGGATTTATTTGATCAAAAATACAGAAAAATAATATAGTGAAATATTATTACAATTTAAAATAATGGTTTTCTATTTTACTATACTTTAAAATATATTTCTGCGATTCAAAGCTGAATTTAGTGTCAAGTGATCCTTTAGAAAACTTTATAATATTCTGATTTATTATCAAATGTTAGAAATGGTGCTTAATTTTTATTTTATAACATGTGATACTTTTTTCAGGATTTTTTGATTATTAAAAAGTTGTTTTAAAAAAGTTTTCACTATCACTTTTATATATTTAACACATCCTCGCTGAATATTCCTGTTTTTTTCTGTATTTTGATCAAATAAATGCAGGCTTGTAGAGCATAATAAGAAACTTCTTTCAAAAACATTAAAGATAGTAATGGGTCCAGACTTTTTACTGGTAGCTACTACATCAAAATTTATCTAAGGTAATCTCTTTTTTGTTTAATGAAGATGTTATTGTTCTTGTTGTTATTTTTAGCTGTTTTATTCAGTTTATTCACAGTTCCAGAATCCCACTTCAGTAGATGAACATGAACCTGCTTTTATAATTGTTTTAGCTGCGTTATGGGCAGTATTTTTCCCTCCCATTTAATCAATATCTGCAGATATTGTCATATTATTAATATCAGTAATATGGTATTATGTATTGCATTGCTACCTTAAATATGCTATACACAAATCAAGTGGAAGAGAAAGATACGATCGCTACTGAGCAGGAAAAAAATTCTAATCTAATATTCGTATAGGCTATGATGTCAGGGTATTATCTAATCATCAGCATCAGAATATAGAAGATAGACCCATAGATATGAGATCCTTTATTTGAAACATTTAAAAATGTTGCAGTGTGTTGGTTTTTTAACTTTGAATACAAACGTCTTGTCTTTTACTTTTGTAGCTTTTTACTAGTCAGCTCCCAACGCGATGTTATTCGTTGTACGCGCAAATTCAAAGCGTCGCGTCTGGGCACGTTAGACGCTCGCGCTCTTTTAAACTCGTAGACTAGACAAACAAAGCGGTGAATGATTTTTCCAGAAATACGCTGATCTACAGTAGCCCACACGTTTATATTTAAAATACATTGCAATCACTCCAAAATCGATGACCTGCATTTCGAGCTGTGCTTCTTTGCGTGCCTATTTAGGCTTTTGCTTCGCACTCGCTGCACCTGATGGATGCGTTCGTTGACCGCCTCTGACGTCCCCTCGGACTTAACTGGCTGGCGCCTCTATATATACAGTCATGGGCTGGCGTTAATGTGACGTAATGTAACAGTCTATGGTTAAGATAAACATCGTCACTATTTTTAGTTAATTAATACATTTTGAAATAAATTGTAGATAGGACATTTGTACATTTTTTTTTTTTTTTTGTCCCTCTGTCTGGGCCCCATCCCGCCAATCGGGCCCTAGGCACGTGCCTAGTTTGCCTTTGCGTTAATCCGGCTCTGGATGTTCCCTTGCCCAACCTGATGGCTATCATAGCACAATGGGTTCACTCAGGGTTCAGCAGACCATACCCCCCCACCGCCCGCCCCTTCTCCCCACCCACCCCTTCTCCCCACCCACCTAACTAGCGGAAATAGAATAAAGGGTTGGTCATTAACCCTTTCGAAGCTCATAGGTGACAGGGAGTGAGTAATCCTATACACACCAGCTAAACTCTTAACATTCTTTCCACTGGATGATAACAAATATACTGTCTAGGGGCACAGACAAGGCTGCTGAGCTCCTTAAGGTGGCTTTCACAGCATTTCAGATTACTTGTAGATTATATCACCAATTATATCATTGCTTGTGAGCCTTGCACTTTAAAACACAAGTATAAATACTCACAATACACTACCAGTCTAAAGTTTTGACACACTGAGTTCATGAACTCAATAGACTTTGGATCTAAAGGTTTATTCGCAAATACTTTAAATTAGTTTAGTAGAGAAAAATTAATTGAATTGACATTTAAATTTTCCTTCAAAATCAAATGAATGTGAAGACTCATTTGCAGCTCAAAACTTTATTTATCTGAAAAAGCATTTATCTCAAGGCCCTTTTCATTTTTAGAATTTATTTCTATGTATTATGAATTGCATTCTAACTTTATGCTTGCAGTTTAACATACGTTTTATTTTATTATTTAATAACTACAACAAAAAAATAAGTGTCTTTATAGATTTTTTATAATAAATATTATTGTCAAAAAGGCTTTTTCTCTTAATTTTAAATATACAGCAGTATTTTTAATCATGTCTGGCAACTTAAAAAAAGTTAAAAGAAACATAAGCATAAAACACATTTCAGTTTACACTAATTATGTAAAACAATACTGTCAGTATACCATAGAATATATACATACATATACAAATGAATTAGATCTATGCATCTATTTCCATTCAAAGGGATGACATTAAAATATTCTTTGTCCATCGCAGCCTTCATCTTTTAGTTTAAATGACTGATCATTTAAATTGCTGTTAGCTTCCAGGGCATAATACATTCATGAAACTAAATATGTTTGCTCAGAATTACTTGTTCACCTTAAGTTTTGAGAAGTTTAGACTTTATGTACACAATATAGGCATCATAGGCATAATGGGCCATATCTACTTAACAGTTCAATAGTTCAAAATTCTTTTTATAACATTTTGCCATGGTCAAGAGTATGAAGATAATGTGATGCCATAAAGAATCGCATGCACAGTGTAGGATTTGTGGAAGTATACATAAGATTGCAAGCGTAAATAAAATTTGCATGTGCAAGAAAAGATTTGTAAAGGTGTAAATCGCCTTTCAAGTGTAAGAAGAAAATATTTGCAGCATTTTACTGTTATTCATAAGTGTAATGCATTTATTGTGAAACTGCAGCTTGCTTATGCAAAATAAATATGATCTGTATTCTTCTGACTTCCATTTTTCCGTGCTTACACTCTTGGCACGTTTTTTTTCCCCGCACAAATACGGCCAAAAGCACTGCAGGCCTGTGAACAGTGGTGGGGATAACGAGTTACAAAGTAATGGATTACAGTAACAATATTACTTTTTTGGGTACGAAGTAAAGTAACACATTACACTAAAAATATCGGTAACTACACTACTTTACTAGACTATAGGATCGAGCTTTCCTGCGTTATCCAAGCCATGTTTGCCTGCGTGCAAATCTCTGATCTGTTTAAGTGTTACGTGCATGCCTATGTGTGTGTGTGTGTGTGTGCTTCCCTGGGCACCGCTGTCATAGAGATCGATTTAAGTGACGTAGCTGCTGGTGCGAAAGGGAGCGGGAAATGGAGACGGAGACAGGGGGTTCGGCCAGTGGCGATATTCACATTACTTTCAGTTTATTGCTCGAAAGGACAAAAATATTCGCGTGAAATGCACTCAAATGCAAATGCAAGTACTGGCCATCGGGTCTACCGGGAGATTCCCAGTGGGCTGACGTGCCTTTTAGGCCAACATATCATACTTTTTATCTTTTTCTGTTTTTTTTGTCTTAACGGACCATAAAACTCGTACATCGGTGGCCCATTCGTTTTGCTTGATTGGCGGCGCTGGGTTAAGTGCGTGCCGGTGTAATGTATTCGTTAAAAAAAGTCTGCGTCAGTTTTTTTTTTTTTTTTTCTGATAAGTTAGCTGACCGGCCCATGAAACACCTTGCCCCATTGGATCTTTTTTTGATTGACACTGGACTGGTCCAATCACATGGGCTTTGAGCGAGCGTGCAGTGTGTCAGTGTGTATCTGTCAAAATAGTCAGAGAGATGGAGAAGAAATGCAAGGAATGTGCAGAGAAATAGCGTGAAAAATAGACACAGGCCCTTCAAGCAGACGCTGTTAAATGTGTCAAAATGTTTTCTGCAGCAGCATGACCTTCATCAGCTCCCGTGGAATGAAGCTGAGCCAAATGAAGATAAAGATGTGTTCTGGCGACTGGCGTGTTTATTGAACCAATCAGATAAGAGTAAATCGAGAGTAACGTAAGAAGCTCATTTGATTGGCTACATGAAGAAGGTGGACCTGCCCTCCTCTTCGTGCTTGCAAAACTCAGTGAGTGAGAGAATCGTGCCAAAACTGTGAACTCAACTGTACAAATCGAGTTATTTCGGGAACTTTTTTGCCGCATGCACACAACAAGTCATTTAGACAGTTGCAACAGTTTATTTTATTACACAAAGTTTGATTTTATGCAATCAATCTGTTTTTGAGTTCCTGACTCTGTTGTTTTCGGTTGTAAATTGCTGTTCACAGGCCTGCAGTGCTTTTGGACATATTTGTGCGTGAAAAAACGTGCCAGAAGTGTAACCGTGGAAAAATGAAAGTCAGAAGAATACAGATAATTTATTTTGCGTAAGCATGAAGCTGCAGTTTCACAATACATGCATTACACTTACAAATAACAGTAAAATGCTGCAAATATTTTTTTCTTACACCTGAAAGGTGATTTACACCTTTACAAATCTTCTCTTGCGCACGCAAATTATATTTACGCTTGCAATCTTATGTACACTTTCACAAATCTTACTCTGCGCATGAGATTCTTTATGGCATCATATTACCTTCATAAAAGAGCTGATGTGTGCAAAGTTTGGTGAAGATCTGACAAATTGTTAAAATGGTAGATAAAAAAAAAAGTTTAGTTAATAATAAAAAAATGTATTTGCTACTGTTGGGGCTTAAAGCAAGAATTCAGAAGAAATAAGAATTTGATTCTGAATTTGACACACGGTTGTGGAGTTATTGGCTAAAATGTAAATTATAGCACCACTTTTTTAAGTGTCCGAGGCATGTTAGAGGATATGTTAGGACGTCCACCAAAGATGCATACCAATTTTCAACTTCATGGATCATAGGTTACAGAATGTTTTATTTTTAGTTGTAGTGCCCCCTATTGGCAAAATTGTACGAAACTTGGTGTGCATCCCTTACAATGCCCTGTTGTCTAATAGGGCTGCAGGATTAATCAAAATGAAACCGCGCATGATTTGGCAAAGGCTGTGATTATTTTATACGCAGCTTGTCAGTGCAGCACGACTCTGTGATCATAAGTAAATGCTGCTCCATCTGAAAGCCAGAGGGCACTCTCGCACAGAAACTCCAAATATGACCCGCAGAAGTAGACAACACACATCATTCCAGGAAATCCCTATGGGCATCATAGTATTGAATAAACAGAAGATCGAAACTCTTTGATTGATAAAAAATGACTGATAAACACACGACTGCCTTATTCTATGTAAGAAGCCACATCATCTCACAGAAGGATGCTCAATTGTCATTATGATGTGAGTTTGGAGTAAAAACATGTTATTAAATGTTGACTTTTGTTGGACAAGAGGTTCATAAATGCCTCTCAAGTTTGGAAAGATGTTCGACATGTGTTGCTTTTTCAAATGCACGTTATAAGTGACTCAAACTTACAGTGCTTTCAGATGGAGCGGCATACTGATCACAGAGCACCATACGTCACTGACAAGCTGCACATAAAAAGTAATTGCAGCCTTTGGGATTTCATAATCGCGATAAGACAAATCGGTTTAAGCGCAATTTCATGTTAATTGCGATTATTCGTGCAGCCCTATTGTCTATGTGTGTCAAGTTTTGTTAAGCTTGGACATTGCGTTCAGAAGCTATAAGTCAATTAATTAACTTATATCTTTAATGCTTCAACAAATCAAAGTTATTTTGATAACTTTTTGTCAGCACTGTCCCTAACTGCCGTGTGCCTATTTTGGTGAAGATCGGACCAACGGCCTAGGAGGAGTTCAACAAAGTAGGTTTTTAAAAAAATCCAAAATGGCGGGAAAGTTTTACGAGAAACATTTTGAGATATGGAAATGAGATACATTTTATAGGGCTCCATTTTATAGAGATATACCTTTGATAACATTTTGAAATAGAAAACGGTTATTTAAATTGCAATAATACTACAATATTAATGTTTTTATTGTATTCTTGATCAAATAAATGCTTGTTGAAAATAATATACTTCTTTCAAAAACATTGAAAAATCTTACCGACCCCAAACTTTTGAACGGTAGTGTTAGATCAGATAGTAAAAAACAATCAACCAATAAGTGTCCAGCATACATGGAATTTTAATAGGTTTTATAGTTCATCGCTCTATTTTGATGGTCCTTTTAACACATTCTGTTGACTACAAGTAACGTTGCATTTACATGTCTACTAACTCTCATTGGAGTGTTAGTAGAGTGGTAGTAGACTGGTAGGGCTAGGGTTAGAATATGTTGACATGTAGTTTAAAAGTTACTTATAGTCAGTAGAATTTCTGTTGACGGACCATCACAATAAAGAGTTGGCAGATATTAAGTGTGCGCAGAGTTGACATAATAGCTCAAATAGAGGATAATTTTGATTTGTTTAAAAAAAAAAAATCCCATTCCCATTCTTCAATTTGGGCTATTTCATAGTTTTGATGACTGGAGTCAGTATGGAGTACTATGCCCAAATGCTTGGCTGCTATAGTGTGCAAACAATGTAACTGTCTAAAGTCAAACTATTTCCTCTTTGCAGTTGGCTGGATATATCTGGATGAAATTACACTTTTTTTATCACCATGGGCTGCTTCTCTCACACCACCATTCTTAAATAGACATTTTATGTCAGAAACTTCAAGGCTGAGTTGTCATAAACATTTAACTCTTATATTCTGTGCCAAAGCATTCAACTGAAGTTTACATCTTCCTCCTCCAGCTCAGGATTTGTGTGTGGTCTTTAGCATCAGTTGACCATCTGTGTACACGTCTGTGGAGAGTGGGGTCAGTGAGTGGAATCAGGTTTACAGGTGAGGAGATGAGCTGTGTTAATTCTCCTCTAACCCCTCCTTTACATTATCCTCTACTTTATCCATCTAAAGACTCCACTGGGTTGTGGATAATGTTTTGCAAACATCATTTTTTGCTGTTAGCCTGGGTTTTAAAAAAAATGTTGTCTAATAAATGTTCCCATAAAGAATCTACAAAAATATAATGAAAATTTTTAATAAAAAAAACATTTTAACATTGTTATAAAACAAGCATTAAAATGTTCGTAATAATTTAATTTATACTATTTTGAATATTAACCTGTTTTTCTTTATAAGTGAGAAATCGATAGAAAGTGTACACACTTAAACAAATGGTTTCTGTTCTAAAATACATTTACATTTATACATTTGGCAGAGGATTTTATCAATTTTATGCATGGTGCATAGCACCATGCTTCTACTGCTCATGAGCAAAGTACAATAATATGCAAAGACAATAAATTTCAACTTTACATGTTTCTAAATCACTAATTATGTCTGGTGCTGAAAATATGCTGGGAATGTATTTTTATTTAATTATGAACCATGTTAATATTCAGCTTTCAATCTCACTGCAATGTTTTCCTAAACCATCACAAATGATTTGTGTATGCTTTTATAAATTCAAAGATGGAACAAAATTATTTTCTTTTCAACGTCATGTCAAAGAAGTCAAGTCAGAGTTTTGAACTCGGAACATTCCTATGAACATAATTTTAAAGTTGAAGTGCAAAATTTTTATACTAAGCTGACTGGTAAAGGTATTGAAGTTCTTCTTCAGCCCACCCTGCTCTTTGACACGTTTTCATTATTAAATAAAAATATTATGCACTAAGAGTCCCCACTAGTGAGGTGCAGTGGGTTATGGTGAAGAAATGGAAATTCCTTATTATTCTAGGCAGGACCCCAGTTTTGGACCTATGACTCACAGGAAGCAACACATGACCTCTGCTTCACTTCTACAGGATAAGCTCCTGGAGATCACTTTACGTACATAATGATATAGCATATGCACATGGGCATGGAAAGAACATAAATAACAGTAGGCTATGGCTATAAAATGTTAATGTTTTACATAGAACTGTTTTGCAGTGTGTGGTAAGACACAAGACCAGCAACTCAAGGAAAATAGTAATAGAAGTAACTCAGGTAAATAGTAATTATAGTAATAATTAGAAATAGTTATTAAAAATATGCGTTTTAGAAAATAATTAACAAATAATTAACAGTGAAATATTTAATTGGATATTTAAAGTGACGGCACATGTACATTCGCAGTAAAAAGAATGTAAATAAAAATAAAAATTATTTTTAGTTTAAAAAAAAGTAAAATTTTATTTAAAATTTAAAAATTATAATTTATTTTAACAGGGCCACTATTCAGCAAATTTTATGCTACATTCACATTATGTCATACGAGATGACAACATGTGGCGTTCTACAACATGGTGTGAACAAAACTTTAGCTCTAGACCTAATAAAACACACATGAACCAGCTAATCAAGGTCTTAAGGATTACCAAAAACCTCCAGGCAGGTGTTGGATCTAAACTCTGCAGTAAAGTGGCCCTCGAGGAGCAGGATTGGACACTCCTGTGTGAATTTTGTCATCAATTTGACTTGAGTTGTACGTGGTCATCTGTATTATAGTGGTCAGTGTATATTAAAACCAATCAGTCTTAGTGTTCCCTGTGTGTTTATACAGTAACCTCTTGCTCTTGCGAGAAGAGATCTGTGGAGGGTATGTTGAGTTTTGCATTCATAGAATATTTAAAATCTTTCCTGCGCAGCTGTTTTCGGGTTCTCTGAAACAAGAATATTCAATTACATCAAGGCCTGGTAACTGAGGAAGCATCATATTTTTTATTTACATGCAATGACATGCCTAGAAGACAGGGTCTCTTTGATCAGAAGCATGGAGCCAAGGACAGCAAACATTTCAGTACACCGCTTATGTAAAGATTTCTCCTTGGTATTCCATGTTATGTACATATATTTACTGTACATCAACCGCTATTAATACTTTTACTCTGGGATGTTTACCACTCTCTTATATGAGTTCAAAGCCTCTAAAGAAAACACATATAATCCAGTCTAAACTCAAAAGCCTCTCAATAAAAATTTGAACACAAAAAAGTCATATTCATCTTCTTACAATTATATTTATTCATTTAGCAGACACTTTTATCCAAAGCGACTTACAAATGAGAACAATCAAAGCAGTTAAACTGACAGTAGGACAACAATATGTAAGTTCCCTTATCAGTTTAATCCAATGCAGTACATGTTATTTTTTATTTTATTTTAATAATAGAAGAGAAGAGAAGAGAAGAGAAGAGAAGAGAAGAGAAGAGAAGAGAAGAGAAGAGAAGAGAAGAGAAGAGAAGAGAAGAGAAGACATTTACATTTATGCATTTGGCAGACGCTTTTATCCAAAGCGACTTACATTGCATTATCCTATACATTTATACATAGGTATGTGCAATCCCCTGGGATCGAACCCACAACCTTGCATTGTTAACGCAATGCTCTTACCACTGAAGAGAAGAGAAGAGAAGAGAAGAGAAGAGAAGAGAAGAGAAGAGAAGAGAAGAGAAGAGAAGAGAAGAGAAGAGAAGAGAAGAGAAGAGAAGAGAAGAGAAGAGAAGAGAAGAGAAGAGACGAGACGGAGATGGAGTGAGGGAAGGAGGAAGAGGCACAACAGGAGGAGGAAGAGGCACAACCGGAGGTGGTGGTGCGCTTGAAGGGCCACGCTCCATGGTTGCAGCAATCCTCTCCAGGCTTGAGGAGATGCGCCCGAGAGGCCGCAGCAACATCGCCATCCGGTCAAGATGGTCATTCACACTTTGCCGCATCCCAGACAGCTCCCGCTCCAGCATTTCAAATCCGGTTTGCTGGAGCTGCAGGAATGGGTGGTCCTCCGGTCTAGCGATGCTGCCACGGCGTGTAGTGGGTCTGGACCTTGATGGTTGCGCTGTTCCCTCCTCAGATGGCCCGTGCGCACGGCTCGCGAGGCTAGGGTCTTCCTGCGAAGCTGTTACATTGTTTTTATTTATTGTGTGGCTGCGTTACATTTTTTTTCATGTAAAAAATGATTAAAATATTTTCATAAGAAACCTTAATGTATGTGAACTTGTGTACCTTGGGATTGGACTGCTTGCGTTTCTGGTTGGGTGCCGATTTCAAAGCCCCCAAATCCTTCAACGCTTTCAACGGTGAGGGTGGACGCAGCGATGTCCTCTGCTGGCGTCAGGTCAACAGAAACAACAGCGCCGAGACCCGCCCACAAAGTTACTTGCGCTTTGCGCTTTGACACTTGCGTTTCAGATCGTTAAAATAGGGCCCACTGTGTTTTATTATAATATATTATAATAAGAATTACATTTATAACAATATATACCACATTTTCAAAGAGAAGAGAAACGTCTAGGTTACGTATGTAATACAGTTCCCGTAACCTAAACGTTCTCTTTCAACGCTGTGTCCTTAAGTTGACGCTATAGGTATGTTAATACCCACTGAACAATGTAAAACAATTCTAGCATCCCGACCTAAGGACTGGAAGAAGCCTCAAGAGAGAGCCCTGCTCTCTCAACTACCCGCTCTACCTAATGAAAACCCCACTCCTACAGTTACAACAAGGAGCGTAGATTTATAGATTTACATCTGGCCAAGCACTGGCAGAGAAGACAGAGAGTGGGTTGCAATGGTGACAATGTCTACCTTAATAATCTGACCTACCCTTGTGAACCGGCAGGTAAATGTGTTAACATAGTTCCATCACTATGCCCACACCTAACCTCCAGGGCTATGCTGGAAGGGCAACAGAAAAGGGAAAGAGATACCAGCAGCAGTCAAGCCCAATATTCCCTTCTGTACAGTTGATTCACAAGCGACCACATGGGGAAGCACACTAATGCAACCTCAGTATCATGCCAGAGGGGGCGACAGATATAAGAGTGGGGCACTACTACTGTCATGCCATTATTTCCTAGTCTGTATGCAGCCCCTTCCCTCAGAAGGGAAGTACACTAATGTGGTTTCAATACTTTCCATGAATCAATTTGAATGTGATTCCATAGGAAGTGTATCTTCCTAGTACTCCAAGTACCAGAGAAGGCAAAACATAAGGAAGCGGGAAGTGAGCGGTGGTATTACCCACACTTCTCCTCTCCACCATTCATATACTTCTACAGAGGGAGCACATTGCTACCACCTCTGGACTGACAGTACTGGGGGGGGGGCAACAGATGAGGAAATTGAATGCGAGTGGTGGTATTTTACATTTTCTTCATCTACATCAGCCTCAAATGCGAATGCAGAAGGAGCATTTCGCTACTACCTTTGCATATTACCTCCTACTACCAATCATATACTTCTACAGAGGGAGCACATTGCTACCACCTCTGGATGCGAGTAGTGGTATTGCCCACTCTCCTCTTCTGTAACAGACAATTTATATAATAACAAAGGGAGTGCATTGCTTCCACCTCTGTTGTGTCAGAGGGGCCTATAAATAAGAAAGTGGGATGTTCTTAGCAGAAATGCTCATTCTTTCCTGCCCAACTCAACATTAAGCCACCACCATACTTAAAGTACCGGTAGGGATGACAGAGGCAAGTTCAATGTATCAAGAAGGGGGGGACCGCAAAAGGTTCCTAGAGCTTTGACTTCTGCTGTGTCCTGGTCACAATGACTTTCCATGATATCCCTCTTTGGCTTCCTGCAAGGTTGCCATTTTGAGC